>NW_024543093.1:9385000-9912500 GCF_018167655.1 Microtus oregoni | reverse complement strand
TGTATTGTAATTACAGTATTGATTACCTCCAAGAGATTGGTTCCTGACACCAGTGTTGTTTGGTTAAGTCAGCCAACACTACCATGACAGATTCATTTTGTACCGATTAGAGAACAGCCCATCATAGGTCTTGGGCTTATCGCTGAATGTTTCAGATTCATGGCAGCTTCTTCACGCTAGTGTGAACTTGAATTTCCCAGACATGTTTCAGTCGAGGTGATTTTTATAATTGGGGCTGTTACTTGTCTACCAAGAAGCCCATGGATAAAGGAGCTTTAACACCCACTTAGGTGTCTTCAGGAATCGAGGACAATTCTCTCAGTAGCTAAGCTCTTCAAGTCTCCTCAGGAAGAGCTGTCAGAAGCAGACCTTCAGCAAGAATGTGTGAAGTCAGGTTAGAGCTTCTCTTTGGAGAGCTGGTCCCAGGGACCAGTCTTTGCAGTTCAGCCCAGACTTCCCATGCTTCTCAAACAGAACTCCACCCATCTGTAGCTATTTATCCCTTTTGTGGAGTTTCATTTCTTGTTTTACTGGATTAGAGAGTGCTTCTTAATTATTTGGCTGCTATAACAATTAGCACTTCTGGAGAACGGCCTCTTCTCAGATCAAGCACGTACACCTCCTATTTCACCTGGAATTGGTCTTGTGGGTAGAAAGTGCTTTTATACCAACCATGACCATCTGCAGGGAAGTGAGGCTGCAAAGACAGACACTCTTGTTCTTTTAATGGTTAAATCAAAGCCTTGATTTCATATTCTTGAAATTGTTCCTTTCTTTTGGTTTTTCAAGACAGGATTTCTCTGTAGCTTTGGAGACTGTCCTGGAACTAGCTCTTGTAGACCAGGCTGGCTTCAAACTCACAAAGGTCTGTCTGCCTCTGCCTCCCGAGTGCTTGGATTAAAAGCATGTGCTAATACCACTGCCCGGTTGAAATTGTTCTTTTAATAGTTAAATCAAAGTTTTTTCTTCATATTCTTGAAGTTTGTTTTTTAATAGTTAAAACAAAGCCTTTTCTTCATATTCTTGAAGTTTCTTTTGGAGGATTCTGATATGTTTTCTAAATGCACATATTTTTAATCTATTCTTTAAATATACCTTTAAGTTAAGCATTCTTAAAAATCAATGAATCTCATGAAACATAGAGTGTATGATCCATCTTGTTTTATAGTCAAGGGTGTAATGGTGTGATTTCTTTGTATAAGAACATGCTAGAACTTTAGGTCTCAGGACTGCAATAAAACAACCACCAAACAAACAAACAAACAAAAACAATGCAGGAAAAAATGATAGACAAGCCTTTCCAATGTTCAAGGCGTTATTCTTGGTCCTCTCCAGCTACAACATCCATTTTCATTTGCAAAAGGTCTTCCCAACATACTCTACAGATTTATATTTTTTGTATAATGGAAGCCTGGTCATCCTGTGTGGATGAAATGTGTTGATCTAGGTACCTGCTCCTCTGCCAGGCCATGCCATGCCATGCCACGGACATTACTGCACTGGAACAGTGATCTAAAACAAACCCCATCTTCCCTAAATTGCTTTAGTTATGATAATTTATTACAGCAACAGAAACATAAGTAATGCAGTTGTCATGAAAGGCGGCCAGTCATACATATGTATACACACACACACACACACACACACACACACACACACACCATGCATGCTCACGTGGAGACACATTGTATCAATTCCTACTGATATGCAGAAACAAGAATTTTTGGACTTGGTCATAGTTGTAGGGATTTGTTTTTCTACCACCAGGGATTGGACCGAGAGACAGAGAATAGGAACAGGAAGTTCCTATACACTCTCAAAGCCTATTCTTCCCCCGACCCAGGGATATAATTTCCCCAGTGAAGCTGTACTTCTTAAAGTGTCCATAACTTTCCTTCCCAAACAGTTCCACCAACTTTGGATCAAGCATTCAACTGCATTAACCTCTGGGTGATAGTTCTCATTCAAGCCATATGGTTTTGTATAAGTTTATCCAACTCTGTCAGAAGAAAAATGTCAACCCATAGCCAGAATGATTTATAATTTACCTTCTAGAATGTTCACTGTCAAGAAAAATTTTACAGCTAATGATTTCAAGGAAATAAAACACATTGATTTGTGTTTTTTCAGTAATAAATATAACAAAAATATGTGGGGCTGCCAGGCTTGTGCCACTTTGCAGACGCCGCTGTCCCCTCTCACCGCTTGCTGCAGCCATGGTCAACCCCACCGTGTTCTTTGACATCACCGCCTATGGCGAGCCCTTGGGCGGCGTCTCCTTTGAGCTGTTTGCAGACAAAGTTCCAAAGACAGCAGAAAACTTCCATGCTCTGAGCACTGGAGAGAAAGGATTGGATATAAGGGTTCTTCCTTTCACAGGATTATTCGAGGTTCATGTGACAGGGTGGTGACTTCACATGCCATAATGGCACTGGCAGTAGATCCATCTACGGAGAAAAATTTGAGGATGAGAACTTCATCCTGAAGCATACAGGTCCTGGCATCTTGCCCATGGCAAATGCTGGGCCAAACACAAATGGTTCTCAGTTTTTTATCTGCTCCACCAAGACTGAGTGGCTGGATGGCAAACATGTGGCCTTTGGGAAGGTGAAAGAAGGCATGAACATTGTGGAAGCCATGGAGCATTTTGGGTCCAGGAATGGCAAGACCAGCAAGAAGATCACCATTTCCAACTGTGGACAACTCTAATTCTTTTGACTTGCGGGCTTCTTACCCACCAGACCATTCCTTCTGTAGCTCAGGAGAGCACCCCAGCCCCATCTGCTCGCAGTACCCTGTAATCTCGGCTCTCACTGAAGTTCTTTGGGTTCCATCTTTTCCTCATTCCCCTTCAAGTCTAGCTGGATTGCAGAGTTAAGTTTATGGTTATGAATAAAAACTAAGTAGGAAAAAAATATAACATAATATAATATAAAATTATAATTATTATATACCCACTGAAAATTAAAAAGGAGAATCTCATAAGCTGCATGTTCCTTATGCTTCAATGGTGTTATGTGATTATTTTTCTCTGTTTAGGGAGAGTATTGGGCTGCCACATCATAGCAACAAGAGGCACCCCAGAAACAGACACTAGTGACTGATGGGTCTCCCTAGCAGCTAGTACCTATCACCAAGATCAATGACCCTCTGCTTGTGTCTGGTGGTGGTGGGAATACACAGGTTAGATGAAGAGGCTTACATGGAAATTTGACAGGGACCATCAGCTGGCAGAGTGCTTGTCTAATGCAGACAATTGGCCGAGTTTTATCCCAAGCACCATAGAAACTGGGAATGGTAGCAGCATACCCAACATCCAAGCACAGAATGGAAGCACAGAAGGATCAGAAATCGAAAGTTGTCTGCAGATACATAGGAAATTCAAAATCAACCTGGGCTAAATAAGACCTGTCTAGGGGGTCAGTTTTATAGGCATGCCATTTCTAATGAACAAAACAGTAGTAGTACCCTTACCACTGGGGACTGATTTCCCAAAACATAGCTTTTTGTCCTGGTTTAAAAGACTAACTACGGGTTTTCTTCTGTGGATCAGGCCTTGCATCTATTAAAATATCATTTGTTTACACTTGTAATGTTCAGATCACTATTAACCCATGAAACACCTTGCCTGATGTGCTGATATAACATGCAGGGTCCATAGCAACCATTACTCTTGGCAAGGGTTCTCCTTCACCAGCTTGAGTAGCATCTTCTAGACCTACAGATGCTAGACCGTAGGGTTTAAACTTTTGGTTGTTTTTCAGCTTGAATCATCTTGCCCTACAACAACAGTGCATTATCTCTTTAGCGGGGAGAAGAATGCTATAACTCTAGTGAATAGCTAACATTAGTGACAACAGCCTGAGCTGTAGGGAAGGTGGAGCCTCCGGGTGCTCCCTTCCGACAACTCGTAGGAAAGAAAACCTGGTAGTAGCATGGGGTCTCCATTCACTAACCTCTCTCTCACACACACTTCTGCCTTTTAACCATTCAATGTATTTTATTTTACTAAGACAGAGTTTAGCATTATAAAATCTATGCAGTCAAAACATTTTCCAGAGGGTAATAAAGCAAGCAGTCCTAGGATACTATCACAGGACAAGTCATGGGACCGAGAAGACAATATTTGGGAACACTCTGGAGGTCCTGTGTGTACTAGTCCTAGCAAGGACAAATTGGTCTTGGGACCCATCATCTAAAAGAGTTCAGAAATCCTGGCACAGTGTATCACAAAGTTGCTGCACTACGTGTGCTGCTTATCCTGCCAAAGAGCAGTGCTGGGTCCAGGAGCATGGGTACGAGAACTGCCCATTACCCTCCGCAGCCACTCCGTGGGTTTCCTGACTCCCTCCCAGGACACACCCGGCCGTCTGAAAGACTGGACAGATTTCTGTCTGTCAGCTCTCATTTCAGATACCCATGTATGATTGCTTCCATGTTTGAACTTTTAGGTAAAACACCTCAAAGGAGGCATGCAGGGTATGTCCCAGGGGCACAGTCACCTCCTGTGTACTTTCTTACAGGGGAATGTATACAAGTATACATTACTAAATGGGAGGGATAATTGCCCTCAACTAGGACAGCTTCATCTTCTTAATATTTTTATCATGCTGTGTCCATGCATACCTACTCTTGCCTGTCACTTCATTTTTTACACATGCTTTTCTGCTGTTCCCCAATTCACTAATTTCCCAGGCTTCAATGGACCACAGAGTCTCGTAAGTCCAATATTTGCCATTTTATCTTATGTTTCCTGAACGACTCAGGTTCAACATGAATCTTCACACATTTGCTTGAATGTGACCTTGTCAAGACTTTTTCCATCTTAGTAGCTTCCCTCACTGCGTTGGAGACTAACATGGAAGATGCTGTCTGTGCGTCGATTTCACAATGGAGTTCTTCCTGCGCCGCTAAGCTCCCTCTGGAAAAACAGTATAGCTTCAGTTCTACCCCACTTATAGTGCTGTTTGGAGGATTTGCAATATTCTCTGGTTTTCCAGCCAATTTTGTGGGGTCCCCATACCCACCTGGTGTACCACACATAGCTAGAACACTGGTATTCCATGGCAAATGAAAAAAGATGGCCATCTTAGGATGTCTCATTGAGGTGCATCTACTCTCTTCCCAGGAACCAACTGTTGCATAATATTTCCAGGGCATATATAAAGAAGTGTTTGTTCACATCATGCAGACAGGGCGCTGATGGACTCAAGATGGACCTGTCCAAGTTCAGCCTGATCAACCAGAGGATTTATTGATGGTAATCGTGGGAGCACAGAAAGTCAATGTCACCTTTTTCTCTGGGAAGACTCCTGCAGCCCACTCAGGCAGCTCTATCTTGGAGAGTCTTGCCCCAGCCAATTGTCTCCCTCGCCTGTCTGTACATAACTGAAGCCCATATGCCCAACATCCTGCTTCCAAGAACTCCCTCAGGAACTCTGTCTTGACACAAACTTTGCCACACTTTCTTTCCATTGACTCTAGCATGGGCTCCTGTTTACTTTGCCTCATAGCTTGGGCATGGAACAGCTGCAGGGTGGTACATTAAGGATTTATGTGCCATTAAGGATCCTAGGAAAATAAGGAACTCTGGTTCAGTGGATGTGGAGAAGATAGGAGGAAATGAATAAAATTTAACTTTGGGTTCCTTCTGAGGAGAGATTCCTTTTGAATTTCAGGAAGTTTGCTATATTAGTTTCATCGAGGCAGTGTTGGGTTCTACAGATACTCCAGGACAAAACTGCTTCCTTCTGCTGGCTGAAAGAGTGCATGGAAGTGTCACACAGCCAATAGATCAATGCTCGCTTGTGAGTGTGATGTAATTTTCATAAAAAGATGAGGATTTTGTTCTCTAGTGAGGTAGCAACAGACTTTGCTGTGTGCTGAAGTACTGTCGTCTGGAGACTCGGAGGAAGGATGGGTCTCAACTTGTCCCCACCAGGGACCAGATCAAGCCTTGGATGATTTCCATCAGCTGTCAGAGCTACTTCTACAGGACTGGCTAGGAAATTAGGCTATTAAATTACAGTCCTGTGCTGGGAGCCCCGCCATTCTCCTCCCTCTTCCTCCAGCCATTCTATCAAAGCCAGGTATTGTGACCATTTATCTTGCCCAACTTAAAATACCTTCTGCAGAACTAATTTCTCCCTTAGTACTTGGCGGTCTGTGTGCTTTCTGCCTTGCTTCTCCGATCTCGTGTGGATCTCGGATTAATTTGCACTCGCTGGGAGTTCAACAACAAAATCAATTTCCATTGGGTCAGCCGGGGTCACCCCGGGAGCAGCAGTGTGAGGGAAGAAAGAGATGATTATTATTCTGAAAGCTTGGGAGGGGGGGACTCAGGTTCAGGGTGAGGGGAGAGGAGAGGTGCAGTCTCATGAAGGCCATAAATAATTCCTTCCAAGCCGTCAGGAACAAATAGGAAATGCTTTGTTTTTTCTACTGGTTTCCCAGATGAAAGATAAGCAGGTGAGCTGTGCCCTTGAAGGGAGGCAGATGGAACCCACAGAGGAGCTTGGGGATACTCTTGATGGAATTGCGGTGAGTCCCCTTTATGGCCATGGGCTTTCAGGAGAGGAATATTCTATAATATTCTATAGAAAGAGCTGACATAGGATCTCAGAAAGCAGGGCAGTATTATACTTCTCTTTTTTGGCTGCTGGACTGTACATTGAGTGAAAACGGCACAAGCCCACAGTTAGATGAAGCATTAAATTGGGCTCGTTTTATCTGATTGTTGAGATTAAATATCCCATAACATTTCCCCCATTCTTTAAAACATTCTTTAAAATGCGGGATGGCCCAGCTCACTGTGGGTGGTGCTTTCCCTGGTCTGGTGGACCTATATTCTACAAAAACCTCCCTGTGTGACATGTGCGTACGTATGCACTCACACACAGATATGCATGCACACACAGACTCTCTCTGGTGTGTAACTTGCATAGCCTATAATGGTACTCAATCCTATTGGTATAAAAATAAAGCATCCTATGCTCATTGCCTTCCACTCCTCTCAGTTTCTAAGTTCTTCTGGCCATGTAGAAAAATATCCTCGATACTGGTGAAAAGAAGAAGCAAGAAGAGGGAAGAACTGAGAAATTTGCTGTGTGCAGCGCAAACGTATCCTAAACTGAGAGAACAGCTGTGCATTTGCCGTGCCCAAAGGACAGTAGGTGTGGCTGTGGTTTGCTTGTAACTGCCAAGAGCATGCTGGGGGATGGGTGTGGCGCTGTGGCTTTAATAGCAGAGGTAAAAGTCCATCCTGGTGGGGCTGGGGAGATGTCTCTGTGGTTAAGATCAACTAGTACACAGATACACATGCCGACAAAATGTTCATACATGTCCAATCGAAGAGTTTTTCATTAAAACCCATCCTGGACAAGGTAGATAAAAAGGGATTTGCTATCGTTGTGTATTGGAAGTGCTCAAGAAAAACATCTCCAGATAGAAAGCTCAGCAACATTCTTCATGATGACACACAGTGCACAGCCCTGTCAGGACCCTGCTGGTCTTGCCCTAAGTCAAGGAATTATCCTGGAGATGCTAAAACACATCTGGTCTCTCTAAAGCACACTGATGGAGCAGGCACCTCACATCCCATCTGCACCTCCTGGAGACCCAGATGCCAGGGAATTATGATGGAGTGAACTCTCTGTGCAAGGAGATGCTGAGCTCTTTTTTAAACCAAGCCAGAAAGTGCAGCATCAGCTTTCCAGCCTCTTCTCCCCTAAGAAGGGACTGTATCAAATAAGCACTCCATCTGCTGCCATGGTTACCATCTCTATTCTCATGGGGCAGATGCAATCTAGAGAAGACTCACATATAACAAGTGCACTGTGTAGCATGTAGATTATAGGACTGTGAATTGAGTGCTGCCCCCAAGCCAGGACCCACTGCTGCATTCTGCTGGTCGCTCAGCCTGTGGCAGCTCCCTGGCAGCTTGCAGTCCTGGAGATGAATGTAGAGCATGACTGTATCAGAGCAGAGGGAGGCATCACTCCTGGCCGGAAGATGGAAAGTCTTATTAAGAATCACAATATTTGTCAGGGGCTGGTGGTGCACACCTTTAATCCCAGCACTCAGAGGAGGCAGAGCCAGGTGGATTTTGAGTTTAAGGCCAGCCTGGTCTACATCGTGAGTCCCAGGACAGCCAAGGCTATACAGGGAAACCCTGTTTTGAAAAACAGAACAAACAAAGAACAAACAAGCCAAAAAAGTTTTTTTTCAGGGCACTGTCAATGCAAACTTCTTGTGTGACATTTAAGTAGGACATCAACAAGGGAAAGGGCATCTATGCTCAGTCTGTTTTCTGTCAACTTGGAACAGCTAAAGTCATTCTTTGAGGAGAGAACCTCAGTTAGGAAAATGTCTCCTTAAGATCCAGTTGTAGGCAAGTTTGTAGGGTGTTTTTGTAATTAATGATGAATGCAGGAAGGCCCATCTCACTGTGGGTGGTGCTTTCTCTGGTTTGGTGGTCCTATGTTCTTTAAAAAAAGCAAGCTGAACAAGCTATGAGGATCAAGCCTCTCCTCATGACTTTTGCATCAGCTCCTGCCTCCAGGTTCCTGCCCTGCTTGAGTTCCTGTCCTGGCTTCCTTCAGTGATGGACTGCAATGTAGAAGTGTGAACCAAATAAACCCTTTCTTCCCCAAGTTGTTTATGGTCACAGTACTTCATCACAACAATAGTGACCTTCACTAAGACTGCGGCTTCAAAGGAAAAATAATTGAGTGAAGACACTTAGGCAAATAATCATGATGGTGTCCAAATACATCCAAGAAAAGGTAGACAAGGAGGGTGAGCAGGAAGTGGGGAGAAGGGTGTGGTTCTACCCTGTTGGACTGGGCAGTCTCAACTTCTGAGCCTTAGACTCCCACTGTGCTCAGCTCTGTTCTTCAGAAAAATGAATCCTGTTTTACACATTGGTAATTCAAAAAGTAGTTCCATTAATCATTCACTCACAACACAGATGGGCTACTGAGCCAGTTAATGTGACCTGGAGTTTTTATTCACAGAGCCAAGGATTGAACCCAGGCCTTGCCATGTGAGGTGGGCCCTGTACTACAGAGCTATAGCTCCAGTCCCTGGGTTTGTTTGTATTTGACCTTTACATTTGGAATATGTGACAGAAAGAAACAGTGGGACCCAAATCGATCTTGATCTCATTGGAAATGAGCAATGGCCTGCATCACATACCATAGTTACATTCTATAGACACCGAAGTGTACATAGAGAGCAGAGAACCATTTGAAACTGGAAAAAGCAAAAGAGAATCAATTAAAAGTGGGACATAAATACACATAAATATGTTGGCAAATTCCTTCATAAAAATAACTAAAGGATTTTAATTAGCCCTGTGTTTGGGGAGTCAAAAATCCTCTGCCATACAGTCCTTCTGAATGTGCTCACACTTGGCTAAAGTGGCAGAATAGTGTTCAAGTATGAGGCTAAGAAGGAGGGGAACTTGGTGGGGAGTGAGGTCCATTCCCTAAGAAGTTAGCCTCAGAGGCAAGGTTCCAAGAACCAAATTGCTGTTCTCTGGAACAGAAAATATGCCCAAGCAACCCTTACAGTAATGCCATCTCTAGAGGAAAAAGACAACGCTAGTTTGGATATTCATGTTATGCTCAAGGGGCTTGTGATAAATGTGTTAGGTACTATCTGAGTTAGGCTTTCTAGTGCTTCTTTCAAACACCATGACCAACAGCAACTTGTTGAGGAAATGGTTTATTTTAGTTTATAGTTTCAGGTCATAGTCTATCCCTGGGTAAATTCCAGGCAGGAATCTGGAGGCAAGAACTGATTCAGAGACCATGAAGGGATGCTTCATGCTGGCTTGCTCATTTCTGGCTTCCTCGGCTTGCTTTCTTATAGATTTCAGAACCACCAGCCATGGATTGGCCCCACCCAGAGTGGACTAGGCCTTCCCCATCAATCTCTACTAAAGATAATGACCCACAGACCAATTTTATGGAGGCATTTTCTCTAGTGAGAGCCCCTTTCTCAATCAGGCTAGTATCAAATTGATAAAACAACAACAAAAAGCAACAAAACCCCAAAACTTATTAGCACCAGAACAGAATTAATGATAAAGCTTGGAATACTTAACACATACTTAACAAATGCTCCAAACCAACCATGTGCTAATTACTCTAGGTAATGGTGGATTAAAACCTGGTGCATAAAGTATATAGAAGGGTCGGAAATCTGTTGGCAGAAAACACTACAGGCAGGTCCTCAGGACCTACTTTGGAGATGCGCCTCTGAGCCCCACCAAAAGATGACAATATAAATCAGAGAAGGATTCCATGGTCACTCACAGACATGGTGACAGTTGGCCTCACAGAGTGACTCACCTGAGTAACTTCATGACAATCTGTGGTCTTTGCAGTCACAATCACACATTAGTGACAAGATAGCATCACTGTCTCTAGTAGCCTCGCTGCTCTCTAAGGAGCCGTGCAAGTCTGAGCCTTGCTCACCATGATGGATGACGGTAGGGGAAATCAGGGGGCTGGAATAGTTCCCTATTGTGGGAAGACCAGGCTTCAGGGGAGCAGACCGGAGGCACCAGTGGTCTCAGGAGGAACTTGTATAAATAAGAGATATAAAGGGAAGAGTTTCCAGGGCCAGAGAGATGGCTTGGTGTGTAAGGTGTAGTACAAGACTGACGATGTGAGGTCAGTGCCTGGATGTTACTGTGGGAAGAGAAATCTGATTCTCGAAAGATTGTCCTCTGACCTCCAAGTTCTGTTGCCCATATATACCTCTGTGTGTGTGTCACACACATAAAATGATAATTAAAATATCAAAGAAGAGTTTACTATGACAAATTCTTATGTTCTTCCTTGCTTTAATGGACTATTGATTGATTCCCTAGTCCCTTTTCTTCTGTCTAAGGAAAACAAGCACAGGATATCCATTGTGGATCTTTACTCATCTCTGGTCTGGGTCGTCACTCTTCTCTGATCTGAGTCTCCCTTTACCCTTATTGCTTTCTGTTATTGCAAACAAAGAACCAAGCTGATCAGTGGGTTCATGGTGTCGTTATTCTCTCTCCCTAATATTTCCTGGTCTACTGGCAACAAATCAGGGACTCCGTCATTCCTGTTCTGATAAAGGCAACAGGCATGAAACCCAACAATAAAAGAAAAAAGACCATAGTTTTAGTTCCTAAATTGCTTGTAAGTCTTCATTTTATATATTTCTTAAAAATGGTATTTTGTAAAACATAAGACTTACAAGCAAAGTTTTAATTATTTTTATACATTTATGGTCATTCATCAATAGAAGCAAGTAATAAAATATACATTTTACTGTATGTTATTCTATCATTCTATCATCAACACAAAAATAATTGTTGAAAAGTAGTAAAAGGAAAGTGTTCCTGAGTAGGCAAGTGTTCGAGCATATCAGTACTTGTGTCTACACCCAGGATTTTCACATAGAGCATAGGACAAGCTATCACTACTTTGATCAATAATGACAATTAAAATATGCACGTGAATTACTAAATTGTAAGTTATAATTTTCCTTTCTCTGTCATTTAGGACTTATACACAGTTTTTATAAGAGAAGCTTGGACACTCTAAACCAAATGACACTCAGCAAGATCTGACACTGTGACCCTGGGATCTCCAGTATTCTAATGTGCACAAGGACGTGCAGGGCAGCTCATTCAGTCCAGTGGGATGGCCATGTCTTCCCAGCTGGATGTGAGCACTCGACACTCAGCCAGGGGTAACTACCATGGCTCTTGATCAATGAAAACACACTGCAAGGTTCACTGACATTGTCTGTCTGTATAGAACCAAATTAAACCAGGTATTTATGCAATAGCTGCACTATGGCTTCCTAAAAAAAAATGCGTTTTGCTATTGCAGGAACACATGGACAATTAGTAGATATGCTTGGTTTAAAATTTTAATACGCTTGTTCAGCTAAAATATTGTTTTGTATTGCTTTGTGTATTTTCCATGGACAGTTTCTTTTTGGGGCATCTATTGTTTGGAAAGGCTGATTGGCACATCTACAGTGAAAACTATGCAAATGGGAACAAAATTATTTCTTGGATTTGCTTGAATTTGAAGAGGTGACCCCTAAAGCAGATAAGGAGAAATAACGTTGATTTTTAAAAGGACAGTGTGGAAAACAGAAGAAGCCTTTAACAGTCATGCGGAGCTGCAGGGAAATGGTGCAGCAGGAAAGGGCTGGAGGAGAAGTGGCTGTCAATGCCCTCAGCCTGCTAACACCCCAAAGTTATCATTCAGAAACCAAATGGAAAGACTTAGAGTTTGCGATGAACAGACACAATCTGTTTTGTGGATAAGATGCCAAGATGTGAAATACTAAAATGTGTGCATTACATCACCTAATGGTGTCATTTAAATCACGCCGGGGTAGCATCTTTGAATGCACATGAAGAAAACAAAGCAAATTGGAGATAAAGAGTCCAAAAAAATCTCTGTGTTCATCTCTAATCCTTACGATGCACATTAGGACTAGCATAGGGGGAAGGAGGGAGTCCCTTTGGGAGTGTGTGATAACATTAACATATGTGTTATAGTATGAAAAAGCAATTGTCCTTAAAAGGGGAAGGGTTTTTTTCTGTCCAGATCTGGTATCAGAAGTTACAGGGGTAAATATGTCATCAGCATTTAGGTTGGTGCCAAGGTTATACAACATAGATGTTGGGCAATGAGGTCAGAACATTGGTGGAAGGGATCTGGACAAAGAGCCAGGTAGGTGACATTCTGCTCTCAAGACATCACTTGAGCACTGGGTAAGATGGTGGCATCTGGAGCTGGCTTCTTCCTTGGGTCCAAGTAGCTTAGATGAAGGGGAAGATAAAAATCTGACAAGTAAGCATTAAGGATTACTTTGGCTGGTAAAGCAAGTTATCCAAATATGAAGTCAACCTGATGGGTTGCTATGATGATGGTAGAGGGCTGCTGTGGTGATGGGGTTACTATGAAGATGATGATGGGGTTTGCTATGACAATGGTTTGGGGTTGCTATGATGATGGTGTTCGTATGCTGTGATGATGATGATGGAGTTGCTATGATGATGGCTGGGTTTTGCTATGATGGTGATGGTGGGTTACTATGATGGTGGTGGTAGATTGCTATTATGATGGTTGGGTGATGTTGTTGCTGGGTTGTTGTGATAATGATGGTGGGTTTCTGTAATGATGATGGAGTTGCTATGATGATGGTTGGGGTTTTCTATGATGGTGATGGCAGGTTACCTTGATGGTGGTAGTGGGTTGTTCTGATGATGGTGTTGGGTTGCTTTGATGATGGTTGGGAGTTGCTATGACAATGGTAGTGTGTTACTATGATGATGGTAGTGGATTGCTATGATGATGGTTTGGTGATGATGTTGGTGGGTTGTTATGATATGATGGTGGGTTCCTGTAATGGTGATGGGGTTGCTATGATGATGGTTGGGATTTGCTGTGATGATGGTAGTGGGTTGCTAAGATGATGGTAGGTTGCTTTGATGACAGTTGTGTCTTGCTATGATGATGGTATTGGGGTGCTGTGATGATTATGGAATTACTATGATGATGGTATTAGGCTACTATGATGATGGTGGGGTCTTACTATGATGATGTCTGAGAGTGTGTTTGGTTTCATGGTAGAAGCTGAACTCAGTTTAAAGGACTATCTGAGTCCACTCAGGTTTCTATAGCAAAACTATATCTCATATATATATATATATATATATATATATATATATATATATATAATTTATATCTTAAACACAATAATGTATGAACAATTAATTTATTGTTCAGAATCCTGGGCCCTGAGATGTCCAAGATTGTGGCCTCCTCTCTAGACTGGTATCACCACCTCAGAGATGATATCTCTTCATCAAAATGAGCGTGGAGGGCTTTTCATATTCATAACCATGCTTGTGAAAATATTTTTTTGTCCATGTATGTAAAATCAGTAACTTATATCTATTTGCTTTCCATCCTCAGGCAGCATCTCCAGGACCTTGTTAAATAATAAATATGCTAATGGATTATTAATGAGAAACATACACATTACCTTGCTAATAGTGCACTCACCTGTTTTATAATATTATCTTTATCTAATCAGGCATGAATCAGGCTGCTGAAACTTATAAAATAGTAGTTTAATATTTTTGGCATCAATGGAAACATATTACACGTTTGGCTTTATTTATTGATGACTTAAATAATTAGCACCTAAAACGGGGGACCTTCAAGGTAAATTGCCATTTCACGGACATTTGAAGACATTAGGAATTGAGAAATGACATAAATACAACGGATGTTTAACATTACTTTACCTATGCAGATAAATTGGCCTGGAATTGTAGAGTTGGTGTAAGCCCAGAGGAAGCAGCAGCAAGATGAAAGCATCGGAGGCTGCCGTTGGTTCCTTTCTGTGTTTGTCACATTTTGTCGAGATGAGATGGGCTCAAGGAAACTATGACTTGGAAAACAATGATGGGAAGAACTGCCTGGCTGGACTCAGCCTCCCAAGCGCTGGCAAAGGCAATTTCTTCTCAAGCCCAGGCAGTAGGAAATCAAACAATTACCCGATGATCCGCAGGTTCTCATTAGATTTCCCAGTCAAGTGCCAGGCAAACAGCATCTCCCGGAGCTTCTGCACAACACTCCTTAAAATGCAGGGCAAAAACCCGCCCAGTATTATTCATGCAAATGAGAAAATCTTATAGTTAAGGCAAACACTTTGATGGCCCCTGCCTGAAAGCAAGCTAAAGACCTGGGTCAGAGATCTCCCACACTGAAAGAGAGGAACTGGGTAGACTAAATGAATGAATAATGAGACTACAACTCATGTCTAGACTAACAAGTTCCACCCAGCAGGAAGCAGGCCACAAAAATAAGGTGTCCTTCCTGGAGCAAGCATTATACTCTCTGCAAATGGGAGACCTCTCCCAGGGTAGCCTCCCAGGGCACAAAGTCCACGACCCCACCCATATTTGACCAAAAGCACACATCTTGAGTTAAACCCAGGAGTGGCCAAGGAAAACTCACTGGTAGTCAGCCCTGGCCTTTGGCAGCTCTTGTGCTGAAGGTTTTCTCATTACTTTAGACTGAGGTCCTTTTTCCTGAAACTCCTCTGCTCTCTGAGCACGACTCCCTTGGGCATGCTTGTTCCTGCCCCATCAAATTCCTTGATTAGAACTGTCAGCTCAGTGATCAGAAAAGTACTAGGCGAGGAAGCTTTGCTCTTTGCTTGCAGAGAAAGCACTAGAGAGCCTAGCAGTGGATCTGGTACAAGGACAGGGGGACACATCAGGCATCCTGCCATGAGGGGAGGTGTGTGTGGACTATGGAAGAACTTGCAGGGCCATTAGTCATTGCTGCTGCCTTCTTTCTGTAGATGTCACAAAAG
This sequence comes from Microtus oregoni, assembly GCF_018167655.1. NCBI lineage: Eukaryota > Metazoa > Chordata > Mammalia > Rodentia > Cricetidae > Microtus > Microtus oregoni. The sequence continues at coordinate 9,897,101 of NW_024543093.1, read as the reverse complement.
GGAGCTCTCTTTCATTGTAAGTGGGTGTGTCTGTGAACAGGGCTTTGCCATAGGCCTAAGAGAGTAGCTGTGGATTAGGAATAGGCATTTTTCTTACTGGAAACCTTTTCCAGTCTTCAAATCTTGAGTGTGTGGTCAGGTGTGATGACATCTTCAAGCCCACATTGTAAGACGACATCAAAGGGAGGGAAGGTGAGGACGAAAGCCAGCTTCCAAATGACTCCCTGTAGGAAGCTGTGTTGTTCCGTTCTTAATCAAATCTACAGTAAAGGAGAAGCTATTGATTTATCAATGGCTTAGGGTTCTGAAGGCTCCTTGTGGCATCTTAATCCTCCTACCACACACCATTCTCCACTTATGGGCTATACCCCACTGGGCAGGCTTATGAAATTTTATACATGTCATTAAAGGCATCATATTAATACTGATTTATCTTCTGTGATTTTTCTCAGTCAGTTTTATGATGTGTATGTGTATGCATATGTGTTTGTGTGTATATGTTTATGTCTGTCTGTACACACACACACACATATATATATATGTATGCATGTGCATGTGTATACCTTGTCTCTGTATATGTATTTATATCTAGGTTGTAAGTATGTCGTGTTAGTGTGAATATGGATATGTGAGTGTATTGAGTGGTTGTGTATGTATGTGTGTAAGTGTATGTATATGTATGTGTATGTATGTTTATTTCTGTCTGTGTCTAGATATTTGTATGTCTGTTTATATGTGTGTTTATACACGGATATGAGAGTTTATGTGTGTATGTATGTAGATGTTAAAATATAAGTTAAATGTCTTTCTTTTTGCATCATTCTTAAAGGCTTTTGACTTCTATGCAAGCTTCTTTTTCTCTATTCTGTGATCTTTAGAGTATTAATGTTTTCATGAAATGAGAAATCCATTTTAAAACAATTTTTTACGATCACTTTTTAATAAACACTGTGCTGAGCCTCACTTTCTGATGTGAACATAATGTGAGAAAGAGATGCATTTGGGTCTCGAAACCTCATGCAGATATATGCACGTGCATAATTGTAAATGGTATTTCCACCTCTCTAGCTGCTCTTTCTCTACAGCGTAATTCATGTGCACAGTGTTTTCTTTCTTTAGGAGCCTGCAAGACTGCTGGCGGAGGGCACCAAAACACTAAGGTTACCTTTTTTATCCTTCAGGGAATAAAGTAATCAATTATTTAAAAGCATCTATTCCAGAGAATGTTAGAGTTACAAATTCCAAGAATCAGGCACAGATGGCCTGAGGAATCCTATCTAACAGATTGCAGGTCACAGCAGAGCCGCTTGCTCAGGTGTAACAGAGACTGTGATCTGGGTTTGTGCGTTCTAGAAAGAGCCATGAAGTATTCCAGCAAATAACACCAGCTGGGATAAGCAACTCATAACCTCTCAATAACGCTACCACCAATCGGGGACCAAATCTTCAGCTCACTGCTTTTGGGTGGTGCTTGGTACACAGCCCATGATTAAATAATTGGCTAGACCCACACAGGAGCACAGCGCTTTGAGAACGTATTTTCTAATTTCTGTGACGCTGTTGGCAAGGGGCTTGCCCATCATGCATAAAGCCTTGGGTTTGATTCCTAGCCATGCATAAACAAGGTGGGGTACACACCTGTGATCCCAGCATTAGAGACAGAGGTAGGAGGGTCTTAGATTTTCCACCGCTGTGAAGAGACACCATGACCGTGGCAACTCTTATAAAGGAACAACGTTTAATTGGGTGGCTTACAGTTTCAGAGATATAGTCCATTGTCATCTTGGTGTGACATGGTGGCATGCAGGCAGACATGGTGTTGGAGAAGGAGCTAGGAGTCCTATATCTTGACCCGCCAGCAACAAAAGTGGTCTGAGCTAGGCTTAGCTTGAGTATAGGCAACATCAAAGCCTGACCCGCAGTGACACACTTCTTCCCCTACTTAAGTAAAGGAGGAAAGTCCACCCCTACTTAAGTAAAGGAGGAAAGAGTTTATTTGGTTAACACTTCCAGTATTGAAGAAAGTCAGGAAAGGAACTCCAGCAGGACAGGAACCAGGATGCAGGAGCTGATGCCCAGGCCATGGAGGGTTGCTGCTTACTGGTTTGCTTCCCATAGCTTGCTCAGCCTGATTTTTTATAGAGCCCAGGGCCACCATCCCAGAAATGGCACCACCCACAATGGGCTGGTCCCTCCCCCATCAATCACTAATTAAGAAAATGGCCTGGAGTTGGATTTTTTTCTCAACTGAGGCTCAGATGACTTTGGCTTGTGTCAAGTTGGCATAAAACTAGCTTGGGCAGGGAGTTTATGGCTAACCTAAGCTACATGCTTTGCCTCAAAAAAGCAAGCGTCTATGGAAAGAAATGTCTATCACTGGGATGACTAACAAGGCTTTAAAATGGATCTCTGTCTTGTTTGTGTCTGAGCTAATATCACATCAGCAGCTCTCCCCTATCAACCCTATAGGGACTAACCTCGGTGTGACTTTCAGCAGCAAGATGGCTTTATGGAGAGCGCCCTGTGACGTCACACAGCCCCACACTCACGAACACTTGGTGTTACCTGTGAATCCTTAACAATTCTACCTTTGGGTTTGTGTAATCCAAAACCATTTGATCACACAGGCATGTGCCCAGAGGAGGTAGACTGTGTGTGTAGGGTGCCCTTTGTGTCTTGTTCTAGGCTTGCTTTGTCTGAGATGTCGCCATAATCATGGGGCTCAGAGTAACCTGTCTTTGTCCTGGCATTTGTGGAAGGAGCATGGTCTGCACAGCCGCAGGGGGTGTTGAGATGGTAGAGGTTTCCCAAAAGTCAAAGGAGGTCAGTCCCACAGTCCGAAGGCAAAAAAAAAAAAATCGTCCAGTAACCTGTCACACATGTTGTCACTCCCATAGTAAGCCAGCTATTTATAACTGATGGGTTAAAGAAAGCAGAGTCGGGGTTGGGAAACCTCAGCCCTTCTCTGTCGTGTGTGCGTGTGTGTGTGTGTGTGTGTGTGTGTGTGTGTGTGTGTGTGTGTGTGATGAAGCCCAAGGTGCATTACTATTCCAATATAAATCAATCAAGATATGAATCAAAGCTGCTGTGTTTGGTAGGAAACTGAACACCGAGAATAGAATCTTGGCGATCCTACATTCAAGCCAAGTAAGTGCTCTGCTGTCCTTGGAAGCTAGCATGGCATAGTAAAAGTATGAATGGGAAAACAGAGTGATTAATATTTTAAGGTTTTCCTACTGGAGAAGAATTCAATCGCAAATACAAAACATCATCAGCCAGAAAGGAGACACTAAGCCAAGGAGAAGGTCTCGTGCCTCAGTGAGGGTGTGGCGATATTCCCTGTTTATTTAATGCTCAGGTCGTCTAGCTCTGCTGGTTATGAGCCAGCAATGCTCACAGTGACATGACTGTGGTGTCGTTAAACAAGGAGCATGGTGACAAGCGATCTGATTCCAAGGGAAAGGCCTCCAACAGACTGCGATTACTTTTAGTGTTTTTGTGGTGATAAAATAAAATGTACTCAATTCCCCTCGAGCTTTGAGCACATCAAATATTAATAATAAGGAAAAATTACTATGGAAAATCTACTTGTGCTGCGGCGCATACTTTATAAGGAATAGTTTGAAAACCAGATTCATGTCCTCTAAAATCTATACCGATCCATCAGCCTCTCTCACATGTGTGGACAGTCACAAGCGCAGGACCTTCAGGCCCAGACCTCTTCTCCGCTCCGCTCACTCTGGCCACAGTTTTGTGGACTTTTGGCCCAGCTCTTTTTGACTGCCCTTACTGTATTCCTTTTTCACTGCTGGCTCTTCACCTTGAACATCCGTCTAAGCAAAATCTCCAGGGAAAGTGTCTGGGGTGGTGGTTATGTCTGCTGCTTCCAGATGTGACTTCAAAATGAAAAGTATCTGCAAAGCTCAGGCGGTTCTCCTGCCCCCAGTCACTTTCTTGCCTGAGTCTGTGCAATATGTACTCACGATGAGCTGAAATAAAATTTGATTCACCGACTTTCTACTTATTTTTGCTGAAGCCAAAAATATGAAAGTAGATTGACATATTCTTTGGCCACTCGTTTCTCAATTAATTTTTACCAGAATGCCACAGAAATATTTTATGTTGACAGTTTACTCATAGAACCTAAGTGTCGTTCACTCTGACAATCAACCCGGTGAGTAAGAGAAGTGTCCTCCCCATCTTACAAGGCAAAAAGATGGAGACTCTGGGAATAAGACACGCCTATCCTCATAGAGCTGAAGATCAGAGGTTCGAGTCTTTCTCCTTCCCAGACCCCACCCAAGCGTCGTCTCCAGAGAATGTGTTAAGAGGAATGTCCTCAGCTCTGCACAAGGGGGGCTCTGTTCTCTCCAGATGAGTGAGTTCCCATAGGAGGAGCTCATAGGAGCACTACCAGGGGATGCTTTGTCGTCTTCTCCTCCTCCTCTTCTAGTCTCTTCCTCCTCCTCCCCATGCTTCTCCTTTTTTCCTCTTCTGTTCCACTCCTCTTCCCTCCCTCCCCATTCTTCCTGCTCCCTCCCCCTCTCCATTCTCCCATCAGATATTAACCATTCACCTGCTGACATGAACTCTGAGTGACAAATGGCAGATTTTCCAGGTTTTGAGAACCCTGGCAAGGCTTCAGGTCTGCTTCACTACGTGTGACCCAAGAAAGTCCCTCCCCTGTCAACTGCTCTCTCCCTGTTGGATTCCACCTCTTCCTACCCCAGTGGCCAGGATCTAAGCGGAGAACCCCACATTCCAATTCCAGCCACCCCATTCCTCCTGGAAGAAGGCAGAGTCCTGAGTGACGTCTTTATCCCTTGAAGCTCACCCATGGCTCTTTACTGCAGTCTTGGCATAGAGAATCCAAACCTTTCTCTGTCTTCCCAGCTGTGGAATGGACCCTGGCAGAACTGTATCTCTGGCTGGGTGGCTGCTCTGCAGCTCCACCACCCTGTGCTGTCCTCTCTGCCCTTTCATACACTATCAGCTTGACTCCTCTCCTTCTTTGCAGGGGACTCCGTACTCGCTGCCAGATAGGCTTAAGGGGATTTATTGGTTCTGAGCAGGTGTGAATTACATTTTGTAGATTGGTTGTGACACAGCAGCCCTGACTGTGACCTACAGAGCTGATGATGCTTCCTGCCCACAGGAAACAAATGTCTTAGGAAACACACGGGGACGGCGTTAACCAACACGGAGAGAACTGTGACCTCACAAAAGCAAATGCACATATTTTTTGCCTCTATAGCAGCAAGCTGAAGCTTTGCGAGCTATAGGAACGGTGGCCTGACGTCTCCAGCAGGCCCTTGAGGATTGTGCCAAGCACACATTCCTGTGGTCATGTTTTCTTGCCTCAAAAAAGCAGTCGGGTTGTTCCCTTTTCAGTGACCTCACTAGGAGCTTCCAGCGTTTCCCAGATGTGTAACTGGAAGGTTAATTCTTCCGCTCCTCACTAATTGGCAGCTAAGCCACTCTCCTGTGTCTTCATCCTGACGTGAAGACACCTTTCCCTGCCATAGGATTCACAGCTTTCATAAACGGGAGCATGTCTGTGTTTTTAATCCTTTGAGAAAAGCGGTACCCGAGCTCAGGGTTCAACCCAAGGCCAAACTCCAAATATACATGAAGAAGGGAGAGGAGCAGCAGCAGTGGGGGTTGGAGGAAAGCTTGCAGTTCCATTGGAGGCCAGCAGAAATAGCTGTGAATGCTATAATCTTCAAATTAGTACTAGCAGCAAAGAGACGTGATCTGAATGCCAAGGCGGGAGGCAGAGGTGCTGGACAGGGAACTGTGAGGATAGCATCCATGTCCAGACTCTGTCCAGACTGGGCACGATCAAGGAGCCATTGGGATTTTCTGTCCTCATCCAACCCTGCCAGTTCACCTGGCCAGTTCTGTCCAGGGGAAAAGGAGAGGCCCAAGGGTGTTTGTCACAGGTAGAGGCAAGTCTCTTTCTCAGCACCAAGCGGCTTCTTCCTGTCATGGAAAAGGACTCAGGCTTGCTGCTGTGGGTGGCAACAAGGGAACATCTGTCTTTTTTGTTCCATTTCAGTAATTTGAGATTCTCAGCTCGGCCCCCTCCTTCGGTAATGACAGCTGATATTTAGAGCTCCTGCCGTCTGCCTCGTAAGCAACATGCTGTCTGAAGGAACAGGCCTCAGACTAAAATCAGGGCTGCCCTGCTTCTCAACGATCCTGTCCTGTCTTCATTTGGGAGCCCTAGATCCTCTCTAGCCTTCCACAAGCATGTGGAGATGGAGTGGTGAGAACACACAGGGTGGACCCACGGTGCAGGCTAAGGGCCAAGGAGGGGACAGGATGGGATTTCAAGTCAACAGAATGCAAAGCTTAGAAAGTGGGAAGGGAGACATGGCATGGATGTCTTCATGGGCAGATGTTTAACACAAACACTTCTCTCCTTCCTTCTACACACCTAAAAAAGCCATGCACCAACTGAGCCAGGCTCTCTGCAGGAATCAAGGCCATCAGGGCCCCGTTCCTGTCTCACATCCAATACATTGATCAACAAAAAGAGTTTTCCAAAATATCACAGAGCCACAGACCACTGCACTGTTGACCTCTTGAGCTTGGGTCTCAATATGCAAGTGTAGTTGTCCTGAGAGAAAAATGAGGAGACTGTGTAATCAAAACATGTGCTTTTCAATGAGAGCACATGTAGTCTTGTGTAGTCACTGTGTAGTCCAATGTGTGCTGTTTCAATGAAATCACATGTACTCTTGTGTGGTCACTGAGCAGTCAAACACATGCCTTTCACTGTGTTTAGAGTGGGCTACTCAGATCTTGTTTTATTTATTTGGTTTTATTTTGGGTGGGTTGAGACAAAGCCTTATACTCTTGCTCAGACTAAAATGGAATCCTCTGGATTCGCAGTGATTCTTCTGCCTCAGCCTCCTGGGAGCAGATTGTAAATCTGAACATTACTTTATTATAGAGTGCAAGGTGGACACTCGAAGAGGAGAAATGTCTATATAGAGATCACTGTAGACACTCAAGGAGGAGCAATGTCCACAAAGAGATCACTGTGGATTCTCAAGGAGGCAAGATGTCTACATAGAGATCACTGTAGACATTCAGGGAAGTGAGATGTCTACATAGAGATCACTGTAGACACTCAGGGAGGCGAGTTGTCTACATAGAGACCACTGCAGACTCCTGGACTAAATATGGAGCTCTGTGTACTATACAGTTGTAATACGAGTGGCGGGGCTGTGTCCCCAGCAGCCCGGCCACCTGCTAACTTATGCCCCGAAATAATTACATGGACACTGTATTCTTTTAAACACTGCTTGGCCCATTATATCTAGCTTCTTCTCGGCTAACTCTTGCACCTGGACTATCCCATTTCTAATAATGTGTGTAGCACCCCTAGATGCGCTTACCAGGAAGATTCTAGCCTATGTCCATCCTGGGTTGGAGCTTCATCGATTGCGTCTGCCCGGGAGAGGGGAGCATGGCCTCTGTGCTCACTTCCTCTTCCTCCCAGCATTCTGTTCTGTTTACTCCTCCCACCTATGTTTTAGCCTATGAGGGTCAAGAAGTTTCTTTATTATAATTAACCAATGACCTTCCTCCATCACACAGTAAGCTCCATAGTCTCAGGCTCTAAACCCAAGCCCTGAGGGCTGATGAAATGGCTCAGCACGAGACTGATGAACCAAGTGTGAGCACCTAGAGCTGGTGGAAGTTAATAACCAAGTGCTAGTAAAGGTTGTCCTCTGACACGCACAAGCAAAGGGTGGTATATGCTCACAAATAATAAATAAAATAAAACAAAAGAAGCCCGAACCATCAAGGGGGCAGGATCATGCACTAGTGTTGGGATAGGGAGTTGCTCAACCAAACAGCTCGTCGTGACATGTGACCCTGGGGGTCTCCCTGTTCACATCCCCAGGTCTCAGGAGACACTGAGGTAAGAAGTCATCATCTTACTTAGTCTTCTTCTTTCCCTGTGGTAAGCAGTAGGCCTGACCCTCACTTCATCTCTGGGGCTTAAGGTGGGTTCTATCTGCCTGGAAATGGGATGCGGGTAAGTGGGGTCATGAGTCCAGGATACACGTCAGCACTCACTGTGAAGTCAGAGGCTGAGGGTGTGGGGTGGGGTTCACAGTTTGATCAGAACCTTGGGATGAAGGTAGGTGCAAAGGCACATCTGACATCGGGGGGCACCTGAGCAGGTGGAATCGATGGGAACAGCCGGGTGATGTGGCAATGAGAAGTAAGGAAGAGGACAGCAGGCAGGAGACTTAGGAATATCTGTAGTCCTGCAGCCAACAGTAGCCAGCAGCAGGCAGCAGCAGGCAGCAGCAGCCAGGAGCAGCCAGCAGCAGCCAGGAGCTTGCTTTGCTTGACTCCACTGATATATCCAGGCAGGGAAGTGGAGATGAAAGGAACCACATGGGAAATCCAAAATGGGACATCGTAGTCATGGTGTGGAGCCTTGGCTTCTACTCACCTGTTGCTCAAGTCTCTTTCAGGATCATTTAGGAAGACTTTTAAAATTTTATTAGTGTGTGGGTGTGTGTGTGCGCTTAGTACCATGCCCAAGTTTTGTGTGCGTTCTGGGGATCTGAGCTCAGGTCCTCATGTCTGCAAAGCACTGACGTTACCGATGGAGCCGTCTCCACAGCCTCAGGGATTTCTTTAGGATTCAGCGCAAAGCTTTGTTTCCCACTTAGGCACAGCCTTGCTGAAACATCAGCTCCAGTCCCACAGAAAATGTTCATGGGCTGCCGTTTCTTCACCCTTTATGATGTGTTACCATCTTGGACATTAGTATCGGAATGTTTTTATTTGCTTACTTTGTTTCATTCAAGCCTTCTAAGCAACATTTGTATGGTTCTGGATGTTTCATTTTGGTTTAGCAGTGTTACTGCATAGTAAAGGTGCCCCTTATTTAAATTTCAAGTGTAAGAGCCCATCAGAAGTTTTAAATTCAACAGTACTGTCATTCAGGAATCTGAATTCCGTGTTTTGGGTTGAGCATAACCCTAGCCATCACTACAGACTTTTCCTTACATTTAAATCGATTTGTCATCCTCTGACCTCTTCTGCTGTTCTCTATCTGGTCCCCATAGCTGTAGCATGCAAAGAGGTTAGAGGACAAAAAATTAATTTAAGTGAAATAAATCAACAAACTAATCAATCAATCAATAAATCATATAGTCAGTCGGTCACTCAATATTTTAAGGAGTAAAAGCCTGGAAAGACGGTTCAGTGGTTAAGAAAACTTCCTGGTTTTTCAGAGGACCAAAGTTGCGTGTCCAGTGCCCATGTGAAATGACTCACGCTGCCTCTAGCTCCAGTTCCAGGAGACTGAGCGCCCTTTTCTGGCTTCCAGACGCACACCCACACACATGCATATACAAACAGGCACACACACTTACATTTTAAAAAAAATTAACAAAGCACAAATGCCTGTCCCCTTCAAGATCTCCTTATCACAATAAAGAGAAAAGGGCAATTTTGTCATAACCTGTGATACTGCACTTGTGAGGTTGAAGAAAGTCTTGGGGAAGCTGCAGCAGGAAGGAAGCTGTGCAGCCAGCTGGTCTGTGCCCATCTCCACAGTGGCTCATTTTGCTTTTTAATGATTTGATGGCGTGGTTGACAAAGTCTCATGAGCCTTGAACTTCCGATGTAGCTGCCTTAGACTCTTGATCCCCCTGCCTCCACTTCCTGAGTCCTAGGACTGCATATACGTCCCTCCGCACCTGCTTTATGCATTGCTTTGCGTTATCCTGTCTGCATCTGGTATTTGCTGCTGCTTCCAGTTTTCAAACAAGATGTCATTTTGAGCAGACTTCATGGACTGTGTTTCGGTGCCCTGTGTCGCCGACTCACCCTTTGGCATTGGGTTAGACGGCTGCTGCCAGCCTGTATTATTATCATCTTTACAATAGCGTGCACTATTGAGTTTCTCAGCATATTATGCCATGTGGAGGCTGAATAGCAGCACTCTGCCGAGGCATGGATGCATGCATGTCTGGCTGGGCTCCAGCACATGGGGACTGAACACACTGATACCTTCTAACAATGCTGTGTTTTTCCTGGCACCTCAAGAGTTGCTGAAAGATTTTCTATTGTTATTTTGCTTAAACACACACACACACACACACACACACACACACTATAATGAATTACATGCTTGCTGTGTGGTTATAACTAGTGAACTCCTATGGAGGCAACTGTATTCTCCACGGCAGCTGGGTTACAGGTGTGGATGTGCGTGGCCTCGTGGCTTGCTAATGAATGTCGAGAGAGGCGCTGGCTCCCAAGGTTCACACACGGAGGGAAGCAGAACATTCCTTGTGTTTTGAGACAAACCTCATGTCTTGTTACCATTCTGTGTGCATGGGGATAGGGACCACTCACGTCTGAAAACTTCACTGGCAGCGTTGAAAGAAACCAAATGGTAGCGAATTTGGAATTATCATCAAGTCCTCCTGGGGTGGACATTTGCATTCTGCTGGTAGAAGCTGTCAAATTCCTACTCAAACGCACCCAAACAGAAAGGTGAAGGAGGTAAACGCCTGGAAACTCTATCCTTGGCAGACACACAAGGCACACACGTGCATTCTGCACTGACACTCAGGCTCTCCCGTTTCTTCTGCTGGAGTCACCGAGTAAACACAGCCTGTGTCCTAACATCATTTTGTGGTTCACAATTTGAAGATGACTACAGTGCCCCTTCCTTGTCGCCTATCCCTCCTTAAAGCTTAACTTAATACTGAAGGTCATCTAATCAATGCATTTGAGTTCTGTTCCGTCTTATATGTTAGGTGAACACTTATTTGCTGACATGGGGAACAGGCACATTGCCTTCCTTTGTTCTTGAGGGTAAGACTAAGACTTCCCCAGGACACCGGGCAGGAAATTCGTTGTTTCTCTAGTTCTCTAATGCTGAGTGTGTTTTCTGAGGAACTTGTTATTATTTTTTTCTAACATCTGGGTGAAGTAAAGATGTGCAAACCTCTGCCCACCACCCTATGTTAATTGCACACCCTCTGACAAAGAAGGTCTAGGTCCTTGGTACTGAAACATCCCCCGCACTCTTCTCTTTTCACCGTAGAGCTCCCAAGTGCTATCTCTCCTTCAAGGCTCATTTGACCCTCAACATGCCGTTTCACACTATGATTTGGTCAGTGTCTCAGAACCCAAGAATTCCTGGCATCTTACTCGACAGAACACCTTCCTGTTTTGTGAGGAAGTTAAACACGTGTATGCATGATGCTAGGTAATTGTCTATGTGTATGTACACAGAACACGGTTATTCCAACAGGATGCTGCCCTTGTCTTGGATTCAGTGATGTCTCTGCCTTAGCTCATTCACTATCCTGACTCAGTGACTTTTCAACACCATGAGAGCCTTACATGACCTGGCTTGCTACTGTCCCTTCATGAAAAAGGAGGAAGGAGCATGAGGCTTGCATGGCATGTAAGCTCATAAAAGTCACGAGAGCATCCGGAGGCCCTGTTCCTCTCTAATTTGCCCATAAACACTTGGCTAGGATGGGATTCTTCAGGGGTGCCCTGAGGTTTGTGAATTACTCCTGTGGGCCAGGCACCGCAGTCTCCCACATTCCTTTGTGTAAACCCAGTAAACTCATGGTTTTTGCTGAACTGGACTTTAATAGAACAACTTTTGAGAAGAGTGGGTACCCTATGTTCTTTCCTGACATAAACATGTTTATGTCTCCCCAGGAATGTCACACAACATCCGATGTCTGAAAAGAATCTAACACTTAAACATGAGTTTTAAGTTGGAGCTGAGTGCCTGTGCAAAAAGTTAAGGTCCCTGCCACACACTTACCTTCTTCCATGTGGTTTGTGGCAACAAGCCACTTGCTAGGTGGCAATGTATAGACCCTGTTATAGGTGATCCGACATGCAGCCTAAAGTGAGCTGCCCACTCCAAGGAGCCTACACTGTGTAATGTCTGATGGTCAAGTGAACCGCGTAGATGTGGGTAAGAGACAGAGTGTCCTGGCAACACAGTCACACGAGCGATGGGCTCTTTCATGATGCTTCGGCCCTCACTAATATTGTTTGAATCTCCTCAGCATCCGGGGCAATTCATTTTAGGCTGCATGACAATATGCCTTCTGAGAGCCTGATTTTCACTCTCAAAACGGTCGTTACCAAATGCTAACATCTAAGTTTCTTGTGTATTTGAAAAAAAAATCTTTTAAAAGAAAAGCAAGAAGAGCAGTTATGCTCTAGGATTGTACGATGGATGTTCTCCTCCTTATCCTGTTTCCCGGTATCAAGATTTCTTTTTTTTTTTCCATTTTTTATTGAGAAAAGGAGAAAAATAAACAAGTTTCCACCTCCTCCCAGCCTCCCATTTCCCTCCTCCTCCTCCCACCCTTCTCCCCCTCCTCCCACCCTTCTCCCCCTCCCCCCATCCTCTCCCCATCCCTCTCCAGTCCAAAGAGCAGTCAGGGTTCCCTGCCCTGTGGTAAGTCCTAGGTCCTCCCCTCTCCATCCATTTCTAGGAAGGTGAACATCCAAACTGGCTAGGCTCCCACAAAGCCAGCACATTACGTAGGTTCAAAACCCCGTGCCATTGTCCTTGGCTTCTCATCAGCCCTCATTGTTCGCCATGCTCAGAGAGTCCAGTTTTATCCCATGCTTTTTCAGTCACAGTCCAGCTGGCCTTGGTGAGCTCCCAATAGATCAGCTCCACTGTCTCAGTGGGTGGGTGCACCCCTCGTGGTCCCGACTTGTTGCTCATGTTCTCCCTCCATCTGCTCCTCATTGGGACCTTGGGAGCTCAGTCCAGTGCTCCAGTATGGGTCTCTGTCTCTATCTCCATCCATCACCAGATGAAGGTTCTATGATGATATGCAAAATATTCGTCAGTATTGCTATAGGATAGGGTCATTTCAGGTTCCCTATCCTCAGCTGCCCAAGGAACTAACTGGGGACCTTGGCTTGGGCATCTGGGAGCCACTCTAGGTTCAAGTCTCTTGCCAACTCTAAGGTGGCTCCCTTAACTAAGAATTGTGCTTCCATGCTCCCCTATCCAACCTTCCTTTATCCCCATCCTCCTTTTTCCCCAAGTTCCCCCCATTCTCCCCTTCTCCCTTTACTCTCCCCATCTCCCCTTACCACCATCCCACCCCACCCCCAAGATCTCAATTTTCTCCCCGGCCATTTTGTCTACTTCCCATAGCCAATAGGACAACTATATTGATTTTCCTTTGGTTCACCTTCTTACTTAGCTTCTTTGGGATCACCAATTGTAGACTCCGTGACCCTGGTTTATGGCTAGAAACCAATTATGAGTGAGTACATCCCATATTCATCTTTTTGGGTCTGGGTTAGCTCACTCAGGATAGTGTTTTCTATTTCCATCCATTTGCATGCAAAATTTGAGAAGTCATTGTTTTTTACTGCAGCGTAGTACTCTAGTGTGTATATATTCCATACTTTCTTCATCCATTCTTCCTTTGAAGGGCATCTAGGTTGTTTCCAGGTTCTGGCTATTACAAATAATACTGCTATGAACATAGTTGAATAAATGTTCTTGTCATATGATCGGGCATCTCTTGGGTATATTCCCAGGAGTGGTATTGCTGGGTCCAGGGGTAGGTTGATCCCGAATTTCCTGAGAAACCGAAACACCGATTTCCAAAGTGGTTGCACAAGATTGCATTCCCACCAGCAATGGATGAGGGTACCCCTTCCTCCACAACCTCTCCAGCAAAGGCTATCATTGGAGTTTTTTATTTTAGCCATTCTGACAGGTGTAAGATGATATCTCAAAGTTGTTTTGATTTGCATTTCCCTGATTGCTAAGGAGGTTGAGCATGACCTTAAGTGTCTTTTGGCCATTTGAACTTCCTCTGCTGAGAATTCTCTGTTCAGTTCAGTGCCCCATTTTTTAATTGGGTTAATTAGCATTTTAAAGTCTAGTTTCCTGAGTTCTCTATATATTTTGGAGATCAGACCTTTGTCTGTTGCGGGGTTGGTGAAGATCTTCTCCCAGTCAGTAGGTTGCCTTTTTGTCTTGGTGACAGTGTCCTTTGCTTTACCGAAGCTTCTCAGTTTTAGTAGGTCCCATTTATTCAATGTTGCCCTTAAAGTCTGTGCTGTTGGGATTACACATAGGAAGCGATCTTCTGTGCCCATCTCCTGTAGGGTACTTCCCACTTTCTCTTCTATCAGGTTCAATGTGGTCTGACTGATAGTGAGGTCTTTAATCCATTTGGACTTGAGTTTTGTGCATGGTGATAGATATGGGTCTATTTTCATTCTTCTACAGGTTGACATCCAGTTATGCCAGCACCATTTGTTAAAGATGCTTTCTTTCTTCCATTGTATACTTTTGGCTCCTTTATCAAAAATGAGGTGTTCATAGGTTTGTGGGTTAAAATTCGGGTCTTCTATACGATTCCATTGGTTGACTTCTCTGTTTTTATGCCAGTACCACACTGTTTTCATCACTGTAGCTCTGTAATAGAGTTTGAAGTCAGGGATGGTAATGCCTCCAGACAATCCTTTATTGTATAGGATTGTTTTGGCTATCCTGGGTTTTTTGTTTTTCCATATAAAGTTGATTATTGTCCTCTCAAGGTCTGTGAAGAATTTTGATGGGACCCTGATGGGGATTGCATTGAATCTATAAATTGCCTTTGGTAGAATTGCCATTTTTACTATGTTGATCCTCCCAAACCAAGAGCAAGGGAGGTCCTTCCATTTTCTGGTATACTCCTCAATTTCTTTCTTCAAAGACTTATAGTTCTTGTCAAATAGATCTTTCACTTCTTTGGTCAGAGTTACCCCAAGATATTTTATGCTATTTGTGGCTATCGTGAAAGGTGATGCTTCTCTGATTTCCCTCTCTGCTTCCTTATCCTTAGTGTATAGGAAGGCAACTGATTTTTTGGAGTTGATCTTGTATCCTGCCACATTACTAAAACTGTTTATAAGCTGTAAAAGTTCTTTGGTGGAGTTTTGGGGGTCGCTTATGTACACTATCATATCATCTGCAAATAACGAAAGTTTAACTTCTTCCTTTCCAATTCGAATCCCCTTGATCCCATTATGTTGTCTTATTGCTATTGCTAGAACTTCAAGTACTATATTGAAGAGGTATGGCGAGAGGGGACAGCCTTGTTGTGTTCCTGAGTTTAGTGGGATGGCTTTAAGTTTCTCTCCATTTAATTTGATGTTAGCTGTCGGCTTGCTGTATATAGCTTTTATTATATTTAGGTATAACCCTTGTATCCCTAATCTCTCCAATACTTTTATCATAAAGGGATGTTGAATTTTGTCAAATGCTTTTTCAGCATCTAATGAAATGATCATATGGTTTTTTTCTTTCAGTTTATTTATATGATGGATTACATTGATAGATTTTCGTTTGTTGAGCCAGCCCTGCATCCCTGGGATGAAGCCTACTTGATCATAATGGATAATTTTTCTAATGTGTTCTTGGATACGGTTTGCCAGTATTTTGTTGAGGATTTTTGCTTTGATGTTCATGAGTGAGATTGGCCTGTAATTCTCTTTCTTGGTTGAGTCTTTGTGGGGTTTTGGTATCAGAGTGACTGTAGCTTCATAAAAGGAATTTGGCAATGACTCTTCTGTTTCTATATTGTGAAATACATTAAGGAGTATAGGTATTAGTTCTTCTTGGAAGTTCTGGTAGAATTCTGCATTGAAGCCATCTGGTCCTGGGCTTTTTTTGGTAGGGAGGTTTTTTGTAACCTCTTCTAATTCTTCGCGACTAACCGGTCTGTTTAGATTGTTCACCTGGTCCTGGTTTAACTTTGGTATATGGTATTTATCTAAAAAAGTATCCATTTCCTTTACATTTTCCAGTTTTGTGGCATATAGGCTTTTGTAGTAAGATCTAATGATTCTCTGAATTTCCTCTGTGTCTGTGGTTATGTCCCCCTTTTCGTTTCTGTTCTTATTAATTTGCAAATTCTCTCTCTGCCGTTTGATTAGTTTGGATAGGGGTTTGTCAATCTTGTTGATTTTCTCCAGGAACCAGCTTTTTGTTTCATTGATTCTTTGTATTGTTTTATGCGTTTCTATTTTGTTGATTTCAGCCCTCAGTTTGATTATTTCCAGTCTTCTACTCCTCCTAGGTAAGTCTGCTTCTTTTTTTTTCTAGAGCTTTCAGGTGGGCTGTTAAGTCTCCAATGAGAGCTTTCTCTGTTTTCTTTAAGTGGGCACTTAGTGCTATGAACTTTCCTCTTAGGACTGCTTTCATAGTGTCCCATACGTTGAAGTATGTTGTTTCTTTATTTTCATTGAATTCCAGGAAGACTTTAATTTCTTTCTTAATTTCTTCCTTAATCCAGGTATGGTTCAGTAGTTGACTGTTCAGTTTCCATGAGTTTGTAGGCTTTCTAGGGGTAGCATTGTTGTTGAATTCTAACTTTAATCCATGGTGATCTGATAAGACACAGGTGGTTACTAATATTTTTTTGTAACTGTGGATGTTTGCTTTGTTACCGACTATGTGGTCGATTTTTGAGAAGGTTCCATGAGCTGCAGAGAAGAAGGTATATTCTTTCCTATTTGGGTGGAAAGTTCTATAGATGTCTGTTAAGTCCATTTGATTCATTACCTCCATTAATTCTCTTATTTCTCTGTTAGGTTTCTGTCTGATTGACCTGTCCATTGGTGAGAGGGGAGTGTTGAAGTCTCCTACTATTAGTGTGTGCCGTTTGATGGCTGCCTTGAGTTTTAGCAATGTTTCTTTTATGTACGTGGGTGCTTTTATATTAGGGGCATAGATGTTCAGGATTGAGACTTCATCCTGATGAACTGTTCCTGTTATGAGTATAAAATGCCCCTCTCCATCTCTTCTGATTGATTTAAGTTTGAAGTCTACTTTGTTAGAGATTAGTATGGCCACACCTGCTTGTTTCTTAGGTCCATTTGCTTGATAAGCCTTTTCCCAGCCCTTTACTCTGAGTAGGTGCCTGTCTTTGTGGTTGAGGTGTGTTTCTTGTAAACAGCAGAATGTTGGATCCTGTTTTCGTATCCAATCTCTTAGCCTGTGCCTTTTAATAGGTGAGTTAAGTCCATTGACATTAAGTGATATTAATGACCAGTGGTTGTTAATGCCGGTCATTTTTTTAGTAGTAGAGTTTGTGTGTTTCCCTTCTTTGATTTGTGTTTGTGAAGGGTCTCTAGACGTCTGAGTTGTTGTGGTCATTGTTGGACTCCTTGGTTAGTGATTTTCCTTCTATTACTTTCTGTAAGGCTGGATTTGTGGCTGTGTATTGTTTGAATTTGTTTTTATTGTGGAAAATTTTATTTTCTCCATTTATAGTGAACGAAAGCTTGGCTGGGTATAGTAATCTGGGCTTGCATCCATCATCTCTTAGTTTCTGCAGTACGTATATCCAGGACCTTCTGGCTTTCATGGTTTCCATGGAGAAGTCTGGTGTAAGTCTGATAGGTTTACCTTTATAAGTAATTTGGCCTTTTTCCTTTGCAGCTCTTAATATTCTTTCCTTATTCTGTATGCTTTGTGTTTTGATAATTATATGGCGAGGGGATGTTTTTTTTTGATCCAGCCTATTCGGTGTTCTGTATGCTTCTTGCACCTTCATAGGTATATCTTTCTTTAGGTTGGGAAAGTTTTCTTCTATAATTTTATTAAATATATTTTCTGGACCATTGAGCTGCACTTCTCCTTCTTCTACTCCTATTATTCTTAGGTTTGGTCTTTTTATTGTGTCCCATATTTCCTGAATATTTTGTGATGAGAGTTTGTTGGACTTGCTGTTTTCTTTGATCAGTGTGTTTATTTTCTCTATGGTATCTTCAGAATCTGAGATTCTTTCTTCTAACTCTTGTATTCTGTTGGTTATGCTTGTTTCTGTAGACTCTGTTTGTTTACTTAAATTTTCCATGTCCAGCTGGCCCTCTGTTTGTGTTTTCTTCTTTCCCTCCAGTTCAGTTTTCAAGTCTTGAACTGTTTCCATTATCTGTTTGATTGTTTTTCCTTGGTTTTCTAGGGTATCATTCACTGATTTATTCAATTCTTCAAACTTTCTGTTATATTTCTCATCCATTTCTATAAGGGCGTTTTTTACATGATGTTTAAGGGCATCAATCACTTTCATGAAGTCAATCTTTTCTACTTCTTCTTGATTAAGGTGTTCACGTCCTTCCGTTGTGAGGTCGCTGGTTTCTGGTGGCTTCATGTTGCTTTTCAGCTTGTTGGGCGAATTCTTGCCTTGGTGTCTGCCCATCTCTTCTTCCAAATGCTCCCTTATGAATCTTCTTTTATCAGATCAGGTCTCCTTGCCTACCCAACGCTGGGTCTCCCCAATGTTGGCTCTCCTGGCGCCAAGAGATCAGGTCTCCGTGCTGGTTGGGCAGCTTGCAAACAAAGTGCCTACCCCCAATGCTGTCTCTCCTGGCACTGAGAGATCAGGCCTCCATGCTGGTGGGCCGGTAGCAAACAAAGGGCCTACCCTGCTTGGTGCAGGCAGGCGATAGAAACAAAGGGAGTCCCGCATGCTTGAGTGCCCCGAGGATTCGGACCCAGTGCCCAGACAGGCTGGGCTGGGTGATGTTATTTGCAGAAAGAGGACAGTGGGGCCGAGGTGGGGAGGGTTCTGGATGGGAGCTGGGTGGGCTAGGAAGAAAGAGGAGGTATGCAGGGAGTGGAGGCCCTGCCGAGAGCCCAAGAAGGATATGGGGCCAAGGAACCTCTGAGCTCCCCTTCTAAGGCTGGCGCCGCGGGGCCAGAAACTCACCCCAATGCTGTCTCTCCTGGCGCCGAGTGATCAGGCCTCCGTGCTGGTGGGCAGGTCGCAAACAAAGCGCCTACCCTGCATGGTGCAGGCAGGCGATCCCGGTATCAACATTTCAATGTGGAATAGCAATGTTTCTACTTACGATCCTGACGCAATCTGTGAAGCTGGCTCCCCACTGTGAGAGCTGGGTTTCCCATGATTGTCCTCTCAGATCCCAGAATGCCACTTTGCTTCCACCAGCTCCTGAAAGTCCGTCATCTGAGAATGCACGGAAAAGAACGTATCGACCTTCAAATCTCCTCCCAGGAATCAGGAGAAGGACAGTGCTCTTAGCATGAAGTCTGATACTTTAGGAATCGGCAATCAATAATTTGGGTTTCCCTTTGCCCTCTGTCTCATTTTATTTCACCTTTACTCCTTCTCATTCTCTATACCTTTTACTGTTCTACAATTTTGTCTAAATCTTCAAGGAAATGCTTCTAGTTCCTTCTGCAGAGCACAGCACTTCTTTCTTTCCTCAATATTAAAAAATAGAAATGCATTTCATATTGAAAGAAATAATAAATTTTCCATTTATCCTCTCTAACCTACATGGTGACTCTGAAGTGAGAATTTAATGGCATCATGCTATGTACCTGGCAAATCAAAGCGTATAATATATATTCTTCTAGTACATGTATTGTGCTGCAGGTTTTACTTACGAAGGCATTTTGAGTTAACCACTCTTTTGTAGTTGGAGAATCCATTATGTCTTACAACGCAGTTATGATTCTGTACTCCTCTGCATCAAAGTTCCTGTCATGATCTCAGTGAAATGGATGAACATTCGAGTTGAGAATTTCCAGATTTAAACTGGTGAGTTCATCTTGGTGACATAATTTTATTTCTTTTTAGATTTTGATGCACTCATAAGTAACTGATAAGGATGCGCCGTATCCTTATCTCTTGGACATATGATAGACTCACATGGCAGGATTTAATGTACTTATACACCAGGAGCATGGAGAAATGGAGTATAACAGGGAGAATAGGAATCTTCCCTTCTAATTACAGAGCAAAATAGGGAAAATAGATACGTAAAGCAGGATTTATTGACAGTGAAGCACTGTTTGCATGTTTTCATTTTCTGCCTTGCAAGAAAAGTGATGATGTAGGAACTTAATAAACCAGCAGTAAGAGAAGACACACTGGGTCCCTTCTCGTGTTAGAGGTGCACACGTGCACACCTGTTCGCAGACAGGAAGACAGACATACAGACACATGCAGAGTCATGCAGCTCTTATGCAGCTTCCACCCCCTCCTCTGGCTTTTCCATGCTACCGAGCTGAGAGTCAACCAACCACATTTTCCCTCTGTCTGTTGCACCCTTTGGGGCTTTTCCAGGTGGGCCCTGGACAGAACCCACAGTGCTGGGATGGCATCCCCCACTCTTTGCCCCCAGCCACATTTCACTTCATGGCATCTCGGTCACCTGAGTCCATCACCTCTGCAGGATCTGATCCCAGAAATGTTCTCCTGGTATCTGCCTGGAAAACCGGGCTTGGTCACTGTGCATTTCCCTTCAGGGAACAGTCCAGGGATCCTTTTCAAACTCCTTGGATCTCAGGCTGGAGGCCTAATGGTTCCCTGTCTCCCGGAACTCTGAATCTCAGCTCTAAGACTGTGGGTTGTGACAACAGAGCCCCGGGGACCAGGGATCTCCACACACAGTTTTCTGCTCTTTGCTTCACACTCAGGCACCTTTGTTCAAACCTTGCTTTCTTCATGCAAAGTTAACCAAATAAGGCAACGGTAGATTTCCTCTGGCCAGACTAGAAAGTGCCTCAAACACGCAGTGCTCACGAGCAGCCTTTCTTCTTGTTTAAGGAGACACCCAAAGTAACAGAAACAGTAACGTGTGCCTGTGTGGGTCCAGACTGGATCCCTGCATATGTGAATAGCATGTGCTTGAGTGTGAGTCCCTGCATACCGTGTGAACTTCAGCCTGAGTGACACATGCCAGTGTGTGTTCAGGCTGGCTCCTTGCATGCGCGAGGAACAGGTATTCACGTGTGGGGCCAGGCTGACTTCTTGCACTTATTGGGGGCTTCAGTGTTGACACAATGGCTGCCCCACAAAAGAACAGTAAGTCACTTAGCCTAGGAGTCTTCTGAATGACTTGCTCAAATGTGGATTGATGGTACCGACACTCAGCACACACAGAGTAGGCACCCAGTAGGATGCTACTAATGAATTTGCCTCAGAATGGAAACCAGAGTTTCAATGTCTTCCTTAGGGAAGAGACACCATGATCATGGCAGCTCTTTTTGTAAGAACATTAACTCCAGGTGTGGGAGACCCTGCCATTAAACCTCATCACCTAACTTCAGTACCTAACCTCAGCTGACAGGCCAGGATTTCCCCCCTGAATTTGAAAGGATGCAGCCTTCAACCTGTAACAGTTAACACCGCAGGGCACAGGTAGTCTTCAGCTTCTGCTGAAGGACATCACATGAAGGTTCCCACCGTACCTCAAGCACAAACACATGATTTGAAAGTATAAACACAGAGGGCTGCCCTATAGATGTTTCCCAGGAAATGAACATGGGGGGGGGGTTAGTAATTTTCCTACCCTCGCCTGTCTTGATTTATTCAATTACTGATTCTTAACAGACACATAACATTCAATGGAGAAAGCAGACTTGTGCAGGGTCAGTGCTCCTCTTGAAGGTTAAATTGATGCAGTCAGCTTCACCTACTGGGGGCTGGAGGGATGAGGAGATGGCTCAGCAGTAAGGATCACTCGCTGCTCTTATCGGAGACCTGAGCTCCAGTTCCCATCACAAACAGGGCATCTCAAAACCACCTTCAATTCAAGTTTTAGGGGCTTCAACACTTTCTCCTTGCCTCTAAATATGCATATATGTGCCTATGCATGCTAACATGCATATATAGGCATACACATATGCATAACTAAAGATAAAGATAAATCTTTCTCTTATATTTCAGCTACCAAAGAGCAAGTCTTGGGACTCAGTTGCCTTTGTCTTGCTTTTCCTTATGACTTTTTCTATACATGGAGACCAACCAAATAAATGGAGCAAAGGGTGACATTTAAAAGGTGAGAGTCTGTATTTAGCTACGGAGACATTACAGTAAGACAGAATTTTCCATTTATATTGCACATAACCCAGGGAAAAAAGCAACGTAAAGACACTAAAGGACCACATCCCGGGGGCCCTGACTCCTCCACGGTATTTATTGATCTGAACAATACAGAAGCTCCACATATAGCATCCCTGCTGAGTGCCCCAAATGGCAGCCTATGGACCTTTACGAAAATAGCTCTGGCCCTGCCTAGCCCTCTTTCTTCCTCATTTCTCAAATCAAAATCTGGATCCATTAGAGCATTTGCTATCGTGAGTGATATTTAAAACATCAATGGGAATTAGTGTAGAAGACATGGAAGAAGTCACGATGAGAAGCTTGTGGCTTCTCTGCTGAACTTTCTAAAATGTTCTTCCAAGTGTAGACATTTGCTTTGGGTGAAAGGTTCCTAGCTGTGTCTGGTGGAAAGGTTTAGTTCCCAGCAGCACCCACGGGACTTCCGGTAGTCCTATGGCCTGAGATAAAGCCTCATTTGGGAGCCAATAGCCCATGTCAGAGGTGAGTACTGTTCTGCTGTACACTGAGTTAGCAATGAAGAAAAAAGGCCACGGGGAATGGGCGCCTGAGCACGGCACCACTCAGGAAGCTACATTCAAACACTGGCCAGTGGGTTCTGGCTACACAGGAACTCAGACTGTATTGGGAATGGAGGACATCTGCTTTCCATTTGCTTCTCAAAATAACCCTGTGGAAGTGTTTGTCAAGGTTCACAGGCTTTGTGTCTGGCATTGGTGGAGAACCAGAACTGATCAGCCAAGCCCCCTCTATTGGGATTGGGCCCCAAGGAATCATGGTCCTCACCCAAGGTTTCCCAATATTGTAGTTTACTTTCATAAAGGAAGTGTGGGAAGATTCTCTGCCAGATTGTGCCATGTGCTGATGAAAAGAAACTAACAATAAAGAGTTGGCCAATCAGTTTTGGGAAAGAATAGTATATGACTCTTTCAATGTAGTTAGTGCTACACAGGGCACTGCCTCACCTTCAAAGATGTGCTGTTCAGTTGTCTCTATTATTGCAAAACTATTCCTAGAGATAGGGTGCTTACCTCTAGTACCCAAGACAGCTATGGAGTAACGGAAAGAGTCAAGACATACACCCAATTCTCCAGGCACAAATTATTTTCCATGTCCAGGAAATCAATGCCAGTCTGATTCCAGACAGGAAGCAGAACCAGGTCTGTGGATTTAAGCAAAATTTTCTCCGCTTCTTGAGACAGAGACTAAAAAATTTCCTATCTTGTCTACCATTAACCTTGTGTTTGTTGAGGTAGTAGTGAAAACAACTAAAAGCTAATAGTCATGAAATCATAATGATTATGAAGACACCTTGCAGCCTAGCAAAGTTCCTGTAGCCTGATTACATTAAAAATCAAATCCCTACTTATGCTGGGTGGTGGTGGTGCACACCTCTAATCCCAGCATGTGGGAGGCAGAGGCAGGTGGATCTCTGTGAGTCTGAGGACAGCTTGGTCTATAAGAACTAGTTCCAAGACAGCTAGGACTGTTACACAGAGAAACCCTGTCTCAAAAAACAAAAACCAAAAGGCAAACAAACAAATAGAAACCCTATTTATTTTAGCAAGAAAGGATGGTAGAATGGCTTTCTATGAGAGGTGGAAGATTAAATTCTTAGCTCAGGGTGCATGTTGTTGCAGCTGGGTTTTTATAATTATGGTTTATTAGGAGTCGGTTGTTTGGGATTGTGGCTTTATTCAATTGAAACAATTGCACATTCTGTGGGCCTCAAAGCAATGATTTCAGGAGCAGTTTGGTATTTCAGCATAATTTGTTGTGACTTTTGTTGATTTTAGATAGCCACTGGGTATTGGTTCCTGAAATTAGATTTTAATTTCCTTTAATAGGACTGTCACTTTGGCCAACCTCCTGTGGAAGGTTCCCCTGATGATGTGGGTTCATAGGTTTCATGCAAAAGCCTTTGTCTCAGGAAGGAGACCTGGAAGTGTGGGTTTGGTATGATCTTGCTCAGTGTGGCAGAACACCTGTGTGTGTATATGTGGAAACCACAGGTCAACATTGAATGTTTTCCCCAGTCGCTCTCCTTTCCACATTGGTGACCGAGACAAGCTTTCTCACCAAACTTGGAGTTTACCAATCTGTTGGATGGCATGGTGAACAATTCCCGGGGGTGATCCCGCCTCTTGCTGCCCGGGGCTGGGGTTACAGGTACACACTGCTGGTCTTTGCCATAGGAGATAGAATCCAAACCCAAGCTTACATGACCAGGGCTTTATGACAGCTACCTCTTCAAGTCCTGCATACTTTGAAGAAGCAATATCAACGTCCCTTGAGTTCACACTTCGCCTTCTAGGAAGAAGTACTCAGAACTAGTTGGAGGTTCTCAGGAATATAGCCAGGAAGAAAAAAAAAACTATTTCACTAGTTAAAGGTCCCCTAAGTAGCTCTTCAAGGGTCCCCACTGTGGCTGGAAGTCTCCACAATCTTATCTCCACATGTACTCACTGGGTGGAGTCCTCCCAAGTTGTACTCTAAGTACAACTTCCCCAGTGCACATTCCCCGGTGCACACTGCTGATAAAACATATTCCAGCATGTATACCATAGTTCTTCTGGTTAGGACAACTCACAGCATCAGGGAGCCTTTCGGAGGTAGTAAGTTCCGGCTGCACCTGTTTCTGAGGCAGACCCCCTCCACGGTCTGTCACCCCCAAGAATGTCAAGGAAGTGATTGTGTCTTTGTATAAATTACTGATTTGTATGCTTGAAAACACAGAGTTGTAAGAATGCAAAATTCATCAACTGGAATCCCTATCAGGCGCAGTACCTGGTAGAAGGCCTTCAGCTTGTTAATCAGACTCACAATCTAGAGCATCAATAAAATGGTGTGTATGGAGGGGCACCTGCACTTAGCTCTTACTGCAGTTCAATTAAGTTTATTTTGCTTGTTCTTGCCTTAAATAATCCCAAAGAAGGTTTTTAAGGTTTATTTTATATTTATTTACCTAATTTGTACTCTGTGTGTATGTGGTATGGTGATGTGTGTATGTGTGTGTGGTGTAGTGGTAGTGTGTGTGTGTGTGTGGTATGCCATAGTGTTTGTGTGTGTGGTGTGGTGGTGCTGTGTGTGTGCATGGTGTGCAGTAGTACTTGTGTGTATGTGGTGTGGTGGTGTGTGCTTGTGCACGTGTGTGTATGCATGTATGTGTGAGACTGCATTCTTACCACACCATAAACATTGATGTCAGGGAATTGGAATTCTCCCTCCAGTGTGTGGGTTCCAGGAGCAAACTGAGGTTGTCAGGCTTTGCAGCAGATACCTTTGCCTGCTGTGCCATCTCTTTGGCACCTAGGAGACCAGAATGCGTCTTTCCATCCTGTCAGATAAGCCTTGGATGTCCCCAAACTGTGCTCTGGATGTCATAGTTCTGGTTTATAGCAAGTGTCTATCATGCCATTTCCAAGAGAGGAGAAGGGGGAGATTATTTATTATTCCTCAGTGGTTATGGGAACCTAAAACTCAGCAGTTTGATGTTTAAAGCTGCATGTAAACAATCCTTCAATTAGTCCTGGCCTAATTTCCCAGGACTCCATGAGTGCCCTCCACACACTGTATCCTTGGGCCACTGTCTTTTCTCATTCTTTTGAAGTAGAGCACTCTGTGTAACCCTGATTGCAAAATTACATTCACACTCCTCTTTTCCTATTCCACATCATTGTGTTGCTGACTTAGATAGAATCTGAGAAAAATGTAGTTTACGATTCTGTGCCCAAACTCATCTTCCTCTTGTCTTATATGTTTTAGGGGCTAATACTTTAACCTGATTGTCTAAGTCTAGAATCAGCATAAGGCTTCATTCCTCTCTTCTCCTCCAGGCACATCTATACGCTCTGTTCTTTTCCCAGGTGTTTATTCTCGCCTCTTCTCTTTGGCCTTGTATTTTCGCTCTGCTGTCGCCTCTTCCGCCACCACCAGACTTCACCATTTTCTTCTACACGTCCACATTCAAGGACTTCAACTGAGTAGCAAATACAATAGCACAAATATCTTCATAATGGATTGTGAAGACGTGATTTCATGTTGGGCTGCATTGGTAGTTGTCAGCGGGATGAAGCTTAGACACACCTTCAGACATGGAGCAGACATATTCACAGGGCTTGATCTGCCCTAAGACAAGAGATTCTTCTCCAATGGTCTCAAATCTCCGAAAAGACACCTTCCTACATTATTGATCCCCTTGTCTTGAATTCTCCCCATTTGGGGTCTTCAGCAACATTTAAGATATTGACTTAGTGGTACATTCCTCTAAGACCTTCTCCAAGGTTACAATATGGTGAGATCACTCTGCCCCAACCTCTGACATATTTATGTCATACCCATACCACACTTCCCATTAACCAGTGTATCCCTTGTTCTATGAGCTCCTGGGGATGGAGTGTTTATCATGAAGTATAGTACTTGGAACACAGGAGTTATTCCGCAGATGACCCTGAAGCTTGGGTAACTGTACAAAAGTGGATACCAGCAACTCATGGTGTGCCATGCCATGCGAGACTGCCCACACCAATGCCCAGTTCCTGCCATCCCAGGATGACAGCTGAGAACTGGTGAAAAGCTTGTCATAACGAAGATGGCAGGTGATCTTGTGAAGGGTCTTTCCTGAGCTGTCATTCATGAGTCGAGTGTACAGGAGTCTATCCAGGGAAACCCCAGAAACTACATATCAATAAGTTTCAAAGATGGTCATTATGACTTCCCTTCACATAGGAGTCTTCTGGAAAGGACGTTTACACTGGGCACTCTCTCTTTCAATGTCTGTTATTGGGTTTTGAGTTAGGCTCAGTAGTAGCATGCTTATCCAGCATATACCAAGTCTTTACTTCCATCCCCAACAACAAAGGAAGTCAGTCAATGAACCACTATTTGTGAAACTGGATTATTACATCTTTATTGTATGACTTCGCTCTTTTATTTCCACATTATGAGCTTACAGTCTTTCTAAGGGCACAGTGTCCTTTCCTTCCCACAGGGTGACAAAGGATGTGTGCTGCTTGATGAAGTCAGTGAGCCTCTAACTACCCACAATTACCTGGGGTAATCACCTTGAGTGAAGGAGACCTTCACCCAAAAGATGGCTAATATGAGAAAGCTTAATTATTGATTTTCTACATGTAAAATCTCCTTTAGACTTCAACTCTTGAATGAATTTAATTAATAAATGAATTTGATAAAAAATAAATTGAATTAATAAACTTAAATAAATGCTGACATATTTGATCAGTGGGATAAATGTGGTTCTCCTTCCACGGGAATGTTGGCCACCCATCCAAGAAGGGAGAGGGAGCAGGAGTAGGAAACAGGGTTCAGAAGGCTGTGAATATGATGGGGATAGCTCCCTCAGAGTTGACGTCAGTGGGACAACTCAACTTTCTTCTAGAGTATAGGAAATATATGGGATTGGGAAGCCTGGGGACAACCCCTAACTCACATTAAGTGTCACACTCCTATCATAAGGCCGGATTAGCGGCAGCATGGCCCTAGAAAAAGAGCTAGAGCATGTCACTTAACTACCGTGTGGTCCACAGGGGAAGACCATCTGCAGAGAACTATGTCAAGGGTCATCCTTGAGCTAAGTCAGACATCTGGGCCTAGAGACATCCTTCAAAGAAGGGCAGGCAGAGGGAGTGGGCTCTTCATGTTGCTGAGCTTGGAGAAAGCTGCCAGGCCATGAGAGACTGCAACCTCTGATCAGCAGGGCCTCCCACTGGATAATTATGGGCCAGGGCATAGAGAATAAATGCATATGAGCATGTCTGAAAACACAGAGCACACTTTTTTAAAACAATTTCTAAACCCAGGGGTCATATAGCAAATATCTATGTTCTCTTAACACAAGTTTCTCAGGCAGCCATAGTTAGGGCTTGCTTGCTCATCATGCCTTGCTCAGTCTACTTTCTTATGGAACCCAGGACCACCTGCCCAGGGGTGGTGCCACTCACAATGGGTTGGGTCCATGTTAAAGCTTCACGTTAAAGCTTTCCCTAACCTCTGCATGTGACTCCCCGTCCCTAACTCTTCTATATTCATCTCTCAATGCCAGCTCCTACCATCCCAGATGACAACTGAGAACTGGTGAAAAACTTGTCTTCATGAAGATGGCAGGTGACCTGGTGATGGATGGGTCTTTCCTGAGTTGTCATTCATGGGACAAGCGTATGGTAGGCTAGCCACAAAAACCCCAGGCTATGCCACTTTGGTCATACTTTAGCCCATACTTCCAGGAACAGAATTATGACTTTGGCAATGCAACCTCTCCACTGGCCACTTACTGAAAAAATAAAGCATTGTTTGGGTAGAGGAGACAGCTTCGGGATGTGCTCCATGCATTCACAGACACACGGTGAGCCCCACATGCTACTCACAGCACAAGATGCCACAGTTTCACGTCTGTCAGTTCCATGGTGACTTACAGAGGCAAAGAAACAATTTAGACTCATTAGTAGAAATCCACCACGGGTAATTTGAGTTTTACTCTATTCTGGTTTCATCCAATGGATATGATAAAACCCTCTGACCAAGAGAAACTTGGGAGGAGAGGGTTTGTTTAGCTTCCATCACTGAAAGAAGTCAGGGCAAGAACTCAAGCAGGATTCAAAGTAGATACCATGCTGGGATACTGCCAATGGCTGGCAATGCAGGTCAGTTTCATGCCAAGTTTACATACACTAGAGTTAACTGAAAGGAGGGAACCTCGCTTGAGAAAATGCCTCCATAAGATCTGGCTATAGGGCGTTTTCTTAAGTAGTGATCGATGGGGGAAGACCCAACCCATTGTGAGTGGCACCACCCCTGGGCAGGTGGTCCTGGGTTCCATAAGAAAGTAGACTGAGCAAGGCATGATGAGCAAGCAAGAAGCACCTATCCTTGGCCTCAGCATCAGCTCCCACCTCTGGGTTTCTGTCCTGTTAGAGTTTTTGTTCTCACTGCTTTTGACAATGAACTGTTAGAAGGAACTGTGAGCGAAATAAACCATTTCCTTCCCAACTTGCTTTGGTCATGGTGTTTCATCCCAACAATAGTAACCTTAACTAAGTCACTTAATCTTTTGGCTTTCTTAGACAACCCAGAGCCCAGGTCTACCTCCTTAGGGGTGGGGACCCACATTGGAGTAAACCCTGCTAACGTCAATTACCAATCAAGACAATCTTTCAAAGACATATTCACAGGCTAACTTGCTGAAAACAATTGCTCAATTGCTTTGTCTTCGAGTGATTTTAGGCTGTGGTTTGGCAAGGCTAGAAAACTAACTAAAGCAGCTCATTACAGGTAATTGATGCAGGGGCTGGTGAGGTCTCTCAGCAGGTAAGGATGCTGCCGGGAAGCTGGAACCCTGAATCCGGTCTCTGAGACACACACGGTGGAAGGAGAAAACTGACTCACACAAGTCATCCTCTAACCACTACACTCATCGTGGGGCATGTGTGCCAACACTCATGGGTGCGTGTGTACGTGTGCACACACAGACACATACCATAAATCAACTAGTAATTGTGAGAAAGAAGATATTGGTGAACACGGCTCCATTCAATCACAGGGAAGAAACACCTCCCCGTGAGGAGGGCTCTTGTTGTATTCAGCAGAGCTTAAGTGTCTGGAGAGGTGGGGGTGAGCGATGCTCCTCAGAAGGCTCCCCTGGCACAGTGACTTGATGCCTTCGCAGATACAATGGGTATAATTTGAAAGGCTGGATTCTCAGAGCTTCAAGCTTTACGCCTTGGAGATGACACTAAATGAGCCATTTTCCTAGACAGACTGATTATAATTTGGATAATCTCTGCCTGGCAGACACCTGTGCATTCATTTGCATTTACACAATTCCTTTTTAATCTGGTAATTATGTAAATAGAAGATGAGGGTTTTTTTGACATCTCACTTTTCTTGTTCTACTTTAGTAGCTGACTAGACATAGCGTCACAGGCAATTTGCTATTTTAATGCTCACAAAAGAGGGATTCATTTAGGGGGAAAAATTGAGTGAATAACTGCATTTCTCTACTCCAAATTGCCTCTATTGTATGAGCTCAAAGGATTTAGGGACCTGGAGGGGTTGGTTCAACACTCCTCCCGTTCATCTTGGACACATGCCACTTTTACCCGTGCCGTGTTTCCCTCCTCACCCAGAGTTGCTGTGGGGCTGTGGCAGACCCCCTGAGGAAACATTGTCTGAGAAGCTAAGGCCCCATTTCAATAATTTTAATAGACCTTTTGCTTAACATATAGGCAAGGACACCACATTCATCACTTTGAACACAAAGGGTTAAACTTTGAGAGCATTTTGTGCACGCTTCTCTCAAAATTTTCCTGATATTGTATTTTCATAAGTGCAGCCTTCTTCAAGTTTATAGATCTCTCTGATGCTTTACTCAAAAGTAAAGATAACGCCAGAAGAAATCAGGAAGTGTTAGAGGCAAAATCAGATGGCAGGCGGGAAAGAGGCCCTAGCGTCTGATGAAGGCTAGCTGCACTCCCATCTTTAATTCTCGGTTCTTCTTGTGCTTAAGATGTTTTAACCTGCCTGGTATATAATAGCACATGCATTTAATCCCAACCCTAGAGAGGCAGAGGCAATAAGATCTCTGTGAGTTGGAGGCCAGCCTGGTCTATGAGAAAAGTTCTAGGACAGCCAGTATAGTCAGGGAGTTGGTGTCTTAGTCTAAGGTCATCTTGTCCTATGTCAGAACCTGCCATAAAAGGTAGCACTTGGCAGTTATACATGTTCCTGGCCACCAAGTCCCAGTACCACAGAGCGGCATGATACAGACATAGATGTGGCTTCTTCAATACTGTGAGAGGCAGTGAATGCAGCCCACAAAAGTAAGCAGGTCATTGTCCCAAAAGTCTGATTTACAAACAAGCTAAAAATGAATGCTCTTCATCAGCCTTGATTTTCTAATGCAGTGACCCATCCTGACACTGTAATAACAGGTCCCAGAGTGACAATTAAGATAAATCACCTACAGAATACACCATTAGAGCCATTCATGCCTCATCAGTAAACGAATTGTCTTATATAACATCCCGAGGAAAGAGTCATAGCTGCAGCTCTAACTCCCCAAAGCATATTCTGATTAATATTCCACCCTTGTAGACGGCTCACAAATTGATACATGGTTCAAAGATGATTTTCTGGGTGACAGTCTAATTTTGTTTTAATGAGGAGCACCAATGGCTAAGTCCGAAACAGAAGCTATTGATCTAAACTAAATTGCCTTGCTCATGAGCTCCGGAGGTGGACAAACCTTGGAACAGCCTCCCTTTTCAAAGCACAACTTTCTCTACCTGGATAAAGGGGCATAGGCCTTCTGAAGAAATGGGTTGTTCTGCATAGCTTCTTGTCAACTTCATACAAACTAGAGTTACCTAGAAAGCTGGAATATAAGCAGTGGAAGTGCCTCCAGCACACTGGCCTGTAAGCAAGTCTGAACATCACTTCTTGACTAGCGATGATAGGGGCACTGATGTTCTTGGGATGGTGGTCCTGGGTTGTATAAGAAAGCAAACTAGGCAATCCATGGAGAGCAAGACAGTAAGCAGCATTCCTCCATGGCTTCTGCTTCAGTTTCAGCCTCTGGATTCCTGTCTTGAGTTCCTGGCCTGCTTGCCCTCAGTGATGGATTATGATGGTCACAATTATCACAGAATTCCAAGCTGAAATAAGCCGTTTTCTCTTCAAGTGGTGTTTGGTTGTGGTGTTTTATTCTAGCGCTAGAAACCTAACTACTGCACAGGAAACTTGAAATCTATACCTCTTTCACTTTGGTGTGCATATATGTACATGTGAATGCTGGCATACCTTGGGCACTGTGTGTCCTTGGGCACTGTGTGCACTAACAGTTGGAAGCCGGAGGACAACTTGCAGTGCAATTTCTCAGATGCTGCCCATCTCTGATTTTTGGAGACCAAGTCTTTCACTGGCCAGAACTCACTCACCAATTAGGTTATACTGGCTGGTCAGCAAGCCTCAGGGACTCACCGCAACCCTGGGGTTGTAAATACATGCACTGTCCCTGGTTTTTTAAAATGTGGGTTCATAGGCTCAAAGCTATGCCCTTGTGCACTTGAGGCCAACACTACCCAGACTGTGATGTGGAAGTCCCCTCTGTGTGCTGTGATTTCCATTAATGAATAAAGAAACTGCCTTGGCCTGTTGATAGGGCAGAACTTAGGTAGGCAGGAAAACTGGACTGAATGCTGGGAGGAAGAAGGCAGAGTCAGGGAGAAGCCATGGAGCCACCACCAGAGACAGATGCCGAAACTTTAGTCGGTAAGCCACAGCTATGTGGCAATACACAGATTAATAGAAATGGGTCAGCTTAATACGTAAGAATTAGAGTTAGCCAATAAGAAGCTAGAGCTAATGGGCCAAGCAGTGATTTAATTAATACAGTTCCTGTGTAATTATTTTGGGGGTCTGGGCAGCCAGAAAAACAAACAATCGGCCAAGCAGCCTGCTCCTACAACTGAACTATCCTCCCCCAGGCCCCACCACATTCACCTGCTCCTACAACTGAACTATCCTCCCCCAGGCCCCACCACATTCACCTGCTCCTACAACTGAACTATCCTCCCCCAGGCCCCACCACATTCACCTGCTCCTACAACTGAACTATCTTCCCCCAGGCCCCACCACATTCACCGCTCAAAAGCAACTATTTGAAGTAATGAAGAAATATGTCAGAAGAATCATAAAAATATCATAAGGGAACCAGTGGGATGGTTTGGTGGAGTAAAAACATTTGATGTTTAGCCTGATGGGTTGCGTTAAAATCTCACAGGATGGAAGGAGAGCATGGATTCCTGCCCTCTTCCTCTAATCTCTATAAGCATGCTAAGACATCTGTATACACATGCACACGCACACACTCATACACACGGGGTGGGGGGAGAAAGCGAGAGCATGCACGCAAGAGAGAGAAAGAATACATTTTTTTAAGCTTATGAAAAAAAAAAAGCTGATGCTGGCAGAACATGACTCCTAAGAGTCCTCTCAGTCAAATTATGCACCTGATAGCCTCGCACACTGAGCCGGTTTCAGCCTTCCTGTCACTCCGTTTGTAAACACATCTGTATAATAGACACGTTGATCGCTCAGAGGTGACTGGCAGCAGCGTCCCTCATCAAGGCCCATCAGAGCAAACAGATATTAACAGATGGGAACTCCTTAGCTGCTTACCTGGTGTGTGCTCTCACCTGTCCCAGCCCACAAATACCAACAATGTGTTACTGGCAGGAGCTCACGTAGCCCTGGTGAGGTAAAGACCAGTGGAATTAAGAGCAGGTATAATGAATCCACCAGAATACGGAGGTGTAACTTCCAGAGACACACTAGACCAGAGACATGCAGGATGGGGGCTCACGGAAGATTTCTGCACGGGTTACAGGGTGTTTTGTTTTAGGTGCCATCTCTGAATGTCCTGCTGGGGTTGAGGTTGGGGGGAAGCTCCGTCAGAGACCCTTAAACCAAGGTGAGCAAATCTCAGTGGAAGACACATCTTCATTCTCATCCGCACTTGGTGTCTTCAGCAGTTTCAACACTCAGGAAAAGCAGAAAGTTAACATTTCGTGAAACCCTATCTGTCCTCACAACACAGTGAGAACAGCACATTTGGCAAGCACCTCAGGATGACATCAGGCCCTTCGCCCCCCCCCCCCCCCCCCGGCAGTGGTGCTGATGGTCCCAGTGAGAGCGTTAGGCTCTAAGTATCACTTCACTTTACTTCTTCACAGACCAACAGTCTCGTTGTCCACAGCATTAGTTTTCTTTAACACTTAGAGATGCCTCCACACACACACTCAGCAGTACCAGAAGGCAAGCACTAGGAAATCCCTGTCTCAGATGGATGTGGGAATTGCGAGTCTCTCTCTCTCTCTCCCTCCCCCTTTCTCTGTTGAGCATTCCTATGCATTTGCACTTGAGGCTGTTTCTCCCTGTCCAGCTTCCCACTCATTTCCTCTCTGCTTATCCCTCTCCCTCCCTCATCTTCTTCCCTCTCCTTCTCTCCCCCTTTTCTCTGTTCAGCGTGCCTATGAATTTGCAGTTGAGACTGTTTCTTCCCATCCACCTCACCTTTTCAGGAATAAAGTCAATATGTAAAAAGCAGGGAGCCCTAGGAGAGACGGATGGGGGCTTCCTGGTATCCACAAGCACAATCGGCCATGGAAAGGAGAGCCTCTCTTGGGTCTAGACATTGATTTTAACCAAAACCATTCTTGAGGATTCAGTCTTGTTCACACTGAGAAAATATTTGTATGCTCTGTCTCTGCTGACTGAGCAATGGACCATAAATAGTAAGGCTTCATGGGAAGTCAAAACTAACACGTGATGAAGCATTTGGACCAGCTACAGTGATTCCTCCCCATTCTGTCTAGACACAGAGCCGACCTGTGTCCAGTGCTGGGATCCCATGTAGCTTGTTGGAAATACAGAAGTTAAACATGGGACTTACATCTTAATAAGGTCCCCACTATTCTATCTGCCCCTTCTTTATGCCATTCTGTCACAGTGCCATGGTGCCAGAAATTTCACACTGGTTGAATCCTTATATTGGAGCAGCAACTTAAATGCACCTGTTAAAGGAAGGCAAGCAAACCATGTGATTACTTCTTCCCCTGTAACTCCAATATAGAGTTGAGGTGAATCCAGCAGTTGCTCCATAGTGGTCTGTGAGAGAGTCTGTCAAAACAGCAGGTTAGGTGGGTGAGACCATAGCTGGCCATCCTGTGAGACAGAGATGAAGCAGGGTGGGGGACGATAAGTTATGCGAAGTGGCATTTGGTGGCTGAAGGGTAGGAGAGCTCAGCATTGCAGCACAGACCTGAGCTGCAAAGATATCCACACTGGACCGATTCTATATATGCTCCCCTTAAGGCACTGCCACAGCGGCCCTGCACCCTCCTCAAAGCACTGAAGTCTTGGTTCAGGTTGATTGCTTCCATCTCTTCGGTGATTGACAGGCAGTGGGATTTAAAACTCAGATCTGTGTGACAGCTTCAGTACAGCACTCTGGGATAATCTACAAGTCCACTGTTCTGAAATCAGAAGGTCGATTCCCCAGCTGCACTGGAGCTTGCTCCCCTGTCTGCATATTAACAGGAGGTCAGAGCCCCTTCCTAGAGGAGTTTGTGATGTTCAAAGGTACCTGGACAGGGGTGTGGCTGCACAAGTGTGCAAGAGCTGCATAAATACACTTATCCATCCTTTACACATCAGTGAAAGCAAAACAGATTATGACCACAGAGCCTCATGCCATAGGGTCTTTCCCATCCACAGTAATCTTATTTTGATTACAGTCTCACTGATTAAACAGCGGTAAAGACATTGAGGATTTTGCCATCTCAAGCAGCTTTAGCATGCAAAGAGCCCACTTTTAAAGATAACGTCTACTCATGATCAATAGGTTTTTCATCATTTTAAATAGCTTGGGCGTCTTCTTCAAAGCACAACCTTTGGATTGAGGTTTGCCTTCCAATCAGGAGTGCATGAGATCTGTGATCTCTGAGGTTTCTGCTCCAGGGCATATACATAGTTGGAAATGGAGCGAATTCCAGTCTTTCTGGTTCCATCCTCTACTCTGCCTCTCCCTCCCTCCTGTCTCTTGAAGAACATTGGAGAAGTATATTGATTGATTCATGATGCAATTTCTGAGGAAGAATTGACAACTAAAGTGGAAAGCTAAGAACGCTCCAGATTAATGTCTGTTTCCAGCAGCTTCTACAGCTCACCTCTTTTCAGTCCAATCAGTTTCCCAGTGAATACCCTTCAAGTTTGCAAGCTTTTGAGTTGAACGTGGACTTAGTCCATCAATGAACCGTCCAGCTAATTAACAACAACAGCAGAAAACCTTTTTTTTCCATAGAAGAGTCCAGTCACCATATGGTATTTAAAATCAGTTTTTCATCTGGGAAATCTAGACACATACATGCCTCAGCATTTACCACCCATGTCTGTTGGTTTATCAGGATAAAATGCATACACAGCTGTAGGTGGTGCCTTAGTCAGAGCTTCTATTGCTGTGCCAAGTTGGAGACGAAAAGGTTTATTTGGCTTACACTTACACATTATAGTCCAACACTGAAGGAAATCAGGACAGGAATTCAAACAAGGCAAGATCCTGGAGGCCATGGAGGATGTTACTTACTGGCTTGTGATGTGGGATTCTCCTCTGTATACCGTGAATACCATTGGTTAATAAAGTAACTGCCTTGACCTGTTGATAGGGCAGAAATTAAGTAGGTGGAAAAAGCTAAACTGAATGCTGAGAGAAAAGAGGAGGAGTCAGAGAGAAGCTGGAGACAGACACCAGAACTTTAGCCGGTGACGATAAAACTATCACACAGCCACATGGCGATATACAGATTAATAGAAATGGGTTAATTTAATATGGAAGAGTTAGCCAAAAAGAAGCTAGAGCTAATGGGACAGGCAGTGTTTTAAATGATATAGTTTCTGTGTGATTATTTCGGGGCTGAAATCATCACAGCCAGGAACAAACAAGCAGTCTCCTTTACAACAATCTGGCTCCCCATGGCTTGCATAGCTTGCTTTCTTACAGAACCCAGGACCACCAGCTTTGGGATGGTCCCACTCACATTGGGCTTAACCCTACCCCATATGAATCACTAATTAAGGATCTGTTCGAGGCATTTTCTCTATTGAGGTTTGTTTTCTCTTTTCAGCTGCCTCTAGTCTAGCTTGTGTCAAGTAGATATACAACTAGTCAAGACAGATGGCCAGCTAAAGTTATTATGTGGATATGAGCTGTCTCTCTAAAAGGCCTTGAGGCAGGTAATATGAAAACTGAATGGGTTTTGTAAGTAGGTTAACATCTTTCATCAGTAGCTTAGGTCATTAGTAAATCAGTCCATGCCCACTTGAGGGAACTACCTAAGAGGTATGGCCTACCTAATTGTATGTGTCACTAGGGGTGTGCCTTTGACAGCTATGTCTGGTCCCCAGACCCTTCTTCCATGGCCTACTATGAGGTAGGCTGTTTGTCTCCACCACCCCCTTCCATAATGATGGTTCTGCCTCACCATAGGCTTACTAGCAATATATCCATCCATTCATGCATTGCCACCTTGACAACATGGAGACAACAGATCCTTCCTCCCTTAAGTGGTTATCCCTAGTGCATTGGTTATCGTCTAAATGCTGCCTGAGGCTCATCCTATGGAGTCTCCCCAAAGAAGCCCTTAGGAGTAAATAGCCAACTGTGATGTTGTCTAATAACACCACACTGAATGTTCATTCTAGAAGGAAAGTACATGGGTCTGGAGATGCATTCCTAAACTGCTGTCTACAACATCCTCCATCAGCTAAACATGAAGGCTACCACTGTGGTATACCATCCTGACAGTAACAGCTTCTCACTTTGGGTACATTATTTTAACGTGTTGTGTAAGCATTGTATAATGATAAATCATTTTGCTCCCAGTTAAAAAAAAAATTAAAGTTGCTATTACTATCTTCAATGTAAATGTTTCAGTTAAAACTAGAGGTAGAGAGATAGAGATAGCTTGGTGGTTAAGAGCATTTGCTCCTCTTCCAGAGGACCTGAATTTTGTTTATAGCAACCTCATTGGGTAGCTCACAACCATGTCTAACTCCATTTCTAGATGACCTGATGCCCTCTTCTGGCACCCACAGTCACTGCACTTAGGTGTGTATACACAAATCTTAAAACATAAATTTTCATTTTGGAAGCCGGAGCTCTATCCTGTATTCTATTGACTATTTCTCTCTCAGATTAGTCTTGTGAGAGTCATGTCACTTTTGCAGAGCCTTGTCGTTCTTCCAAGTTAATAATAATGTCTTCTGCCCCACACTGAGAAGTGTGTGGGCATATGACATATAATTTGACAGAGTCCTTAACTCTTCATGGAGGTGACGACATGATAAAAGATGGTAACGTGATTTACGTTAAATAATTTTACTTCTAGGCACACCATATATATTTTGCACATTTTGGAACGTCTTACTTCTTATTATTATTCTTCTTATTATTGTTATTATTTTACTTTCCCGAGATTTCCATTAGTAAAGGCAGGAAGGGTGCATTGCAGAGGTACTTTCTCCTGAAGAGATATTTGCTGAGACATTCCCTGGAGCATCCTCCTGTTGCCTGTTGTCACTCACAATGCATTTCTGAGCCTGCCCCTGACCCCTGCAGACTTGCTCACACCAGACCCTGAGTGCTTTTTTTGCATTCCAAAACACAGCATCCTGGGCCAAGAAGAATAGAGTGTGAAAGGTTATTAGTTCTCCTTCCAAAACAGCCTTTCACAATGAGTGCTCAGACTTGAGAGATACCTTGTGTACTGCAAAACCCTGTCCTCTACCTTAATGAACCCTGGACTTTCTTGATTTAATTCTATCTTGGGCTATCTTGATCCAACTTTATCCTGAGATGCATTGTTCCCAGGCCCTAAATCATTGATTTTTTTTTTCTAGCCAAGAGTAGACATTAGGTTAGCTATAGACTGGACATCCAAGTCTCTCTCTTTTCACTCTGGTTCATACCAAAGCTTATAACTAGGCTTTAGACTTCTAGAATCACCTCTTGATGTGGAATATCACTTTCAGATGTGTAACATTTGTGTAGGCTGCAGAATATTTGTTTAATGATGCAAAGATGTGTTACATTCTTTTATGTTGCAATTTTTTTTTTTACTCTGTGAATCTGTGTTACTTTGCCTGTCTAAAATGCCTGATTGGTCTAACAAAGAGATGAATGGCCAATAGGAAGGCAGAAGAAAAGACATGCAGGGCTGGCAGGTAGAGAGAATAAATAGGAGGAGAAATCTAGGAAGAGACATCGAGGAATGATAAGAGGAGGTCAGGGGTGAGTCACCCAGCTTCACAGCAAGCTAGGGAGTAAGAAGTCAAGAAAGATATAGAGAATAGAGAAAGATAAAAGACCAGAGGCAAAAGATAGATACAAATTTAAGTTAAGAAAAGATTGCTGAAAACAAACCAAGTTAAGGTCAGGCATTCATAAAAAAGAATAAGCCTCTATGTATTTATTTGGGAGCTGGGTGCAGGCCCGCCAAAGAGTCAAGCGTGGGTCTATTTCCTTGTCATAGTCTCAGCTCATGCCCCACCTTGATTTTTGACTTCAGGAAAAAGAATCATATGGTACAAGGACCATAGAACATGGACAAATCTCTGGACTCCCCATTCTTCATTCTTAGCACAATGTCTAGCACAGAGTCCAGGGTGAAAACATTTACTAGATTTAATGGATATTTGGAAAAACTAAACATAGCCATTCATTAAATCAATACTTTAAATGGAGGAACTAAATAGGTGAATCTAGGTGCAATTTCAGCCAATTAGTTAACAATGTTAACAGATATTTCCTATACGAGTAAGTACAAACATATGTGGTTCAGTGATATTCCAATTGTGTTTTAATAAATAAAGACTGTCTGATCTGAGAGTAAAACAGTCCCTCCGTTCAGGCTTACAGACCAGATTTTGGTAACACACGCCTCTAATCTCAATAGACAAATGACACACATCTTCAATTTTGGAAGCTGTACCAGTTGCCATAGAAACTGGGTGGTGTATGCCTTTAATGACGGTGGTGCACGCCTTTAATCCCAGCCCTAGAGAGGATTATAAAATGGGAGGAAACAGCTCTCAACAGTCAGTCTCATTCTGAGATTCCAGGAGGCAGGATTGCCTTTTCAGAGTGAGGTCGAGGTAAGAGCCAGTGGTTGGCTGTTTTGCTTTGCAGATCTTCAGGTTGAACCCCAATTTCTGATCTGAGTTTTTATTAACCGTGCTTCAATTTTTGAAATCCCTGAGTTTATACATCTTTAACTATCCAAGACACCTATGTTGTACAAAAATATCTATTATGTCTATTGGAATGGCACTTTGAACAATGCTTCCATATCAATATTTGGCATTAAATACACAGAGGCTCAGCTATTTTCAGCATGTAACATGAGATGCTGATGTCACCAGGGCACCTGCCTGCCAGTATAAGACCAAGTCAAATCAAACTTTCTCTCTGCCAAGATGTCCATTATCCCAGCATCTGTGTGGAAGAAGGCGTGTGAAGGTAGTCACACTTCAGCAGCACCTGGTAACCCATGACCTTGCACTGCTCTCCTCCAAAGTCCTGAAGACCACCTATGTTTATGACAATACACACACACACAGTAAAATATTGTGGCACATATAATATGTATGTTCAAGCTTCTACTTTTCCCATACGATCTTCATTAATGCTCCCCATGCCTGAGCTGACAGGCTCCAGTCTGGTGTGTGGTTGTCTGCTGAGAACCACGGGGCGCAATGACCTGGGTTCACCCTGGTGAGAGAGCATCATGTCCATCCACATTGAGATGAAGCATTGGTAACATATGATCAAGGTTTTGTACAGAGCTAAGTTCGAGTTTCCTAGCCACTGGAAGACCAAGTCTCATAGAAGAAAGGTTCACCAAGTAGAATGTTGAAGAGTTTGGAGTCAGAGTAGCTGGGAAGCAGCTCCTTTCTGATGCCTGTGGCACTAACTACCTCCTCAAACTTGGTTCTCCAGACAAGTGACGGAACCTGCAACGCTGAGGGTCTATTCACTCCACTGTGCTGCTGTTCCACCACTTTAAACATACCAGGAAGTCCTACCTGAAATAGACAGTAACACACACACACACACACACACACACACACACACACATAAACTTAAGTCCAAGATATGACACTTGCTACCTCTGCAACTCTGGGAAAATTCTTCAGTGCTCTGAGCATTGGATTTCTCATTAACAAAGGGGATGTTGTGAAATTAGCATGTGCTGTGATGAGGATTGTATTTGATAATAGTGTCCTCTGAGTAACTAGTTGCTTTGATGTACTGGTTTCTTTTCTTTTTAAATAATCTTTCTACTTAAGTACTACTTACTTAGTGCCATCGTTCATCCATATACCCATCCACGAATGTGTCCATTTATCCATTCTTCTATTCTATCTGTCTATGCATTCATACCCAGGCTTCCATCTCTCCATGCACCCATCCATCCTATCTTTTTATTACCCATTCTCTCAATCCTTCCCTGACAAGTTCTCCATCCTCCCAAGTTGCCTGCCTTTTTTATTTCACTACACCAAATATCTTCCATTATAGAAGCATCTTCTCTCAGTTTAAAAAAAAAGAAAATTTCTGGAAATGTTTGATGGATATTGGTGTTGGAGATGGGTGTTGTAGATTATAGTGGGGATGGATGTTTGATAAGGAGGATGGAGATGGGTGTGGGAGAGAGATACTGGATATGGATGTTGCACATGGGTTTTGAACATGGATACTGAAAATGGATGGTTCAATTCATGTGCCATTGGATTGAACTCTTATAAATAGTATAATGGTGTCTCATTAAATACATTTTATCTCAGTAAAACCTATCCATTTATTCCAAGCCCCATTTATTCTTTAACCATTACGTTCTTGTATAGCTTGTGACTTGACCTGTATTTATTTTTATCTTTTCCTGAAATGGTCTTAAATTTTCCCTACTTCTGATAATTTTCTTCATGATGATTTTGTTGTTGCTATTTCTACTGTTCTTACAAGTCACCTTGCTGGCCTCTGCCTTTGATATTCTCTAAAGACAATCATTTCCTCCATAACTCCCCTCAAAGTGGAGTTGATACCTTTACATGGAATTCAGTCTCTCATCTTCTCAAGACATCTTCCAGCCCTTCCCCATTCATTCACCTTTGGCCTGTCACATACCTTTTTCTATAGCACACACCATCCCCATCAGCCTGGGACAGTAAATTTTTATTTTTAATGTATTAAAATGCCTGCTCTCACTACTGTTACATTAGTCCACTTTACAGAAGGAGCTTCAGAAATGTTTTCCATTTTGGCTTTTAATGATCTACCTCTTATGGCTTTGTGTTAATCTGATCCTAGAAGAGGTCCCATGGAGGTCACTGATGTCCTTGATCATTGTGACTATTAAGTTAGTTCCTTTCTTAGGCTTCCTGGCCTTTCAGCAGTACTTGGCACAGTGTTGAGGAGATAGTCCTCACTTGGTACCTCTCTTCCTATGCCCCATTTCTCCTCTGTGCCAAATTCATTTTCACATACCACCCATGAGTCTCTCTGGGATGCACACAGAACAGACACCTTGTGTTTACAAATGATCATCTATTGCCTTGTCTTTTCCTAATGCCAGCCCATGCTGGCATCACCTTTCCCCAAGACACCTCTCTTCTTCTCCCAGACAGGCTCTGTCTTCCATCCTTGCTTTGAGTTCAACATACTATGCACAACCATGATGGCTGGGGTGTGTCAGGCTGTCCTGAACTTGGTGATGATTCTGTCTTCCTGTCTCCTTGACAGCTAAACCCACAATTCTTGTCTAATCTACAAAATTTCACAAGATGGGGATTATTCCAACTCTCCACCTGCGAGTCGGTTCTTTACCAGGGCCACAGTCTGCCTCCCTCTCCAATAGTCTCTGCCTGTGGAGCTTGGTTGCTTTGTCATGTGACCCCGCCATATCGTCAGGGCTCGCTGTCATGTCTCCCTCTGGCTTTAGCTACCAGTCAGAAATTCAGTGAATCCCACTCTGTCATCTCACTAATGTGCAGTTCCCTCCATTGAAAAGTCATGTTCTCAACCCCATCATCTCCATCTATTTTTTCTTTAAAGCGTTGATCCGTTCCTAGTGCACTATACAGTTTATTCCAGCAGTCCATCAATGCTCCTTCAGGAGAGTAGGGACTCTGCATTCCCCAGGAAATATTCTTCAATCTCTACCATCTGTCTAGAGATCTTTCTATGCCCTACCCATTTATCTTCTTTTGATCATCTATCTATCACCTACCTATCATGTATCTGTAATCTATAGTTCTATCATCTATCTATCTATCTATCTATCTATCTATCTATCTATCTATCATCTCACCATTTATCCACTTATTTATCTAACACCTATCATCTTTTTTCTATCATCTATATATTTATCATCTTCCTATTTGTTCATCTATCATCTATCAACCTTATATCATTCATTGTTTCTCTACCAGAGAAAATAAAACAGATGAATGATAGATCAAATCATTTCCAGACATTTATATCACTGTTTTACTAGAAAAAGCAAGACCCACTTCCTGTTGAACCCTAAATCGGATTTGTCCACCGATTTTGATTGATTCTGTTACTGTCCTGGTACTCTTTGGCACAAGTAAGTTTACTCTAGTTTCACTCTCTTGTCAGACCCTCGTCCCCACTATGAAGTACCACACTCCCCTTGCCTGGTGGCCTCTAAAACACACTTCATGCTAACCTCCACTGTCACAGCCGCCTGGTTCCTCACACCAAGCTGCACCTACTTCAAATCCATCTCACATACCTGAGCATTGCTTTGTCCAAGAGAAGCATTTTAGGGCTCTGTGATCCTTCCAAATAACAGCTCATGCTTGCTCATTTGAAGGGCAGTAAAGATTTTCTTTACTGAAATTCTGTCATAATTAGACGCATTTTCTCCTGCCACTCAAGTCAGAATGCCTGTTGGCAGAAGAGGAGAAGAGAAAATAGAGTGAAATATTTAAAAATAATATTTTCATATTTTCCTTTGAAGTTCATTTGCAGCTTGTTCATTTGTTTTATAATCTGCTAATGATAACTAAACAAATGGCAGCAGATTACGGATTTTTCAGACGTATTTATAGAAATCAGCTTTTATCAATTAGTATGGCTCACGAGAAAAGCTGGCAGCTCATTTAGCCTCAGGAAGTCCGCGCTGCACCACACCCCTGAAATCACTTGTTCAGGCAGCAGCGCGGACTCCGGGTGACTGTTCCTTCAGGCAGCCGCGCAGACTCCCGGGGACTGCTCCTTTGGTTTGGTGCAGGTATCCACTCATATGATCCATGAATGACCGCATATGATGCATGCATGGTAGTGTGAAGTGTTTGCCTTTAGCCTGTTTGCTTGGGTACACATGCATGTGTCATGTATGAATGCTTCAGACGGTGTGAGGAGAGATAGGAAGTTAAGCATTGGGAGCCCTCTCGTTTACAGCTTGGAAAGCTTCCATTTTTATTCACTTGCTAGTGTTCACTTTTTCTAACGATGAGAGTGAATTTAGAATCACTCTTGCCAAGCAGTGACTTTCTTTACGAGGGAAAGTGAGAGTCGTCACGGGCCTTCTGACCTGTGGCTATCTCTCTACATGCCCAGCTTTCTCCCACCCACCCAACTCACCTCTCTTTAAAGTGATCCTGGAAAGACTCACAGCTCCTTTCCTCAGCCTGAGTTTCTGTCTCACACTACCCGTTGATATTTATGTAATAAGAGCCCC
This sequence comes from Microtus oregoni, assembly GCF_018167655.1. Taxonomy (NCBI): domain Eukaryota; kingdom Metazoa; phylum Chordata; class Mammalia; order Rodentia; family Cricetidae; genus Microtus; species Microtus oregoni. The sequence goes on along the minus strand of NW_024543093.1, from coordinate 9,852,841 downwards.
TTGGATGTTTTCCTGGCAGGGCCTCCGCGATTCCCTGGATGACCTTGAACCTGGGCTGGTTTTCTCTCACAATCTACTCAGCTCTCCCATCCTAAGCGATGTCTCTAAACTTTTCTTTTCTTCCGCTCTCATGTTACCATTATATCCTACAAAGAAGAGGTCTGAGCTTCGTCTCATACAGTTTAAAGTCACAGCAGGTAGGGAAGCACACAGCTAAAGTCTTTCTGTTATCTGTAGCGCTCTGCACAAATCCCTCCAAGGAGAACGAGGAATGAGAAAGCCAGCTTTGGTTAACACATGCTGTCTCTTGAGAACAGAGACAATTTGAACAGCGGCCACTGAAGGAAGACATCCAGGGATGGACCAGCCTGACCCACCAGTCATAAATGTTTCTATTTGTGCATTATTATAAATATCATACATATTCATTTTAGTAAAATATGTCTAGGGAGCAGTATAGATCCGCACAAGAATGCCTTGGTCATTCCTCCTATAGGTATAATTGTCAGGAAAAGAGAAACAGATAGAACATATACTTTTAGTTTTTATTAGCAAATTCTCCACAAAATATTTTTGTCATGTTTTTCCTTCCCTCAATTCCTCCCAGATCCTCCCTACTCTCTGACAGACAACTTTGTGTTCTTTTTATCTCTCTCTCAAATAAAATGAACAAACAAAAAATTACAAGCAACACAACACACACACACACACACAAATGAAACATAAAAAAGAAAACCAAACTAAACAAACCAAAGATAAGTAAGACAAAAACATGCCAAACAAATCAAAATCAGACAAAATGTCTACAAAAATACAACTGAGTTTATTCTTTACTAGGCAACTATTCTTCAAGATGGGGCTTGCTCTGAAGGGGTGCTTAATATACCCAGTGAGATTCCATTGAAGGTACCTATTTTTTTCTTTTCAAGGAGTATTGATAGCTTCTTGGTTAGGAATGGGACCCTGTGTCCATCTCCCAACTTCAGTGCTGCTACACGGTCTGGTTTGAACCCATGCAGCTCTAGTGAATGCTGCTCCAGTCCTCGTGAGTTCCTATATTCACCAGTCTGGCTGTGTCTAGAAGACCCTGTTTTCCTGGAATCACCTATCACTTCCTGCTTTTGTAATGTTTCTGCCTCTTCTTCCACATGGGTCCTCAAGCCTTGATAGGAACGACTGGTAGAGACATTCCATTTAGAACCAAGTGGTCCGAAGTGTCTCTCTTCATATTGTTCCATTGTGGGTCTCTGTGATAATTCCCATCCACTTCAAGAAGAAGCTTACCTCATGAGGGCTAAGCTAGGCACTGATCTACTGAATGTCACTAGGGGTCATTTCATCTCAATGTTTCTTTAGCAGAACAATGCTATTAGGTTTTTTTCTATGCCCACAACCTATCTAGTCTCAGGTTCTCGGCCACTTTAGCAGAGGCAGGTATGAATTCCATTCGTGACATGCATCTTAAATCCAATTACCAAGTGGTTTGTTACTTCCATAACATTTATGCCACTAATGCATCAGTAGATCTTCCAGGAAGACCACTGTTGTAGATTGTAGAGTTTATTATTTATAATTAATATTTTATATCAATCAATATTAATATTAAATTAACATTAAATACTATTATTAAATTAATATTAACATTAATGTTTATAATTAGCTTTATATCCCCATAATATGCAGGGTAACTTCAACAATGATAAATGCTAGTCAGTAGAGGTGAAGCTGCTAGTTGGGCACCAGCTCAACTTCTTCGTGCTCAATGACATGAAAGTTTTGTCATCAACAATAGAGCCTTACCATTAGGTTATGAAGCATAACCAATAGTGTTGCCAGTAGTCTGTGATATTTTAGAGCCTGAACGGGGCTCTTTTGGCCAGTGACTTAACAGGATGTAACCCATTACTAGTTCAGAGCTTTTATTTGGCAACATAAGATATCTAGTTGGGGAATTTTCTCCCCTATAATATGGTGTCTCCATTTAGATTCATTTTATATATGTATATGTTTTAGGAAGCTTCTACAGTCATAGGTTTCTATGTGGTCTTTCAAATGGCCTTTAGGGTTAGTTTTCTCTCCTTACATCCCTCCTTTACCCTTCTCTGCCATCTCTTTCTCTGATCCTCCTATTCTAGTTTTCCCTTTGTCTCTCCATAATAACATATTCTATTTCTCCTTTCCTGGATGATCTCCCTGTCATCCCTTACTAGGTACCTAACCTTGGCACACACTTTAAAAATGATAAGAGAGAAGAAAACTACTAATATGTTTTGACTTAATTATTAAATCAAAATTATTATACTAGTGGCTATTGCTATAATAATGAGAAACTTGAAGTAAAAAAAGATGGTTACTTAATTCATATTTCTGGACACTCATGATTCTGACATTTCCAATAGGCAGCACATATACACAAACACAAACATATGTGTGTGCTTGTGTGTATGTGTGTGTGTGTGTGTGTGTGAGAGAGAGAGAGAGAGAGAGAGAGAGAGAGAGACATATATCTTTCTACTGAATGCTATAGGTGTGGCTTTAAGCTGTCATTGGGATAATAGTATTATATGTTAAGTTTGTGGGCAGGCAAAAATTATACATAAATTATTTATTTATTTATTTATTTATTTATTTATTTATTTATTTATTGGTTTTTCGAGATAGGGTTTCTCTGTAGCTTTGGAGTCTGTCCTGGAACTATCTCTTGTAGACCAGGTTGGCCTCGAACTCCCAGAGATCCGCCTGCCTCTGCCTCCCGAGTGCTGGGATTAAAGGCGTGCGCCACCACCACCCGGCTATACATAAATTTTAGACTGCAGAAATCATTGTCACCCCTGTGTTTGAGTAGACATCTGGCAAAAGCTGCTAGAGACATTTTTGACTTTGCATTTGCAGGCATGAGGTGCTCCTGGCTCGTAGTGAGCACTACCAGGAATGCTGATAAATATTCTAATGTCCAAAGGAGGGGCGTGCCTGGTGTAGTATCCCCATTTCTATACTGTTAGCAGTGTTAGAAAACAGCTCTGGGGGTGTGCTCTGGAAGAAGCCACTGTTCTCTTCAGCTCTGGCAGGGAAACAAACCTCTTGTGTACAGGATGGGAATTGATATGGAGACCTGCAGAATGTTAGAACACAGAGGACTAACTACAGTTCTCAGCCCTAAAGGAGACATCTGTGTCACAGCCCTCCACACGGGGTTCAGGGAACTTTTCTGAAGAGGGGGTTGGCTGAAGATTGCAGAAGCCAGAGACCGAGGGGACAAGTGCCCACCAACTTCAAATATTGTCAAGTTATTGGCAATGAGGAGCTACGTCCATCACAAGATTCAAGCACTGAAACTAGTAAATAAGATTAAGTCAAAACTGGTGTTCTTGCTCAGAATCCCACAGGTTGTCTGATAGAGTTGTCTTCCCCTTCTCAAGGTCTGGCGTTGGTGCATAGCTCTGGCCTGATGGCTGCATGGGCTGCGGCTTCCTTAATGTGGAGTGTCTCCTAGGAAATCTGCAGCGCACGCTTTCTGTTATCTCCTTGTCAGTTTTCCCAGTTTACCTTTTAGTGGTGTGTCCTACGTTGTATGAACAGAAATTATAGTTTGTGTATGATCTAGTAGTTTTCTGCAAGGGTTCATTTGTTGAGGACTTGGTCCCCTCATATGGCGGTGTCTTTGCCCCAGTTAGCTCTTGGGAGGTGCTTCTATCACTGGGAGAGCTGCGCATGGATGGCATGATACAGCTGCTGTGAGAACCTGGCACTGCTGTGAGGATTGGCTGCAGAAGTGCATGGATCATGAGGTCTCTGAGCTCTTGTCTGGCATGTGGTCTCTTTCGCTCTCCTACAGTCTTGCTACTGTTATGAAGTAGGTAACCCCCAGAGTTGGAAAATGTGAGTGATCATTTTGCCTAGGCTGGACAAGAAAGATGACAAGGGTCACAGCATTTTTATGGCTTGATCACAACATTTGAACACCATGCAGCAGCAGTCAGTGGTGCCCAGAAAGTTGGTGGTGCAACTCAGCACCCCTGCATTGGCCTTACAGAGTGACCTCTTCGTGACACACCATCACATTCAATTACATGGCTCTTGCCTGCGAAGAGCACCAGGCATGGTCTATAGTGTGTGTGTAAGTTTTAATACATGTAAACTCTTAGATAACACATCTGTATGTACTTTATTATGGTACTTAAAAACTGGGTTACAGTTGGGGTACACACTGGAAAGCACAGTCTTCGCTGTCAACCTGACTGCACATAGCATCGCCTAGGAGACACACTTCTGAGTGTGTCTAGGTCAGTGTTTCCAGAGAGACTTTATCGAGGAGGTATGGCAGACCCTGAGTGTGAACAGCATCAGCCATGTAGTAAAGCCCTGGGGAAAATGAAAAAGGGTATATCAGAAAGCATGCTGAACATCAACCTTCATGTCTCTATAGTTCCCGATAGTTGGCCAAAGACACACTGAAACTCACATATTTGTAAGGATTCAGAAATATGGGTGGCATTTTATAAAATATTATACTCATCTCTGATTAAAGATTACAACAAGGGGGATTATAGTTTTCTTTCAAAAATTCTACAGACGCCTAGAGCATCATAGTCAGCCCTGGGAAAGGCTATGCATCCTCTTATGGTGGCCCTTCAGACTTATATTGTGTGTTGTAGTTCACCACAGTGAAGACACATGGAAAACCAAGTGCTCTTCATGCTGGAGACACAGAAACAAAGACTGTGTATACTCATGGTGACGTGACTGTCTTAGAGAAATCTCTAGGGACCAAACAACAAGTTGATGTAGGCTATGATGTCACTGTTGATGTCCATTATTTATTTTTTTAACATATGGATAATAAAATACAGTGTAAAATTGCAGATTTTAACACCATGAGAAAAGGGGTTTATAATAATACAAAATAAATTAACTTGGTAGAAATGTAACAAAATATGTGCATGAAAAACATGAAGATGAATCAAGTACTTGAATAAATGGGAACATATTCCATGGATTAAAGGGCTCAGGGCTATCAAGAAATCAGCTTTACTGGCTTTGTTTGGGGATTCAATGTCTTTTTCAGCAAAAAAAAAAAAAATCACAGTAAGCTACTGGCAGATGTTTGCTAATTGATTCTAAGGCTTATATTGAAACCGAAAGACACACATTATCTGACATAGCAATAAAAGAGAGCAAAGCCAGGGGACCTGTGCAACCTGCTTCCAAGGTGCATTGCGACACACCAGCAATCATGGCAGCACAGGGCGGGCTGGAGGAAAGAGAGAGGCCCATAGATCAGCAGAGCAGACAAGAAAGCCTGGGATTAGATCCATCCTAGCGTAGCGCTGATCGTGCAGGAGGGAAGGAATATCATCAGCAGAGAATGTGGTGATGGAGTCAGTGGGTGTCTACTCAAAAATAACAGTCACCCAAATATCACCTTGCTTCCTGGTACAAAGTCATCATGACACAAAAGTACTAAACACTTGAAGAAAAGCAGTAGAAAGAATCTATATAAATATGAGCTGGTAATGACAGTTTAGATATGAATACATATCTATGAGTCACAAGAGAAAATTAGATGAAATTTTTATTAAATTCTTTCAAGTTTAATTTCAGCTCTTGGACATATACTGTGACGAAAATCAAAAGACCAGCAGAGATAACGATCTATAAATATCTGTTAATTATATATATTATAATATATATAAGTCCAATTAAAATGTAAGAATAATAAGCTATCTAATTTAAAATGTGCTGCTGACATAAACTAAGACATCACCAAAGATGCTGGGCAGATCGGACTGAGAGATGGCTCAGCAGTTCACTGGCTGCTCTTGCAGAGTACCTGAGTTCAATTCCCAGCTTCTGTGTCAAGTGACCCACAGTCTCCTATAATGCCAGCTCCAGGGGATCTGATGCCCTCTTCTGGTCTCTGTTGGTATGTCCAGTGATATGGAGCACACACACATGCATAGTCACACACACACACTCTTGCATGCACACATGCACACACACAAGCATATACACACGTGTACACCAATAGAAAGAAAAAACTTACAAAGGAGAGAAAGGAGCTCTGTAGGGAGTCAATAAACATTTGGCAAAACACTTGTGGTTCAGAACAGCAAGAGACGGGAATAAAAGAAAGAGGAAAGAAAAGCGACAGTGAGGCTGTATATACACAGGCAATATGACTGTCATGTAGAAACTTCAAGGAATTGAAAGTTGGCTTCCAGAAAGTAAGGAAGCCTAGCACTGCTGGAGGGTACAAGTTAATATTCAAGTTAATTCCCTTTGGATGCATGAATAATAAAAATTCAATGTCAGATTATATAATAAGTAATCAAATTTTTAAAAAAATGTCATTTTTTTTTCTGAGCATCCAAACACTGGCAATACCAGTGAGGTCAGGATGGAGTAACTGGAATGATCCTTTGGAGCACAAACACCAGCAAGACTACTTTAGAAAGCCATGTAGCCCTTTGCTTCCATGTTGAAGACAGTCCCAGTGCATAGCACAAGACAGCACAGCAATCCTGTTCCCATTTACACAAACTGCTAGAATACTTATACCAAAGCAACATCAACACCCGGATATGTGTATGTGTGTAGCAATTTTTGACATATCACAAAACGCTGGGTGCAACCAAGGTCCCCTTCTAAAGAGGACAGATAAACAGTGATCAGTCCATACACTGCCAGTCCATATGGCTGTCATATAAAAAAAAAGAAGGCTATGGGAACTTTTCCTAGAGGGAGAGCAAACAAGTGTCTGTTTTTTCATGTGGGGCACCAGTGGCAACCTGATGAAACTATTCTTGTCATGTCTAGCTTGGTGAATCGAGGAGGCTGACTCAGCTGAGTGATATAGAGGCATAGACAACTTACGAACAGCCATGTTACTGAAGAAAGGTCTCATTTATATAATCTTCAAAGAGGGATGGGGCCTTGTTGTTGGCTCGTGTACTTTGTTAGTCTTGCAGGTCTCCCCCCTACACACATACATGCAAGTCCACATGGTCACACCCACCTTTCAGCGTACCTTGCCCTGTCTCAGGGCTCAGACCCTTTGGAGGAGGGAAGGTACATCAGACCAGTTGCCCGACCAGCTGATGCCTTAAATTCACACTTCCTATTTGCAGAAGCCCTGGGAAAGTATTTCTGTTCATTGTGATCACCAGTCTGGGATATTGAGTTCCACAAATACAAGTGGGTTAGAACAGCTGTATGTGAAACCCAAAGGAAATATTCACACATGTTTAGGAAGGTATGAAGAAACATATGTTGCTATTGTCAAAGCCAGAGGAATTTGAACAAGGTCGTAAAGTACTCTCCAGTCCAACTCAATTGTGCAGGCTCTTTTTCTTATTGCTGTGATAAAACAATTGGCAAGGAAGCATTTGTCTTGTTCACTGTGCAAGGGTGCAGTCCATTACGGACAGAAAGTCATTGTGGCAGAAGTACGAGGCAGCTGGTCACAGCCCATCTACAGCCAGGAGTCAGGGAGAGATTGATGCTGACCCTCATATCACAGTCTCCTTTATGCTGGGCCTTGGATTCTAGCCCATGAGATGGTGGATCGTCTATCATCAAACTAAACTAGAAACTCTCTCACAGACACAGCCATATATTGCATCTCCTAGGTGACTCCGGAGTCTGTCAAAACGACAGCCAATATTAGCTGTTATACTATACCAAATACATTATTAGATGAGACAGTAAGAGATGAACGACTCCTATGAAGAGAATCTCTGGAATATTCTTGTGGAGGCTTTGTCTATATACAAGTAGGGTGGAGATATCTTTTCCCTAGGTCTGGGCAGCATGCTGTGGCTTCCTTCCCATGGATGTGATAAACAACCAGTGTGAAAAGACAAACCCAGTCATAACCATGAGGCTAAGGTCAACATCATCAGTTATGAAGCATGCTGGGAGGATCTTGTTTAGTCAGCATGAGGTCAGAGTGCTACCTTAACCCTGCAGTCTTTCTCCCAGAATTCTGCATTCCTGGTATAATTATGAGAGAAGCATTAGACACATGTTGAGTGAGAAACCCTCCACAGAACACCTGAACACCTAGCCAACAACCAAATTACCATCAAGGTATTTAAGATCAAGGCAAGGGGGTGGGGGTTGCCTTAGCCCAGTGATGCCTGGAGACAGCGAGGTCTGAGTGGTGTGTGGTCTCGGATTAACCCTGCAACAGAAAAAGAGAAATCTGCAGTAAAAACTAGAGCAATCTCAGGCTAGTAACGTTTTCGCTTCAGCTAATAAGAATGTGTGAATATTGATTATTCAATTTATGAAAACTTCACCTTATTCATTGAAAGTAGTAATAACAAGGAAGTTTGCCAGGAGAATTTACTGGAACTTTGCTGTCTATGCAGTTTTCTTTTTCCTGTATATCACAAAATCTATTCTAAGGTCAAAAGTTTATTCTAAATGACGAGAGAGTGAGATTACGTCAGTTTCTGGACAGTTAAGTTGATGTTGATTCCAATGAAATCACTGAATGCTCAATATTCAAATTTAGAGCACGGAATTGAGTAGAATATGACATCAGAATGCCTGAAGCCCTCCATGACTTCATTGCTCGTGTGGAAACTGACATAGAGAAGCCAAACAACTTGTCCACGTTCACTTGGGATGAGAGCCCACCTAGGATGGCCATCAGGGCCAGATGACCTGCCAAGCAGTAGCTAAACAGGGGAGTGAGGATTAAGGAAGAAAGAGACAAAAGACAGAAAATACAGTCGGAAGGACTCTCGGTGAATATTGCAGCAGGCCCGAATTTATTTCTCATACTCTTTTTATACCCAAAGCAAAAAGGGGAGGGCAAAAGACTTCCTTACTGTGGTTTGAGGAACAAACATAATCACCTTTTTAATTCTCAGAACATCTAGTAACCACGTCTTTATCCAAACATCCTGTTATTTGGCCTTGAGGGGCAAGAACAAGCTTGAACTCTCTGACCTGAGGTCAAGATGGAATGGGGTCCCTGGGGGGTTCCCACAAATGGCATCATCATTCCCAGTCCAGCTTTGTACCTACTGGAAAATGTGACATTCCCCGAGTCCAGTCTCCAGACATGCCTTGGCAACGTGACCACGAGGGTGGCTTCCATGCCCTACAAATCTCTGACTGCACATGTTCTTCACTATGTTTTGCCTCTGACGACTACTGGAGTCCTGGCTGGGGCTTGTCAGAGTGCAGCTGATGCGACCTGCTGTGCATTGTCCTCTCTTGCATTATTAAGTAGCCTCAGGACCTTGTCAGTCTGTAACACGATGGTTTTTCTGCACATAGATGAGAGACATCAGTGTAATGAGTGCTAAGGGGGACTCCTGCTCAAACATCTTGGCAAAGAAAAGGATACTAAGTAGTGACTGCCAGCCAAGGTGGAGGAATGGAGGAAGCTTGAGAGAACTCCCGGGCTTCTAGTAGGAAACTCACATCTCAGAGCAATGTCTTAATGAGCACAGGGAGGTCTAAGATTTGAGAAGAAGGGCACTATAGAGTTTACAAATTGAAAGGCAGGACGCCTCTGAGGAGACCCAAGGCCTAGAGCTTCCGAGAGTATCAGGGGAAGGAGGAAGAAGCAGCTCACATTTCAAGGAGGCAAAACAAGCAGCAGAAAGCTCTGTTCTGGCGATGACACTGACTTAGCAGGCAATGCATAGCTGTGACCCAGCATTTGTAGAGAGCAGCTGGGAGTGTCCCAGAGTTTCCTGTGGGTGGATCTTACTGTCCATCTTCTGTGTCCTCATTTTAGCTAATTCATAGAAACATGAGATAACTGGGAAATCCACATACACCGTGATACCAGCAAATGCATGCATTTCCTTTATCCTCCACAGAGAACAGCTTCGCATATTAATACAGCCTTTCCTCCCTCAGTTAGGGAAAAAAAAACTGGAGGTAAGAGGAGAGAGGGGAAAGAGGTTGGCAAACCTAAGATAATTATTTTTGTTCCATGTGATTTGAAATGGAATGAAGATGGGAAAATGAAAAGGATATGGAGAAAGATTAAGTATAATAAAGAAAATTCCCGCCAATGGCGTGAGGCGAAAAGGCCCATCTTGAGTCCATCCTTCTGCTTGCCCCTTAGGACTGTATCAGCCCCAGAAGGCAGGCTGGATTGGTCTTACACCACTCTTAGGGGAATCAGGGGTAATGCTGGGTCTCCCGAGAGGCTTGCTTCTACTGCATCTTCTCCTTTCTTGCTTTCTGAAAGGGAGGACTTAGAAGAATTTTCAGAGGTCTGGTAGATTTCAGAGGCGCATCTTCTGGTTCTCCATGGGGAGACTCATTTTCACTGTCCCATGCCAGTTCTTGTCATCTGTATCACAGGTATCCTTTTTATGACCAAAGCAGAAACAGGTTCTGGGTGGCTCCCTGTGTGTACAGAATCCGTGCATGTCAAGGCTTATACCTCACGTGATCATTTATGGGTGACAGCGCTCTGTGGCAGATATTACAGCACTGGAGTAAGGCATGTCCCACGAGTCAGGGAAAAAAGCGTTATAGGATATTACTACTAACATTTGATAATTGCCTCCTGCTGTGTGGTTCTTGCAGAGAAGATGTAAACAGTGTTTGTTCACTCCAAAGAGGGCACCAATGACAGACCAATGAGTCAATCAAAAACAATTCTACCCGAGTCTAGCTTAGTCAACTAGTAAGTATATCAGGGCCCCTTACCATACAGGAATGTGGTAAGGGGTAACTTACAGGAGCAGGAATGACCCCAAAGCAGCTGAATGGCTGGAAAGCTCACCCCTGTGGATCCTGCTTAACTTGCAAAACTCTCAGGTTGAGGGGGCACTCTCACAAGAGGGGTAACTGTAAAATTTTGAGGAGGAGGCTGAGGATCACTAAGTTTCAAGAACTTTCTGAGACTTACAAAGTTTTGTTTACTTCTTGGGCCTCAACGAATATTTTGATTCAAAAAAAGGAGCCGTGAGACACCTGTATACGTGGCCCTCTGTGTGTTCACACCTAGAAGAGAAGCCAAGGTGATGGAGAATGAGTGAGTGGCTCACTTGCATGGCTGTATGCAGAGACAAGCAGTCCTTGGCGCTCAGGTTGCTCTGCTGGCCTTTTATGTCTATCTCCTTCCACTGTGCGTTCTCAGCATCTGCCAGAAACCTCCCACAGTTTGCTCACCATCCCCACACTGCACCGTTCTCCATACCTGCTCCCAGCAGCTAGAACAGAGTCCCAAGACAGACGGCAATCATTCTCGTGTGCAGTTTCTCCAAAATACCTGTTCCTCTTTGGTTTTCTGTTTTGTTTCCTTTTCTTGCCATGTCCACTTCTCTGAACTTTAAAACAGCAAACCACCTTCAGCAATCTCATAATTACTGATTTCTTGTTTCCACACTAGGATCCAGCTCAGCACAGCTGAGGCTCCCCAGCCATTGTTTTAGAAGAGCTGTTGTAAATATTGGAGGAGCAACTGAGGGAACGGGCAATCTCCTCCTGCTGTAATTCTGCCGAAATCTATTCTCCACAGCTTTCTGATGTTATATTTTCCATAAAATTGATCTCGGCGAAGACTGTTACAGCAAATTTCACAACTAATACAATTACCCCTTGGAAGGAGCCAGGGAAGAGCCTCTCCACATCCCGTGAGAGCGCAGTCTTATCAAGCCAAGCAGGTATTAGGGGTCAAACCAGATTTCAGTTTGATCAGGGAGTTTGAAGACAGCATGTGCTGGAGGTGAGAATTATATTGAGTATTCTTAATTAACAGCTGTGCTTGATCAGGGATTTGGAAGTTAGCACCTGTGTGGAGGTGAGAATTGGATTCAGAAGGGCTGACCTCTACGGGCTGTCTGTGCTGATGGATGGAGCTCGAAGCACACTTACCAAGAGCTATGGAGGAAAAGCTGGATTCAGAGCCCTGAGAAACGGCAGGTGACGATGGGTTTCTGTTGCGGCAGAAATAAGTTGTGCGCCAAATTAGACAGAACTCCTTCTAGATGCTTCGTAAAACTGACTGCAAACTCCATCTTCCTATCAACGTGGGAAGGAATGCGTGGCCCACTGGGAGAGTGAGCCTTTTGTCGTTGGAGAGAACTCATATTTGGTTGTGTAAACTGAGATAAGACATTTCACCCTTTGAATTTCATTTTCCTTAGCAGTAAATGGGTTTAACCCTGTCCTGGCAAAACCAGTGGAAAGAACGATATAAGAAAACAATGTTTCTGTCATAGCGCCTGCTGCACCGGAGGGCTGTGTTGGGTTAGTGTCTAGTCTCCGCTCCCATCTCTCCTTGAGCTGTTTTCTTTCAGGCTTCTGAGCTTTGGTTGTAATGTTTTACTTAATCAGATTTCTTTTTCCTTTGTTTGTTTGATTGTTGTTTTTTTCTGTTTTCAAGCATCTCCCTCTTTGGGACAGACCAGTCAAATAAAAATCTCGTATTAAAATCTCGTATTAATCTCGAGGGAAAATTTACCTTGCATTTCTTCTCTCCTAAATCTGGCAAGCCAACTTTGAGTTGATCCCAGTGCTCCCTTTACAGTTTGGACAGAATGTTTGTTTGGTCGAAGCTGACACTGGCCTAGGGGGTGAGAGCAGCCCTGTCTCCCACAGGGTAGCCCTGCTCCCACAGGGTAGTCCTGTCTCCCACAGGGTAGCCCTGCCTTTCTTCTGTGGCTCTTCTCCTCTTTTGTACACCAACTGATTGGCCACGGGGTCTTCTACACATGTTTCAGTCTTTCCCTGCATGGCTGTTGGGTTTCCAGAATTTCTTTTGAGCTGATTATCATCAGCTAACTTCAAACCGTGGGTTATGTCTGTGGCGCATAGCCCCTAGTTGAGGACCAAATCTTCTGCCCACCTTCTGAACAGCCTGACTCTCTGTAGCTCCCCCTTCCTGTGGCATCATAGATGGCCGCACATCTCCTCTCCCAGGGCCTCAAACTAGGATCTGCCCATCTCCAAACTCAGTGACTTTCCACACTGCTAGTCGTTGCGGTTCAAGGTCATTTTCCTAGGTGGTTTTTCCTCGTTAGCATTTTTTACTGAGACATAATATATGTACTTCTGTATGGGGGTAATAGGGCATTATGATGCATATATAATATATGATAATCAAATGAGAATAAGAAGTACCTCTATCACTTTTTAACATCCAATATCTTTTATATTGAATCAATATACTTCTTTTCATTTGGGGGAAGAGAAATTAGAAGTTGAAACAAATGCATCTATATTTATATCTGAATATATGTGCAACAGAAAATATCACTCCATTTTCCCATGCTGGGAATTTTTCACTCTTTCAGTTATTGGGAAACATGTCAGAGATCGTTGCAACCAATCTAGGACTTATCGAACACCCAAGATCTCATTGATCTTGTATCTCCTTTCACTTGCCCGTCCACATTTTCTGGGACCACTAGTGCATTCCACTCTGCTGCTAGGTTGTTGGTTTACCCAGAGGAGAGGGGTCTACTAACACCTAGATCACCAAAACGTAGACCCTGAAAATACATCTTTACTTCTGCACATACATTTCGGATGATATTGTTTTATTTTAAACAGTAAGATTCAGAGAGTCATTCAAATGTCAAAACACAACATCAAGGACTGCGTAGGCACTCTGTGGCCACAGGAGATGGGCACCATCACAAGGTACATCTCATACAGAGAAGGGCTAGTATAAAAAAAAAAAAAAAAGAAGGCTGTAGTGGCCGTAGACTGTTGGTATTCTCACCAGACAGGCACCTAATGATCACCTGCATCCAAAAAGCTACGACACACATGTACACACCAGGTTTAGAAACACGGTATCAAACACCTCTGACTTCAGTTTGATCATGCGTCCCCACTGAGTTCTTTATCTCTTGCCATCATAGTGGCTAGGCAGCGAAGGTGATGGTCCTTGTATTTCACAAGTACCTATGATTTCCCAGAGGACGTCAATCTTTAACACGATATTTTCACACAGTGACAGAATTTTAGTGAGCTCAGAATCTTAAGCTGAAAGAGAAGTAAAGCTTTATTTTGGAGACCACACAGACTCAATTAGTGATTTTGGTAACAAACATGTGTTGTTCACAAACATTAGTTTAGCTTTCTTTGTCCATTTAGGCATGAAGCTCCACAAAATATAAAAATAAAATGTCAGAAGGAATTTTTTAAGGAACTGTATATTTTGAATTGCTTAGCTTGCCAATCATTTTCAGAGTGTCTCATCTATCAGGTAAGTGATGGTTCAAGAATGCTCATTGTGGACATCCACTGTATCTAGATTTCATGGTGGGAAAGAAATGCAGGTAACAATCAGAGATCCTGGTCCCAGTCCTCGCTAGTTTTATGTCAACTTGACCCAAGCTAGGGCTACTCAACTGCAGACAAGTTCATCTTCCCCTGTGACTGTGTCTTCCTGCAATCAAGGCCAGGGGACTGCCTTGCTTTATACCTGCAGCATCTACCCAGCAGTGGCCAACCAGTGATGTCACCACAGTGCAGAGTGAGGGGTATCTGAATTGGGAATTGGGAAAGTGAGCTGCTTGATAAATTCTCGAGGGCTGAGCTATATTCCTGGATTCTGGGGAACATCGCAGTGACTGAGCCTAGAGCGTTGACTTCCCACCAGAGAAGGTGGAGAGCTTCATGAAGCTGCCTTCTTGACCTTGTGGAAACTACACATTGTGCCACATAGGCAGCCTGCCTCTGTTATGGGCAGTCTCTTGCCCTGGCATGTTTATAATTTGTATTAGATAATTGGTCGTGTGGCTTTAAAGTGTTTGAGCAATTATTTTAGAGAAATATATAAAGAGAATACATGTAAGATAAGTTGTGCAATTTTATAGAAACTATTGTTTAAAATAGAACTCCCCATGTAGCTGGGGATGACCTTGAACTTGTGTACTCAGCCTCTACCTCCCCAGTCTGAGATTACAGACTACACCACCACATTCAGATCTTGCTCCTTTGGTGCATTATGCTCATCTGATTTTTCACAGCCAGTTCCTGTTTTCCCTGCATGTGCTTTCCCTGCATGTGCTTTCCCTGCGTGTTTGCTTCTCATCACGTCCTCAATGACAATGAAGACTGAATCCCATAAGCGAGCAGGGCCTTTGGTCGACTGAAATTTGTTTTGCTTTGACCCCTTTAAAAGACACACAGTCAAATTTTCCTCCATTGAGAAGTGGGAAACAAGGAACTGGGAGGCCCAGAGTGGGAGGGAACTAAGCTTGCTTCTCTGTCCATCATTTTCCACTGAAGCCTGAGGGAGGACATCCTGGACAGGACATCGTGTGCACATCTACCACACAGATCTGCCAGCAGCTCCCCCTAGACTGAAGTCATGTGGCTGGAACTGTCCGCAAACAGCAGCCTAGGGCCCCCAAGTGACACACTTTAGGTTGATAGAATTTGAGGAGTGGAGAGAAGGTGCCATTGGTGCCCAGCAGTAAAGACAAGGGCACCAAAGAGCATCCAAATGACAGGGACCACCCCTAAACCCCAGGCCCATCCATCTTGAAAACCAGGGGTACATAAGTGAAGGTGCTGGGGTTGGCATCTCTAACCATTCCCTCTTTTGTAACCACATAGCTCCCAGTCAGTAAGTCAACAGGGAGGTGGAGATGTAAGAACACCTTCTCTGAAGAATCATCACTAGCCTGCCAGTGGTACCAGCTTGGTTGGGAGACAGCCGTTGCTCTCACTCATCTGGTCCCTCTGTTCAGGGCCACAGAAAGGTCTAGCATGGGGACAGAACTGTGGGTCCCCTCACTCTCAGATCCTCACCTGGCCTCTCAGTCCAGGCCCATGGTGTTAAGTCCTGTCTGAATCGGTTGCACCAACATGCCCTGTCCTTCCCTGATTGGACTTGTTTTACAGTTGTTAGGCCACTGTTATTGCATCTCAACTCAGAATTTAGCAAGAATAGGGATAACAGAATGGGTGAGCCTAAGGAGGAAGTCTGATTTCTAAAGCCATGGTCCTGATGGAGGCCAGCCTTGCTGCTATGATCTGAAGGGAGTTCATCTGAAGGTTGGCACTTATATTGCTGTCTGGTCACCTACATTGGTGCTTGCTGTTCCTACATGGTGGGTGGAGGCCTGGATATTTCTGAGCATCCTTCAATGCACAGAACCAACCAGACCTAGTGAGACAGGGGGATGGTGATCTGAGGGTTGGGGTGGGGCTGCTTGCCTGTATCACACTCCTGACCCTGGCCGTACCTGGACCCCATTCTCTTCCCTGACTCTGACTTTCAGAGAACCCACTCATAGGCATTTTTCATTTAAGGCCACCAAAGCTTTTCTGGAACATCTCTTGCTGTCTAGAATCCACACCCCATGTCTTCTGCTACCCTGCAGAGCCATTGGAGGAAGTGTGGCCTCCTAGGACCAGCTAGGTTCAGCCACATTGGTACCAGGAGCCAGCAGGGGATCTCGGGAGCCTGCTGAGGGTGATTGACCTCTGTCATGCTGGCTGTCTAGGAAATCTCATGCCCACTCATCCATGACTGTCTCCTTCACCCTTCACAGGACGGGAGGTCAGAACAATAGGAACAATTAAAAGTGAGTAGGTCCTCGGTCTGGCACCCTGGCTTGGTGATTGAGCACCAGGGGTGGGAGGAGTCTTCTGTTTGATCTCAGAAAGTCTGGCAGCCATTGCCCTCTAATGGGCAGGCTCAGTCTTGAATGTCAAGGATAACATCTCCTTCAGTAATGAGGAGGTGGCATTGCCCTTACCTAAAAGACAGCATGGGACCTCCAGGAGTCAGAAAGGCTCTGACCAGTGTGAGCTATCTGCACAAAGAAGCCTCACCTCATGTGGCCCATGCAATAGGGCTGAGAGGAGCCCTGGAGCAAAGGGTGCTCTGAGCCAGCAGGATGCCTGTGGATGTTCAACTGAAGGTCACAGGAGGGAATTTCACACCAATGAAGAAACTCAGGGACACACACTGTGGGCGCATGCTTCTCCTTGGTATAGGCTTCTTGAGGCCTCTAGAGTCCAGGAGAAAAGCAGATATAAGTCCAGATTATCAGGGGATTGTTTTGGTACAGACAGCTGTGAACACTGCCTCACAGCACATCCGTGAGAGACAGGAGATGTCAGTGCCAGCGAGCAGCTCAAGCTTGTGGTGAGGACCCTGCTTTCGACTCTTCAGAGCAGGGCGTTTGTGCTGACCCAATGAGGCCAGGCTATTTCACGACTGACCCAAGAGAGGATGCTCTCCCTGCCTCCTGTGAATTGACTGCTTTAATCTTGTACCAGGGTCTATGAAATGATTTCCCTACCAACCTACTTTAAGACGTTGCCTTTGCAAGGTGTGAAAGCTGAATTTGTGGCAGAGGGGGTGGAGCAAACTGAGAGCAAGGTCTGTGAACCCTGAACCCCTGCTTTCTGCTGCCTCCTAAGCCTCCATGTTCAGGATCTGCTCTCCATCCCCGGCAGATCTCAACCATCAAGACACTGGTCACTTAACACAGCACTGTTTAAGTTGAAGGAGATTTATAATCCCCAGGTAGAGAATAAGAGCTGAAAACCAATAGCTTCTCTATCAGCAGGAGCATCTGAGGCCAGAATTTAGAAATTCGATTTATATAAAGTCTATAAGTTGAACTTTCATTTTATCCACATATTCAAATACTGTAGAAAATTACCTACTAAACCACGAAGCTTGGGGGCACGGGGCCTATCAGATGATAAAGAGTGCTTGCTGCTCTCCTGAAGGACAGGAGTTTAGTTCCGGGCACCAATGTCAGGATGCTCACAGCCACCGGCATCTCCAGCTCCAGGGAATCTGATCCTCTCCTCTGGTCTCACCCACAGACACATGCACATAAAATTGAAAAAGACTTATTTTAATTATGCAGTTTGGATACTCAAAGAAAGAAAGTGAAATAAAAATTAATTCATCTTTGGAAACACGTTATGAGCAGAAGATCAGTCCTGTTATGAGAATGTCACGATCAGCAGCTGAGACTAGAAAGGAGTAGGAGAAATACAACCAAGTTTTCTCCAGAGTTTATGAAATGAACAAATACACCCTCCATGCTGTCAGCTACTTGGAGGAAGTCTCCCTCCCCATCAGATTTTTTTCTTTTTCTTTTTCCCTTTTTTTTTGTGAGAAGGGTTTAAGACAATATCTGTGTATCCTAGGCTAACTTCCAACTTCTAATCCTCCTGCCTCAGCCTCCTTAGTTCTAGGATTACAGGCATGAGTGACTATGCTGTGTAAGATTCTTTGGTTTTCGGTATGCTACTGAAATACTTAGGGGAAAAGAAACAGGACCCAGAAGGCCTATGGGCAGCAAGATTTAGCTAAAAGAGAAGGATTTCAAGATTTCTGCAAAGTTGCCAGGTTTGCAAAGTACCCCAATCATCTATTTCCTGTCAAATGTGTTCTGGGATTTTAGTGTTAAAATAGTGGTTCCTATATCTAAAATCAGAAATACAAATTCAGTGGCAGACACAGGGAATCTCGGGTACGCGACACAGTCTGTGATGCTCTCATGTGGGAAATTAGTTGCTCTTGTCCATGCTGTGTCGGAGTAGCATCAGCAAGACATCCAAACCTCCAGGGAGGTACTGAGATGATGAGTTCGTTCCAGAAAGTCTAGCCCTGTTGCATCAGGACTCAATTAAGTCAACACATGTGCACACACACACATACACACACTGAAGCAAGGCAGTACACTACAGTAATAAGAAGCCCTTAAACATTAGCATGAGATGAGGGCTGTAAGCTTCAGTCCATCACAGGTATAGAAAATAGAATAAAGCAAGGGTGGGACTCAGGCCACACAAGGCACAAAGCTGCATCTTGAGTCTCTCATCTGCCAATGAGTGGATAGGCCTAGGTCACTACTGACTTTATCCTGACCTTCCACATTCTTCTGAAAACAATTTTCATGATTTATGCAGCAACCTTTACATGTAATGATCTACTGATAATCAGCAGAGATATCACCAAGCTTCTCATTCAGTCAAAGGGGGCCGAAAGGATGTGAACAGATCTTAAACTAGACAGAAGGCAGATTAGGGAGGACACCGTGGAAAGAGGTACGGAGATAGGGTAGAGAGTGGACACTTGGAGACAGGTACCTGAAAATGCCCCGTTGCGGAAATGTGGTTGAAAAACCTACACATCAGGAAGCATAGACTTTTCTTCTTTTGAAACAGGTTCTTACTATGACACATAAGTTGGCCTCCGACTTGGAATTGTCCAGCCTCTGAGTGCTGGGATTCTAGGCATTTGCCCCTATACCAACTCTAAAGCAGAAATTTTGAACCAAACTTGACCCATAATTGTTATCCAGGTAACAATTATGATTCTGAACGTCATCTTGAGTCTGTATTCATTATTGTCAATCCCTGAGTTGTGTATTCACCTCTGTAACACCAGTTATACCATCGCTCGCCCTTAACACCTTACCCAGTGTTCAGAATCTGTCTCCTCATCCACGAGAGTCACTTCAAAGTTTTAAGGGCAATACCCATGTCAACACTTTTCTACAGCCAACTCAGTAGATGATAGCATTTGAGTAGAAAGTACCTCCAGCCCCAGGAAGGGTAACACGGACCTCCTTTTCCTCCCAAGTAAATGTATATAAATACACCAGCAACTGCACTTGGTGATCACTTCAGTTAGGCCAAGCATACAATCTGAGCGTATGTCTTACTCTAATCCATGATAAAGCCAGAGAGCCATGCTTCAGCTTGTGCTGGGTCTGTTGATGGAGCAATGAAAATACCTTTGGTTTCTCTTCCCTTTGTGGATGTCTTGCTTACGTCCCTAGCACTCAGTGAATGGGTGTCCTGGATGCCGAGTGTCTTTCTTTCAAAACACCTTGCCTGATCTGGGGTTGGCTTTTGAGCAATAAAAAGAGAATGATGCACACGGATCCGTAATCCATTATAGATTTGATATTGGAGTAAGTGTGCTAAGTACACCAAGCCACATTATTATTCTCTGTTCTCAGGTGAGAGAGAAGCCAGTACAGTCTCAGTGCCTTGTGGAGGACTCCACTCCTACAGCGACACCATTTCTGGCTGGCCTGAGAGTGAGTGGGGGAGGGGGCGGACAGCAGACTCAGTAAATCCCACATGAAATATGCCGATAATTAAATCCCTCTGCTAATTACATCATGCATTAGCAGGGCTCAGCCTGACACATTACTCATGATCACTGTCTTGGACAAAACAAAATGTGTCCGCCAGGGACCAGCCTCGGGGCAGAAGCTTTTCTAGAAGGAGGCAGTCAAAGTCTGTTTACGTAACATGATCCAGCCACATTGTGAGCCAGGCTCCCTTCAGCCTCCCCAGTGAGCATCGGGTTCACAGAGATAATGATGCCCAACCTTTGCCACCTGCCAGGCTAAATATCCTTGCCAGACTTACAGGGTACAGCCAAGGTCACGGGGTTAATCACTAGCATATTCTAAAGACATTTCTGGTTATGTTGCTCTTCATGAGAGAGGGGAGAACTGTTTTCCACAGAGAAGGGTCTGGAGCTTTTTCTTTAAAAGTGACAATTTAAAGAGTATTTTGAATGAGCCACGGGTAAATAATGATGCTGTTACAAGGATTTTACATTATAAGTTTTCGGACTCCAAAATTATTGCATGCATGCACACACACAAACACACATACATACTGAAGTTTGTCCATGCATTTAACCCAAGAAGTTAAAACTTTTCCTTAAAACAGGCAATATGTTTAAGAGAAATCACAATGTTTTCTGGCTTTGCCTTAAACAGTAAATCTGAAAAAAAGCAGAAATCCAGACATTTCAGCTGTCAAGCACACTACACACGTTTGTAGCCTATGTTTGGACTGAAGAAAACGAGAAATCCTTACCCAACATTTATATCATAAGGCAACGAAATCAACAATCTTGAAAAGTAAGGTTTGTCTTGGGGTTACAAACCGTTGACTGAGATCTTACCTGTAAAATTATGAATATTATCCTTTTATTCTACTTTGTTCATTTTTCATCTTCATCCTTATGTTTTCTTTTATTTATTTGTTTTGTGTCCATGTGGGTGATGACTGCCCGTGTGTGTGTATATATGTATGTATGTATGTGTGTATGTATGTATGTGTGTGTATGTATGTATGTGTGTGTGTATGTATGTATGTATGTATGCATGTATGTATGCATGTATGTGTGTGTATGGCAGTGGGTGTACAGCTAGAGGGCAAGGGACAGCTTGGGGAGTCAGGTCTCTCCTTCCACCATGTGAGTCCTGGAAAATTGAGTTCAGGTCACCAGGACATGCACAAGTGCCTTCGCCAGCTGAATCATCTCAGCGGTTCCACATTCTAACCCTTACCTGTCCATCAGTCTGTACTCAGGTATCTATGAACTTACATGAGCCAATCAGTTACCCAACACAGGTAGCATCCAACCATGCTCTTTTCTGATTGGATCATACTTAGGTGTCACTGGTTCCCGCATGTTGACTATTACTTCATTGTTATAATAAACATGTACAAATCCCTCACCTTCCCCATGGTCTATTGATTTCACCAGGGGTATAAAGTCACATTTTAAAAAGTAATTTCTGAGGAAAACTAAAGCACCGAGGACTCAAATCAATGTTGGGAGTCAAAACTGGTGAAGCCGGTGGAACAGCTTCATCCCCTTGAGTATGGGCATCACTGTGTGGAAATCCATCTGTCTACCTGCAGATTTGGTCACTGGGGAAGTCTAGCTAGGGCTTGCTTCCTGGAGGCAGAGCTGGTTCCCTTCTCGGAGACGCCTGAGGGACATTGAACATCATTTTGGGGTGAGCCTGACCTGCTCTAAAGACCAGGCCTGCCTTTGTCTTCCTGTGTGACTGAGAGTTAACACTCCTCCTCTGCGTGAGTGCTTGTTCCATGTGTGGAGATCTCAGACAAGCTCTTTGCTGCAAGAAGGACATTCCAGCACTCCTGTAACCTGAGGCTCTGAATGTTTACGGCTATTTTTGTTTGTTTTGTTTGAGTTATTTGTTCTTGTAAACTTTACTGTGGGTGAGAATGCACACAGGATACTTGCCATCCAAAGGGTGACTTACAGCCAGAAACACAACCAGGGAAAGCCCCAACCTAATATGAAAAGGGAAACTCAAAAAGCCCTCCACTAGCCTGTTGCGGGATATTTGATCACACTGTGAACCCCGAGTTTGCATTTGTGTTTAACTAAACAAAATTAACCTGGGGTCAGGAGGCTGTGTTAGCAACTAGTTGACAGAGAATAATCATAGAGCCTCAAAGGGCATCCAGGAGAGACCCAGAAAGTAGCAGGGAGGGATTTGAAGTGGCCACCTTTTTCTGACTTTGTGGTGTGGAAATACGGGTCTTTGGGAGATGCCAGCAAAGAGAGAAGGTTGGCTAGTTGAGATCCATCCTCTCTAAGATAACAGGATTTTACCCCAGCCTTTGAATCTTGAGTCTTATTCATAAATAGAACAAGAGAGAATTAATTAAAGCTACCTATAGCGGTGACAATGACAGAGCCAGTTCCTGGAGGAGCAGAATTCCTACCAGGCTTCAACCGGAGCAACCAGGCCACTGCTGGAGATGCAAGCCAGTAACTGTCGAGTCACTGTGAACAAGACACACCAGCTAAGGGGAAAGCCAAGCAACCCCTGGACACACCTGGAATAGCCTTGAGAGTCATAGGATAGAAGGTAGAGAGAAGGGAAAGCAAATGGTAAATGAGAAAAAAATGATGAAGGAAAGGATGGAAAGAGAGAACATCCCCCTTTGCCCAGAGTGGTTAAGAGCCCTAGCTGCCCTTGGAGAGGAGCAGAGTTTGGTTCCCAGCACTCCTATCTCTGCTCATGACCATCTATAGCTCCAGTCCTAGAGCATCCAACACCCACTTCTGGACTCTATGGGCATCAGGTATATGCAAAGTATACATACATACATGCAACGTACATACATACAACGTACATACATACATACATACAATAAATATTAAATATTTTAAAAAGAAAGAGTGAGAACACAGGCCTCTGCTTTCTTCTCAGACATTTGACCTCCTTTGCTGGCTGTGAGGGAATGCTTAATTCTTTACAGCAAATTCTTGTTTCTTCCTTGATCACAGGGCTGAGGGAGTACCTGGAGACTAACATGGCCAGTGTGTTCTTCCAATGCCTCCTTTTAAAAGTACTGTGTACTTACAAGTCATTTGTGGGTTTGCCAACTCTTGCCACTTCTCCCTGAGTGCACAGTGAGTGCCAGTCTCTGGGATGGGGTGCTGAGACCTGCTCATGGAGGTTATCTTGTGCCTTGCAGAACAGTGTGAAAACCTGGCTGGTTCCCAGGTGGAGTGAGGCTCGCCTTATGATGCGAGTGTGCTCGGCTTGCCTCCGTCTGGCCAGAGTGCTGCCAGTGGATGTCAACAGTTTTCACTGAGCATGGTCAGCCCGGAAGCCCCTTCACTGTGTGTTCCAAGTCTCCAAGTGCTGTGTTAGCTCCCCTCTGCAGCTGAAGAAGGAAGGAGGAACACTTAGTGCCTGTCCCCAGTTTAGATCCATTCCTTGGCTTGTGAGTTAAGTCTCAGTTCCTTGTAGGATTCGGGGAGCATCTCGAGCCCTTTCCTTAGATAGCATAAGCCCACTGCTCCCTGGTCTGAAAATCTTCAACACCTCAACACAGCTGAGGCCTATGACAGAATCATGTAGACTCTGGTCTCAGGTGAGAATTGTCCCTATGTCCACAAGGATGTGTTAGTCATGTTTCCATTGATTAACACAACAGACCCTTTTCTGCCTACAGGAAAGGGCATGGTGTCTTCGGTGTTTCATGGCCTTAAACCTGACCAGAAACCACGTCACTTCCACTCACAGCTTCTAGCCCTTTCCCATCTAACCAAGACCCTCGTTTCGGAAGAAAGTATGACATTCTGCAGCAGGAATGGCTCTTTACATATTGGAGTCTTTTATGAAACTTCTCTTCCTCACTGGCACCTTGCTTACACCCCTCCAGGGTCAGCTCCTCACCAGGCTCCTGGGGGCCTCTCACTGGCCTTGGGCCACACTCACACCCTAGTCTAGATGCATGGTTTTCTCAGTAACCTCAGAGCTGACCTGAGGGCAGTAGTTGCACTCACAGTGTGTGTGTGTGTGTGTGTGTCTCTGTGTGTGTGTGTGTGTGTGTGTGTGTGTGTGTATGATCAATCCTCAATCCTCTGGCTGTTTGGTTTATTGTTGTACCCTTAGCAGCCAAGCCAGTGTCAATGAGTGGTAAGGGAGTCTTATATGAACACAGGTTGGAACATGGGAACTGACTGGACTCTCCTCAGCCTCTCCGCAGTGATCCCTCATGGTTAGCAGGCTCCATTCAACATCATCCTTGGCCCTGATATGACTAGAGGGGTGTATATAAGGCTGGGGACAAAACCAGGGACACTGTTTTGTAGTGGCAGCCCTTATAAGTTCTGACTAGATGCTAAACAACCAGAACCACAGTCACGTCCATGCCAGCTGTCTCCTGGTCATGGACAATAACAAGATGCTGTGTGTGGAACACCGGCCTTGCTCTCACCAGAGACACCCTACTTGTTCTACCCAGGAGGGCCTCCCTTCTCTCCTCAAGAGCACCCCATCTGTTCTTCCCAGGAGCACCCCAATTGCTGTCCCACAGTACATACATGACACACTCTGCATCATGTATTAGTTTGAGGTGATGCTAACTCATGTCCTGTTACAACTTTCCAGGTCCAGACAGAGAAGACAGGGAATCTGCCCTGTTACCACATCACTTGCTTAGCTGCAGGACTAGGGCACAGGTTCTCAGTCTTCTTAGAGAGTTGGCTGTGCCTGCATTCTGGTGGCTGAACCCCTGGATGAACTGCTTATCACTGCAGGCAAAGACCCCAGTGTGGAGGGAACAGAGCCTGTGGATCAGGAGATGCCCAGGGAGCCGCTCGCTGCCCTTCGCCCTGGATGAACTGCCTATCACTGCAGGCAAAGACCCCAGTGTGGAGGGAACAGAGATGTCCAGGGAGCCTCTCGCTGCCCTTAGCCCTGGATGAACTGCCTATCACTGCAGGCAAAGACCCCAGTGTGGAGGGAACAGAGCCTGTGGATCAGGAGATGCCCAGGGAGCCTCTCGCTGCCCTTACCCCTGGATGAACTGCCTATATCACTGCAGGCAAAGACCCCAGTGTGGAGGGAACAGAGCCTGTGGATCAGGAGATGCCCAGGGAGCCTCTCGCTGCCCTTAGCCCTGGATGAACTGCCTATCACTGCAGGCAAAGACCCCAGTGTGGAGGGAACAGAGCCTGTGGATCAGGAGATGTCCAGGGAGCCTCTCGCTGCCCTTAGCCCTGGCATGGGCTGCCACTGAGAAACCCCTACCTCTGAAACAAGCTCTAATCTAGTAGCCTCCCCAGAAGGCTCCCAGCATGCAATCCGGGGATGAAGGCTGCTCCCATCTTCAGGGAGAGGCAGGCTGGTGTGAGCATGTTTTGGCCCATCTGCTGTCTAGCACCAGTACCAAGTGAATTAATGGAGGAGACCAATGATTTGCACAAATGACTGCCGGTGTTTTTAATATGACAAGGAGGCATATGGGCAAGGACACATAGAATATTCCTGTGCTCATTTAGATGGGGGAGGGGGGAGCCAATGATAACCTCATTCCAGAAATCACTAGCTGTGTGTGGCAAATGGCATTTCACATCAAGGATAAACTACTGGAATTGTAACTTTCAGAGTTCTGTCGTGTTTGACAAGCGTGGTTTTTGGAACTGGAGCTACACTCTTTCCCTGTAGTTTGGAATATGATGTGGCTACGTCATGCACTCAAACCTAAGCCATAAACTCTTCTGAGAAGGAAGGGCCATCTTTGTCTCCCACATCGGCACATAGTGTTTCATTAGACAGTTCTCAAATGCTTGTATTCTCAGATTGAATGTCAGTTCTCAGGACAAAACATTACTCACCCTCAGACTATATTCTAGAATAGTTCTGCTCCCACCCCCATATTTCCCACAACAATAGCCTCTTCCATGTGAATTGTCTTCTTGCCTGCCATTGATGGATACTCGGAGCAGTCGCTGCTCTGTGCCTCCCAGATGCCTGAGGTCCAGAATCAGAATGTCTGGAAACCGAATGTCCCAGGTGAGGAGGGTGTCCCAAGGAATAGGCAGGGTGTTCAGGCCATGAGATCTCTGCTCTTAAGAATGAGATTAGTGACCCCAAAAAACTTCCGCTTGTCTCTTCTCCTAATGTGAGCAAGCCTAGAAGTTACCATCTGTGGAGACTAAATTAACTATGGCCTTCCTTTTGGACTTTGGAACATTCAGAACTTAGAGAAATACACATCTCTTGTTGGTATTTTAACTGGCTTCAGGTCTCAGCTACTCAAACGACTAAGAGGACCTCAGGTATTTTTGTTTTTGTTTTTTTTTTTTCTTTCAGAAGTAGCGAGGTGCCATGGTGAGTAGCCGCTGAGTGTTTCATCAGTAAATCCTGGATTGTGTCTGTTGGGGCTCACCTGCTAGCCATGTGGCTTTCTCTCTTACTGAATTGTAATTACCATATTTAAAAATGTCAAATATCTAAAAAAAAAAGCTATAGTAGTACTATGTATTTCAATACATAGTGCCACTCTATTAAGATATGACAATACTCTGAAAGTCACTTACAATAACAAGGGTCCATTTTGTGTAGGAACATGCTGCTGTGGTAGGGTGTAGTTCAACTCATCCAAAATTGACTATGCTTCCCCACTAAGTCATTGTCAACTAAAGCTCCTTGCCTGGCTGTCCTTAGGGCATATGTTCCTTTTTCCTCTTGAACAATTTCTTGTTTCTGTCTCCCTGGCATCCCCCTGGACTTGATTGTGGCTCTGGATATAAAACTCTATTTTCAGAAGTGTATGCGGTAGTGCTACGGAGGCCACACCCAGTTCACAAGTAGTTAAGAGAATCGCAAATACTCGATGTCTGTCATACTTTCTCCTTTGCTGGTATTTGTCACTCTCATTTGTTCCTACAGTGATGTACCTTTTAGGGCACGGTCTATGGAATTACCTCGGGGAAGAGCAGGTATCTGTGAAAATCAGTTTGCTCTGTGAAATGTTTCCAAGGTTTGAGAAGTTGTACAGTGTCCCAAGTGTGTTACCTGGACTATGCCCTTCACGAGTAACCACACCTATTTAATGTATACTGTTCTTTTCAAAGTAACTAGGAAACTGAAAGAAAAGACACAAACAATTCTAAGGGTTAAATCCCTGAATAGGAGATGGAGAGATGGTTCAGGGCTTAAGAGCATCTGCTGTTTTCTCGGAGGACCCAGGTCGGTTCCTAATACCCAAGTGGAAGTGGACCTCCAGATCCAGATAGAATCCAGCCCCCTCTTCTGGCCTCCTTCGAAACTGCATGCATATGGTACTCAAACACACAAAAAGGCAAAACTTTTATACAATAAACAAAACAGATAAACCTTTTTTGATATCCCCAAATACACTCAATTGCTGTATAATTCTTTGGCCTGCATTACTGAGTTGCCAAACTTTCAAGAATTTAGAAAATTGGGAAAGCTTGGGACTAGAAACAATGGGGTTTGGTAGGGTTTGGACCTAAGAAAGATTTTGCACAGAAAGCCACCTCACCTTCCTCACATAGAAATGGGTCACGAATCCTGTTGGCAGAGCTCTGAGGTCCAACAGAACTCAGGACTTCAATGTCTTCAGCCATCTTTAGTCAACCTGTCCACGGAAGCACAGGTGATATTTAAGTAACTGTCTGTCTGCAGCAGGACCACTGGACTCTTCAACTGTGACCTAACGAAAATAGGTGACAGCCATCTTGATTCACATTCTTTACCTTGTTCAGCCCAGGAACAACTTCAAGTATCAGTAGCTACAGGAACAGGGCAGAATAAAATCATTAAGCTATGGGTTAAGGATTTAGACCCTACAAAACAGTGGAACTGGAAGCCACGTTCCGAAAAGCAGAATGAGGAGGAAGTCTGGTTGGCAACCAGCTCCGGAAGCCGTTATGCTCAGCACTGCAGCAACATCACTGCGGCTCCAGCCAGCTCAAAGCATGGGAGGAAATGGGAGCCTGAGAAGAGCTGGAAGTGAGGTCTGGTCGTGCTACTGATGCTGGACCAATGACCCAACAGAGTGGGCCGTCTCTTGTGCATTCCCAGAGTGTGATTTCACACATCACTGCCGTCTCCAGTCTGACAGGACAGGTGTAAGACAGAGACACAGAGAGAACATCTTTCCACAAATCTAGTGCCCAGAACACTTGTTAGATAACGTGGCCATCAGTCCAGCACAAGCCCACTCGTTCTGTTCCTCACTGTTTCTTCAGTTGGAATCTGTCGCTGCTGCTCTCGCTTACTCTATTATGTATTAAATGTTAGGGAAGAGTTTTGTTTATGATGTAACAAATAAAGCTTGCCTGAAGATCAGAGTGCAGAGCTAAGCCACTAGAGGCCGGGCAATGGTAGCACACACTTTTAATCCCAGCACTCAGGAGACAGAGGCAGGTGAATCTCTGTGAATTCAAGGTCATCCTGAATCTGTCTAGAAAAGAAACAAAGTTCAGAAAACCATGATCTCAGCACTTGATCATGCCTTTAATCCCAGCACTACAGATGCGGAGACAGGAGTGATATGGCTGCACAGAAAGAGGAATATAAGGCAGGAGGAGACAGAAGCTCAAGGCATTCTGAGGATCTGTAGAGATGGATACAGTCTGAGGATTCAGTCTGCGATGCAGTCTGAGGATTTGTAGGGACAGGATTGCCCCTTTGGTCTGAGCATTGGTAGTGCTCTGCCTCTCTGATCCTCCACCTTTCATCCCCTGATAGCTGACTCTGAGTTTTTGCTATTAAAGCCAATTAGAATTTGTGCTACAGAGGAACAAGGGTCTGTGTTTTGTATGTCTTGCCCTCTTTATCATCCTAATAATCAATGTAAATATTGATTATGTTATGTTAAGTAGTAAATCCTACACTAGTACTTCTCACCTGAATGAGAAGAAGAGGAAGGAGGACATGAAGAACAAAGGAAAGGGGAAGGAAGAAGAAGTTGGAAGGAGATGAGGACCCTAAGTGAATGTTTTCTAGATGTTCCCTAGTACTTTTTCTTGACATTTCATGGGCATCTTAGTACTCCCCAATCCCCACACACTTTATAGGAAGCCCAGTATCCCCTCCACCCCTACAAGCTTTCTCTTATACTTTTTGACACTCACCCTACTATAGTAATTTCACCCATCAGCACCCAATCTTTGACAGTGATTACAAGGGAAAACTCTTGATGTTAAAGTCTTTAAGACTTGAAATCATCTCTTGGTACAAAGGCCCTAAGTGTGATTAACTTTTTAATCAGGAAGACTGAGACAGCTCTTAGACAAAAAAGACTGTAATTAGAAACAAAGGGCACATATGTCATAGAAATGAGCAGAGAACCACAAGCCTTGGGTCAGGCTCCACTGTCTGTTTTCATTACCCAATGCAGCGCAATTGGAATCTGAGCTTCCAATTGTTGCATTCCACAATAGCAATAGCTCTGTCTACTCCACGCTGTTAGAGGCGTCATGTGAATAACAGCAGAGTGATCAACAGCCATGTCAGTATTTTCAACACATTTGTGTACCTTGAAATCATTGACTGCCTAAGAGCACACATCTGGCTAGCAGCAGAACCACAACTATAGAAAGTCAATTCCATTCCCAAGTCTTTACCATTAAACATTATGCAAAGCAATCACTGATCAACAAGTGGTCACAAAGGGTGGTGATTGTGAAAATGGCATTGTGTGGCATGGTCTCCTCTGTCCTTGCCCTGTTCCCCAAGCTGGTAAAATTACTAGCGCTGCCCGGGATCTCATTTGTCTCCTTCATTGGCAACCGTGAGCTGTGTTTGCTATCGCTCTCAGTCTTTCTGTTTCTAGTCGCCCTTCCTTCAAGTTGCTGAACTCCCTCATCTGTGGGCAGGAAGCAGATAGTCAAAGAGATGTTCAGAGATACTTTTTCCTCATAAAATGAAAAGAGACTATAATTTAAGATTTGAAATAACTCACTGAACCCAAATTATAATGAGACTTTTCAAGGCAAGGCCCACTTCATGATTTTGGAGAACAAAGGTTCCTATCCAGCTATGAATATAGATATCCTAATTCTAAAGACACTCACTGTGCAAAACACTGCCTCCTGAGTAAATTTCTTAAATAGGAAATAAAAATAATGAAGTGAATTTTGTGGGATTCGCATTATCTGATTCAACTGAATAAAAACTGGCTGACTCACCAAAACAAAAGGACAGGCCCAAAACCCCTATGTCCATTTCTCAACTGTTTTCTCCACAGCTGAGTTCAAAAGGACCAACTACTCTTGGCTAATTAAGGTTTAATTATATATTAAACTTATGCCCTATTAGTCATAGGAGATTCATAGAACCATTGACCCTTCAAGTACTCTAAGCTCCAACAAAAAGCCAACTGTGACTCAACAAAACTAAAACCATCATATTGATTCTATCCCGAAAACCAAAGATGTGGGGATGTAGGAAGGTCAGGACTGTCTGTCATTGGTGACAGATGGCAAACTAATAGATAAATAAACTAAGAAAATGCTAAAAACATATGGTTAAAAATATATGGGTTACTATAAGTATTGTGAAAAATGAGGGAGAAAGAAAACGCACATTTCCTGGCTCCTCAGTTTCTTGTCCACCTTCAGCTGAGAGAATCAGTTGCATGCAGGGAAAAATAGACGATAGTTTACCAGATGGGTCTATAATTTCCCCCATGTTTGAAGATACCGTTGGCTTGCTTAGTCCCTAATTAATTGAGCCTTCGTTTGCTCACACATTTAGTTACAAAGATAAAACACCACTGGGCAGAGACTTGCTCAGGTGCCGTACATAACTATTGCTAGCTAATAACCAAAGAATCTGTTTGGAGGACACAGCCAGCTCTGGGTATGGACAGAGATGATCACTATTTGAACACAGAACAAAAACATGACTTTGGCAAAATCTGTGTGATTAAGAAATATAAACGCAGAAATTTTATAGGAGCCATGTCCAGGGCTTTCTAGTCTGTGGAAGGAAGGTTAGCAGAAAATGAAGCAACTCAGCTTAGATTTTCTTCTGTGGAGTCTTTCTATGTGAGTCTCCTGAGTACTGGGAGCTGCAGGCAGGGGGGCCCTAATGGCTACCAGCACCTCCCACTGAGAACAAAGCCAGGTCTGAGAGATTTTCCCAGCCAAGGGCAGGAGCTGCACAGCACTGCACACAGGCAACCCACACAGCAGGACAGGGCCATCTGGAAAGGTTTCAGAGTGTGGAGCGCTTTCCCACGTGTGTGCTTGTTCTTTTGCAAGGTCACGGCAGCTTCTACATGTGTGAGGCAGAAGAGAAGTTCAAGGAAGGCCGCAAGCATTCCATCATGCCCTAGAGAGAGAGCTATGCTTTGGACTTCATTTTGAAAAAGAAAAAGTGAAGACTCTGGGTCCGAGCCTGACTGTGAAAGCTGGCTCTGAGTCACACAGGTGGCTGCTGACTTGGCCATGTCACCCTGAGGAAGTACAGCGAGCATTTGGGTTCCAGATCACAAGGCTTGAAGGCACCCAAAACATACGACTGTGTAGTCTGCCTCTGTATACATTGTGTGAGCAGCCTCCCTTCCCGGATGAGCCAGCGCGTACAGATGGTGCGCAGAATTAAGCCTAAAAAGATCCACTGTGCTGCAACATGAGAAGAGAGGTGTATCAACTCTCAAAATGTGTGCCCAATTTAGAGCATCAGGAATTAAGGTCGTGTGTATCTTCATCTCTCCTTCCCAATTTCGTTCCAACTCAGCACTCGGCGTGCAACATTTGATTCAGTTTCCTTCATTTGTAGTTCCTACATTGGTAGCTTCCTTCCTCAGGGGTGAGAAAGTCAACCCCAACATTTTATTACGTGTGGAGCTAGCATCCTTCCTTCCAGGCAGGGCATTCCCCTCCTTTGAAATCCTTGTTAAGTCGTCACGGGGCTGTGGCTTCTCCTGTAGTATGCGGGCTCCTGCACCCCGAACATAAGGCTACTGTGTCTACTCTGTCTTTCCCACAGCATCCGAGAGACCCTCTTTCTTTGCATGGTCAGCCTTGACTCCTGCTCTATACCTCACTCCAGGCCACCCTCCAGAATGACGTCTTCCCAAGCTCTTACCAGCACCCTCTTCCAGCGCCCACCTGGGGGTACTCTCTAGAGGATTATTTCTACAGAGAAAGGAAGAAAGATGGAAGTGGAGAGAAGAAGAGGAGGGCCAGGAGGGAGCAGAGTGGGAGGGAAGGAGAAGGGCGGCCAGAGGGGAAGGCTGAGGGAAAGGAGATCCCTCCTGTGTATTTTTATAGGTACCCTTCACCAGAGTTTTCTCCTATGCCATCGTTATGGAGACTGTCTGCAAAAGACACAGCCCTCACTCCAAAGCAAGAAAAAAGATTTTTTTTTCTCCCCCGTAGTCAAATACAAATGGCCACGACTCTGGAGAACATATTTAGGTCTCCTCAAACACCATGTTCCAATGAGCTGGTAGTTTCACCAAGTTTTTATAGTAAAAGAATGTCATAGAACACCACACTTTTCAAATCCATTGGTGGGAGCATCTAGCAGGTGAGCTGCAGCAAAGCTGAGAGAACCCTGCCCTGGGCTTCAGATGCTCTTCAGCAACTGTCTTGGTCCCTTGAATTACTGGGAACAAGGGTGTGTGCATGCATTCCATAGGGTTGACTGAATGCTTATGTAAAAATGTTTGGTGTTGTGCAGATGATACATGCATACATGGTTTATAAGGAGACTAAGCGGTCCGTGATAACTGGGCTCTAAGATGGTCCTTGATAACTAGGGTGTAGCCCCACTATATCCCAGCCTCACCACATCACTGCGGCTCTAACCAATCAGCTTTGGCAGGTCCCGCTACATCCCAGCCTCTCATGTCACTGGGGCTCTAACCAATCAGCTTTGGCAGACGCAGCTTCTCTCTGGGGATTCTTACTCACACCCGTGACTGCGTTGCACCCATGCAGCAGACTTCCCATGCAGCAGTTGGAGCTCCTCTGCTCTGAGCATCTGCAGAGGCGCTCTTCATTCTCACCCACGCAACACCTGACTTCTCCTTTTGTGTTATTTGTCCCAAGAGTTTATTTGTTCACATTTTCACATTTCTACCCTTTGAATGGTGGTTGATATATATTTTTTATTTCTTTACACATTTTGCTAGTGGTTCCTGGTGGCCGGTAGCATTGGGATGTTTTTCTGCCTGTGACTTGTAACCCGTCAGTTATCTTCACTTTACTTACTGACTTTCAACAGTTAATTTATGCTCTCATTGCAGAGGTGAGGGACGAAGAACTGGCCATTGACTTGACTGCAGTTAGGAATATTTAGGGTTCCCTTGTTGGGCTAGTTATGCTAAGCTGAATTTTCAAGACAGTCTCATTGACATATTTTGTATAGGCCAAAAAGTTATGGTTTTTAATTTCTTTTGAAATACCTTGTGCATTATTTTCAATAGTTGCCGTTTGTAGCATCCGGAGCAGAGGGTGGCAGACTGTGTTTTCAATAAACTTCCCATGAACAACTGTGTGCTTAAAAATGAAATAGGGCTCCGATTTCATACTACATAACATAATGTTGATTCTTCATTGATAAAAGAGTAGAGCATGGTGGAAAAATAAAGTTTTAAATAAAAGTAGAAGGGGAATGAAATTCCTAAGCATTAAAGAAGGTAGTATGAAAAGAATTCATAAAAATTAGATCTTTAAATTAAAAGAATTTAGCAGGAAAATGAAGAGACAGTTACAGAAATGGGAAAAGTCTTGAAAAACCACAGAGGTAGCAAAATCACATCCAGTCCATAGAAAACTTACCTGTGTGGCTCGGAGCCGGCTTTCACAGTCGATTATTTGACTGCTTTATACGTGTATGAGAGACAAGCACTCTCTCGTGGTTATGGAAATCCATAGGGAAGGCAGGAGAAGCCTTCCTGAGGACATTTAAATCCGGATAGGCAACCGCTTTGCTGCTGGAGCACAGATACTGCCGGGGAAATGTAATCTTGCTTCCATGAGCATTGTCCAAAGAAACTTGAGTATATGCGTGCCTGGGAGTAGCAAGGCCTCACGTTATGACTCCCCCAGCCCAGGTCTTTCCCGTGTGAACCAGGGCAGTGCCAGCAATGTTCTGATGGGTGTTCTTAAAAGGTATTTGAGCTGAGAAAACATTCATTATAGAATGGAGGTAGAATTGCCCCTAATAGTATCCACTTTACACAGCAAGGTTGAGGAACAGTTAATCCACCACACCACAATGTTCCTGGAGCTGAGCTCTGCAGGAACAAGCGAGGTCCCAGAACCACGGGTCTGCACAGTGCCCGATCTGCGTGTCAGAGTGGGATGTTTTTGTCCTGATTCACCCAAGGAGATCACACACTTGTGTGTGCCTGGTTGGCTGATGTTTCAGGCTCACTGTCTCATGCACGCACCCTCATTTCCTTCTCTGCTCCCAGAAGCCCTTTGCTGTGTTTGGAGGATTTCAGGGAAGTCCCTCCATATCCCCATCCCCATTGTTATGGGTGATCCTGTTAATTAATGCCATCTCGAATTATACAGGAGACAAAAGTTATTGTGTGGTTTCCCAGATTGGGTTAGTGAAGTAGGAAGGTCTATACCACTGGGGGTGGTACCAAGGAATAAGGAAGTGAGCTGAGTAGCAGCATCCATTTCTCTCTGCTCCCCGTCAGATGCGATGTGCCGAGCTGCTTCATGCTCCCCCCCCCTCCCCGCCCATGCTTTCCTCATCACGATAAATCACCTTCAGAAAAACATGTTGGGTACTATGTCATACTAATAAAAAAACAAACAAAACAAAACAAACAAACAAACAAAAAAAAAAAAACCACCTGCCATGAGCTGAGTGAGCTTGACTTTGCCTCAGGTTGATGAATACCACCCAGCACTTTACCCCAAAATGGAAGAGTAATCTTGAGTAGGGTATTCTTCTTTCAAGGTGGCTTCCCTTGGATCCCACTTCTTTCCTGGCTTTATTTCCTTCAGGGCATCCTCACTGCTTGATAGGCTATTCATTGTGTTCTCTTATGCTTGATCGTCTGTCTATTCCCACTTGTCTGTCTTCTAGATGATGTTTGTGAATCGTAAACTGCTCTGTACTTCCTTGCTCTCAGTTTCTTCGCTAGAACTTGGCCTGAGATAAAGATTGAGTGAATGACAATCCAACAGGGAAGCCCGCACTGTAATTTGGGAAAGTGATGACTGTTGGGATTAGGGTATATGCCAATTATATTTTTTGTCTTTTAAAAAACTGACTCATTTGGAGTATATAATTCAAAACTATTCACAATATTTTAATCTTGGATGTGTATAGTTGTCTATTAATCTGTTCCATTTCATTTTCAACATTTAATATGTTTTATAGTTTTTAGCAAAGAGAGAACAACAACCTTCATTGCATAGAATGCTAGATGGCCTATTTATAAGATATTGTATAAAATACATGTCATTTCCTTTTAACTTGGTGTTTTTTTTCAATGATATTTGAAAACTTTGTACAGTTTTAAGAGGGAAAACTACTAACATTATGTGCAAAACAAAGCTGGAGATTACAATCTATGTAACCAGAATTCTCAGATCATGTTGTTCCTCTGTGCTCACCTAATGGAACGCGTTACCCGTCCAACAATCGGAGCTCTGCCCTAGACGTCCAAAAAGGAGAGGCCTCAAAAACCAATCCATCTACCACCAGCATTCGTGGTGTACTGAGAGAACGGCTATGCAGAAATCTTACAGGGATATTTATTTTTTCCAATCTTTTGGTCCCAGCTAGACAAGAAATGCTTAGAGATAAGGGTGTCCCAGCCTGAAAGGATGATGATGGAGCCAAAGTTTCCGTTGCCTCCACGGCACGTTCTACCTAGCCTCAGAAGTCTTTGGCCGCATAGATATTTCAACTTTGCAGGTGAAATCTCTCATTGTCTTACCCCCGCCCCACCCCCATACAAGCCATGTTTGATGGCATCATTTTGAGGCCAGACAACTAGAATCGCTGGCCTTAAGCCTCCCGAGTACGGCAAACAGGATGTTGTCCATCTTCCTCTGTCCTCTGAGGATCTTCCAGATGACCCTTATCAAAGCAATCAGGTCAGAGGCCCATGGTAGAGGAGAGGAAGTAAATGCAAACTTGTCACGGCAATAAAGGAACAAGAAAACAAAACAAAACAAAAAAAACTTGTAATTGGGAAAAACCAAACAACACAAACACCTTGTTTCCCCATCCTCAGGTATTGAGGAGAGTATGGAATTTATTAGTTTTATTCCAGAAAGTAAAAGTAATATCAACATTTGAAAATTAGAGGGAAGCCTCTCCTGGCACACAAAAGAACTAATTCTTGTAAGTATCCCAAGATGGACTGGTCGAGCCTCCGTGAGTACGTTTCTGGGGATCTTAACATTTCCAGCTGTACCTTGGCCTCCTGTGAATCTGCACTTTCAAGTACATTTTGCCAGACCTCTGTCCATGGTGCACCAACTCTCCTTCATCTAGCTCACCTCTCAAAACTCCAACTCCTATCTAAGATTCTTTAGTACCCAGAGCTCAACAGGGTGTCTGAGCATCTGTGAGAAACGGCACGCCTCAAATGCAGGTTGTTCACTGCCACTAACAGAGGATGTGTCTTTTGGAGAGTTCCCTGGGCAGAGGCCGCTGCTAGCCAGCTAGTGGTGTTGCCCTCTGTCCATCAAAAAATCCCTTTGGAAGGCTTCTCACTGCCACGGGCAATTTTGTTTTTAATGTTATTCTCTCACAAAATAGAGCATGATAAATTGGCTCTGTCTAGTTTGTTTTTCTCAAATATCACCACTTCCTGGTTCATTATCATGATTGTATGGCAGACCTGAAATGAATAGGGAGACCTGAGTTAGTGGAGTGCACAAGCCACGGGGACAGCTGGAAGAGAAAGGAGAGCCTTTGACAGCCCTGCAGAGGATACCAGCACCCCTTGGTGCCTCTAAGCCGAGACCAAAACTCCTTAGTTTGATGGATCTCACACCTATCCATACATATCCACAACCACACAGATTCAGGCATAAAAAAATGAGTCAGGTCTGTGCAAAATGTAATGAAATAAAAGATAAAGGTATTTAATTTTCTCTTTATGACCCCCAACTGCTTTCTATGTGTCTCCTGTAGCCCTTTCTAATAAGAATGGTGTTTATTGTGAAAAATCCAATTAATAGTTTCATAAAATAATTATAAGTGTTTTCAAATGAACTTCCCATATACTAAGTAAATTTTATTTCAGGGTACAGTTGTGAAATTCAGTTATAAGGAACTCATCTCTTAATTATAGAATCTGATGAAACACACAATTTTATAAAGGGTATGTAATGAAATAAAGTATATAACAATTCTAACTTTGTGATTATAATTCACCAAAGATTGGGCAAAAGAAAATAGGCCGAGCTTTGACCACAACAGAATACTGCATTGAGTTGAACGGGCTATCTGACAATGTCAGTAATAGGAAATTTTCTGTGTGCTCTCTGCATTGCTAACAGAATGGCTTGGGCGGTGGTGGCTCATGTCTTTAATCCCAGCCCTTGGGAGGCAGAGGCAGGCAGATCTCTGTGAGTTCAAGATCAGCCTGATCTACGGGGGATTCCAGGACAGCCAGGACCACACAGAGAAACCCTGTCTCAGAAAAAGATGACAAAGCAAACAAACGGTCCCAATGAGGAGCAGAAGGAGGGAGAACATGAGCAAAGAAGTCGGGACCACGAGGGGTGCACCCACCCATTGAGACAGTGGAGCTGATCTACTGGGAGCTCACCAAGGCCAGCTGGACTGTGACTGAAAAAGCATGGGTTAAAACTGGACTCTCTGAACATGGCGAACAATGAGGGCTGATGAGAAGCCAAGGACAATGGCATGGGGTTTTGATCCTATGCAATGTGCTGGCTTTGTGGGAGCCTAGCCAGTTTGGATGTTCACCTTCCTAGATATGGACAGAGCAGGGAGGACCTAGGACTTACCACAGGGCAGGGAACCCTGACTGCTCTTTGGACTGGAGAGGGAGGGGGAGAGAAGTGGGAGGAGGGGGAGAAGGATGGGAGGAGGGGGAGAAGGGTGGGAGGAGGGGGAGGGAAATGGGAGGCTGGGAGGAGGTGGAAACTTGTTTTTTTTTTCTTCCTTTTCTCAATAAAAAAAAAAAGAAAAAAAAAGACAAACGAATAGCAAGATAGAACAGGGCAAGGGCAGGTTACTTGGAGTTAGAATTGACTTCTCATGTGCTCTCTCCTCTCATGTCCCTGACTGTGGAGAGAGAAGAATGCCTACAGTGTTTCCCAGACCTGGACCTGGAGTCTCAGGGGATCACTGGACTTCTGCAGTTTCAATGAACCCCCCTGGAATGCCGGCTTCCCATACTGCTTTCTTTCTTGTGGGATAACAGGGGCTCTCAACTCTCTAGCAGGTGACCTCACTTCTACCTGCCTCCCATCTCCCTCTAAGGCTACAACACTACAGACAAGCATGGTCCATTTGCCCTGGCCAGCTGACCCCCAGATGCTAGGGCCTTAGACAGGTTGTAGTTACTGCTCAGATTCTCCTTCATCCCGTAGATGAGGACCCTCCTAGTGGTCTGACAGAATTCTGCACAGATTAACAGTCTCTTGTTACCATGCATCCAGATGACTCCATTTCTGAGAAAACCTTACAACACACAGGAGTCAGAGGAGTGGAGACAGAAAGGTAGTAGGTGTGGCCCTGGAAGGGTAGTGAGGGGACCTGAGTATCTGATACTGGATTATACATTTTAGGATATTTCCATTAGAGAAAAGTGGGCAAAGGGTAAAGGAAACCTTGCATGGCATTTCTTACTGCCATACGTGAATCTGCAAAATATCTTGAAGTTAACATTTAATTTAAAACATTTGACTAGAAAAATGAACTACTTTACATATCAGCAAGAGGTAAATTAGCTCCAAATGAAATTGTGCACGTTTCCCAACATCTTAAAATATTTCAAGAAAAACGTGTACATTTATCAATTATGATGTCGGATGAATTAACTAGTGTTTATCTGTTAGAAATTTTTAGGTCTTTCTAAACTGTTTCACCAGCAGGAAAGTGAACAGGCATTTGGAAAAAAAAACTTGCTCACCATGGACTTAGTGGTCAGAAAGGCTTGTCCAACTCCTGA
This sequence comes from Microtus oregoni, assembly GCF_018167655.1. Classification (NCBI taxonomy): domain Eukaryota; kingdom Metazoa; phylum Chordata; class Mammalia; order Rodentia; family Cricetidae; genus Microtus; species Microtus oregoni. The sequence continues at coordinate 9,813,664 of NW_024543093.1, read as the reverse complement.
TCATGGTGACTGTTGTTACCCTACTCCATTTGAGCTGGTTAAAAGTGACAATGAGCTGCTCTTAAATCACATTTAGAATTTCTTCTTTTAATTAGATAACTACCTGGATTGAACTCTGTCTGGATGCAATCCTGGTGTGTGCCAGTGGACTGAAGCTCTACTGCCTGCCCAGTTGCAGGTGTGATATAGACACAGTGGCGCTGGGCACTAAAAGGCATGCAGTTTTATGGCTGGGACAAGCCACTTGAATCTTTGTGTAACCAGTTGCAAAATGAGTGATTAGTTAAAATCCATCTTCGCAACATTTTCGCCTTTATCACGTTGTCAACACACCTGTCATCTCCATGGAGTATCCATGGAAGAAGGGAGGAGGAAGTGGGGACAGGGAGATGACAGCTATAAGAAGCAGGAAATCTGAGACCACTCCCCAAAGGGGGTGAATCCTGGGTGTTTATGACTAGCACCATGGAAGCTAACCCGTTCAGCTAATGTCTACACCTGTGACCCGTGGCCACCCTCCCAGGCTTCTGTGTCGCCCCAGTGTGTCTCTTAAGTGTCCAGACATCTCCTGCCATGTGCTCTCCCTCATGCACAGGCTCACTGAACTACATTTCTGGAATATTTACTCCATCTTAGCTGTACACAGTCTGTCCCCTCTGCATGACACGCCTGCCCTCCCTCACTGTTCAGCTGCCCCCACCTCCTCCTCATCTTGCTACGCAGCTTGGCAGCTTGCGTTGTCCTTTCCCTCCTGAGACCACCACACATTACACCTCGCTCTATGCTGACACCTCCTCTGTGTTCTCATGGTTCTCTCTCTCTCTCTCTCTCTCTCTCTCTCTCTCTCTCTCTCTCTCTGTGTGTGTGTGTGTGTGTGTGTTGGTGATGATCTCTGCAGGATTCCATGATTTCTTCATAAAAAGTAGCCATTTTTTTTTTTTAAAAAAAAATTCGAGTGTCCCCAACAATCAACTGGACGATCAGGTGGCGCTAACAGAATTTCCTTACTTAGCAGAGTAGAAGGCTGGCTTTTGTGTCTCAACACCTATATTCTAATCTCCTCCTGCACACACTTGCAAACCTAAAGCCAGCCTCATTTTGTTCCCTGAGACTTACAGGCCCACCCCGCTATATACTCTGCCAGAAGCTGAAGACTCTGGGAAAGCTCTAGAAGAACAGTACTGACCCAGTTAGGGCGTGTAAATCACGAATATTGACTGGTAGCCTGTGTCCTCAGCTTGACTCCTTCACCGGTCAGGATTGCCAGCTGCACGAACCAATTAGCCCCAAGTCTAGCTCGTCTTCAAAGCCAGCTAGCTTCCTTTGACAGTATCAATTCAGAGCTTTAAAACTGACCCGGACTGGAAGAATATGTGCTACAGAATAATTTTCTTAATTGCAACGAGGGTTACAAGTATTTGACAGGAGAGGGTAAAGCAGACACAAGAGGGATATCAAGATATCTGTGTCTTGTGATTGATGTCATTTTTCCTGGTGGATTTTTTTTTGCTATTGACACACAAATCAGGAGGGATTTGTGTTCAGAGGATGACAAATAGAAAGGTCAGACATTCTCCGCCATCTCCATCACACTCTCGGGCATTTTGAAAATCCACTGGAGTGGGGGTGTCCTTTAAAGAGAGTCCTTTGTGTTTCTGTGTTTCCCAGCAGGTGCTTCCGCTGCTCAGTGTTTGTTTCAGAAGGACCAGGAAGAGCTGTGGGACATGCCGGGTCTAGGCTTCATCCTTGAACATGTATTCAAAATGATGCTTCAAGGAAAGACACACACTGGGGTACCACATAAAATCCTTTTCTCGAGAGAACAGAAGAGTTCAGAGTTGTGAACCCAAGTGCACACTTCACTAGTGTACCACTGCACACCTGGATCGTGGACGAGACCCCGTCTACCTCTTGAGAGTTGTTCAAACAAAACAAAAAACATTTAATATTGCAAATGGTGTTCTCTGTTAACCAAAGTTGTAATTCTATAGTTCAAATAAATCCCAAAGGACTTTGTGAGATGCACTTCTGAGGGAAACTTTGAGGTTTAAAATGAAGGCAAGGAGATTGCTCAGCAGTCAGGAGCATTTACAGCTCTCACAGAGGACCAGAGTTGGATTCCCAACACCCATGTTAAAAAGCTCAGAAACGCCTGTGTCTGCAGCTCCTGGGGGTCTGATAACTGTGTCCTCAGCGGACTTCTGCACTCACTTACAGGCATGCATCCCCCCACACAACTAAAACTGATAAGTATAAATCTTGAAACATAAAACAATAGAAAAAAATCTTATTGAATGAACAGTGAGGTGGGCTATGTTTATGAAGAATTCACATACATACAAAGGAATGCAGCTTTTTCTATAATATTTAGTTTTATGGGTTCCATAATTCACTTGAAGTTGTAAAATAGACATTTTATAAATTCAGTTTTCCTAATATGGAAAGTAACAACAGATTTTAAGAGTCTCATTTTAAATGTATTTTAACTATGTTAGCTATTTGCAATTTACCTTACAACTATCTACTACAAAACAAGGTAATAAAAGATAAGAATCAAATTAAAAAGACTGTTTTCATTCTTTTTAAATATGAAAATCCCTAAAGATCAGAGTCAAGCAGTCCTCTGAGCCTTGCATCCTTTCTATTCCTAGTTTGCATTGGTCAGATCAGAGAAAGTTTGGCACGTGATTTACCCACCAGTCCTGCATCTGGCACTGGGGAACTAATGAGATGCCCAAGCCCATCAGAGGAGCAACAGGTCAACACTATGCCCTGGGTAGGCTTGGGACCACCTCCATCATGCCCACAAATGTGACGAATGAGCCCTGGCCTGCAATGGCACATTCACCCACTGCACCTTTTCCAGTATTCCTCAAACCAGTTGTTTGGTCGATTGCCAGTGGTGCATATTCCATAAAGGCAAACAATTCCTATCCTCGGAGAATGGATGACCTGCTAAAAAGACAGTTAAGCATTTGAACCAGCATGTACCAATAGTCACTGTTATTGTGGGACAGAGAGCTGCTGAGGCAGTGTGCCGTGGGCAGCTTTGGGAGATCCTCTACCTGAACTAAGTAGAACAGTGTTAGTCCTGTGTGTCACCAAAGGGTTACCACCCCTGTTCAGTTAAGGACAGCTTCTTTAGCCCATGGAAAGCATACTAAGAAAACAAAGATTGTGTTCATGCATGGCATAGTTTTCTTAAGACAACCTGGCCTTCGTGGTCTTCTCTTCCTGCCTTGTTGGCATCTCTCAGTTATTCAGATGAACTCTGTTTGCTCTCCCTTGACTTCAGTCTCTGGAAGGCCCATTCCAACTCACTCAATGGTTGCTTCTCCTCAGAGAGAGTTCTGATAAATGGCTAGGCTTTCAATCATCCCTGGTGGAAGGACTTTCTAGACACCTAACTTGATCTTGCCTCTGCTGGAGTGATAGTCATACCACTTACCAAACGGTTGATACTGACAACATGGATGCCCTCTTCCAACAACAGGCACAGCTCTAAAGTGAAGCCAACAGCAATAGACATCAAAACAAAGCAAATAGAAACACCTTACCAACACACATGTTAAAATGGAGTCCAAGCCCAAAGGCAAATAGAAACAGACATTATAAAAGTCTCTAATTTGTAAACATAAACTCAGACAAAGGTGGTTCCTGTAAATGCTAAAACTTAGGACTTGAGCTCAGACAGAACCAAATTTATAATTACATGCTAAGAACTTGCCAGAGACAGACTAAATAAAATTACTGGCTTTTTTTTGCCAGTCATGTTGGGTCTATCCTAGGCCTCTGGACTATCCAGTCTCTGGTTTCTAGCTTCTAGGCAGTGTCAGGGGGTGGGCTCCCTCTTATGACCTGGGTCACAAGCTGGACCTATCGCTGGTTGGCCTCTCCCACAATGTCTGTGCTGCCTTCAGCACAGCCTATCTTGTAGTAAGACTAGACTGTAGGTCTCACAGGGGATGGCTGGTTCAGGTTCTGTATCCCCCATTGCTAGGAGTCCTAGCTAGGGTCACCCTTGTAGATTGTCTGTCTGTCTTTTTAAAAGAATGGGCTACTGATTCACAATAAAAGGGATGAACAGTTCTCCTGAGTATAGCAAACTAAGGTGTAAGAGCGATCTAGTTTGGAGACATGAGGCAGGCAGCTGTGGTGCTCAGATGTGTAGACTGTTAAGGTACTGAAAATTTAAAATATTATCTGACTTCAATAGTTATTTATGTTCTATAATGTGATATTAGCATTAACATGCATCTTGGGCACAAACGAGAAAAGAAAGGTGACGATTGTTAAATGGGGTCAAGGCCAATTGTGCCGCCTAGGTTTTAAGTCAGCTTGACACTGACTAGAGTTATCTTGGAAGAGGGAACCTCAGGTGAGAAAATGACTCCATCAGGTTTGCCTGTAGGCAAGTCTGTATGACATTTCCTTGATTAACCCTTTATGTTCACGGGGAGGGCGCAGCCCACTGTAGATGGTGCCATCCCTAGCAGTAGGCCAGTAATCAGCACCCATCCATGCTGCTCCAGTTCCCATCTCCAAGTTCCTGCTTTGAGTTCCTGCCCTGACTTTTCTTCATGGTGGCCTACAAGCTGTGCAATGGAAGAAATCCTTTCCTCCCCATGTTGCTTTCTCTCAGAGCTCTATCGCAGCAACAGAAATGCAGCAACAGAAATCTAACTAGGACCTGTCAAGTGCATTTCCGGGAAATGACCTCAAATCTCACTCTAGTGTGACTTAACTTAAATTTTTTAAATTTAATTTAATTTTTAACTTCTTACATTTAAAATAAATTTAAAAATTGTTTTATTATTGCAAACTAAAAGCTTGCCGGTGACGTGGCCACAGAACTTAGCGAACATGAAGGGAAATCCTACTGTAAAGCAGCAGAGTGCTCTCTGCACAGAACTTCCTCCAAAGGGCGCTGAGCAAAATTACCCTCCAGCATCCAAACTGGACTTGGACATAAACTGGGAGGATCTCACGGGTGGGTGGCATTCTCCTTGGAGTCTGTGCCTGCCCCAGGCTTTCAGGAGAGGCTGGCTGTGGCTGCCTGCTGTGTTATAGATGGAAAGACTCCGCCTGGCTGCAGGGGCTGTGAACCTAAGGGTGGTAAATACAGGAGAGAGGGAAAGGATTTTATACTTAGCCGGAATCATTGATGTTAGGCAATTGCACAGTCCGAGGTGACTAGCCAGCCATCAGGAACTCTCAGTATTTGCCTAGAGAAGCTCTTTTGATTGTGTTCATATATCAAAAACATGTGCCTTCATCATATATGTTATAAAGTTTTAAGTTTTTGCTGGTGTTTTGAGACAATCTCATTATATGTAGCCCAGGCTGGCCCAGTGGCTACTCTCTTGCCTCCTTACTGCTGAGATTATACCAGCTTTAAAAAATTTTATTAGAAAATTTAAAAGACACGTACTAAACCAGATGACTGTGATTAGGGGTGTCTTGTAGTTTATCTATAATTACCTGTGGTTAAAAAAAAAACAACAACAAAAAACACAAAACAAAACACAGATCTACTGTGACCGGAGGAACAGCTCAGAAATTAAGAGTGCTTACTGCTGTGTAAGGAGACTGGGGTTCCTACCCAGTCACATCAGGATGTCCACAAACACCTATAACATAATTACAGTTTCAAGCCATGCACATACATGAGCATATATATGTGTATACACACACACACACACACACACACACACACACACACACACATCAATAAAATAAAAAAAATTTTTGGAGGTTAAACAAGACACCCCAATGCTGAGTTCACAGAAAACACTAACACATATGAAAATAAGACCTGGGGTTGTTGGAGTGAGGTTTTCTACTCACACATGGCAGAGACAATTCTGAGGCCTTTCTGATGGGAGAAGAGCATAGAACGGAGTGTGCTAGAGTCTGCAGTGGCCTGCACTGAATAACTTAATCCTTTGAAAACCTCACTACCTGCTGACCTGACAGATGTCCAGAGAACACTAATATTGCAGAGCTAATTGAGGTCAAACACAGAAAGAGGAAGGAGAGTCCACTGCCGGAGCTGAGGCCTGGACAAGGACAAAGTGTCCTACCTCCAACGCTGTTTCTGCTATTGACACCACACTACCCCGGGCCTTAGAAAACATGGGGGGAAGTCCAGGAAAGCAGCACAAGCGTGTTGTGGCTTGGGGAGACACGGTGTTGATGTGGGGTGGAGCTGGCAGAGGCTAAAGGTCAGAGCATCTACAGCTGGAAGCAGAAACAGCCAGGGAATCAGGAGGAATCTCAGCATGCACAATGCCGACCATAGCAAAGGTAGTGATGGCACATTTGACAGTGTCTGCCACCTTCAGCCAGTTATTTCCTATTGGCAGGTGGTCAGCAGAGCTCGGGCCTACCTCGGTACTGGGGATAACTCCTTTCAGAAGGGCTGCTCCTTGCTCTGGGAGAGTTCCACCATTACAAACTTTTGAATACTGGCTGGTTTTGTGTCAACTTAACACAATCTCGAGTCTTCAGAGAGGAAGGAGCCTCCGTTGAGGGAATGGTCTCCGTGAGATCCAGCTGGAAGGCATTTTCTCAATTAGTGACCAATGAGTAGAGTCCACCTCATTGTGGATGGCACCATCCCTGGGCTGGTGGTTCTGGGTTCTATAAGAAAGAAGGCTGAGCAAGCCGTGAGGTGCAAGCCTGTAACAACACTGGTCCATCATCTCTGTTTCAGCTCCTGTCTTCAGGTTCCAGCCCTGCCTGAGTTCCTGTTCTGACCCTCCTGCAATGAAGGACTATGATCTGGAGCCCTTTTCCTCCCCAGCTTGCTTTTTAGTCATGACGTTTCATCACAGCAATAGAAACAACTGGAGAGGGGAAAAAGCCTATCCAAGGGAGGATACCTGGGGTAGGTCGAATTCGGGAGCAGAGGAAATCTGGAGGGAGAAGGGGCCCCCAGAGCCTCTAGAGTCTGTCTGACCAGAGTCCCCATCAGAATCCCACCTCTGAAGCCATTTCCGTCCTCTTCCTAGGAGCTGTTTTTCTGTTCTAATAAAGTTTGTAGTTTAGGGTTTTTCCCCATCTCTGTAGCTAGTGTTTCTGTTACTTGTTTCTTCCAGTTGCCCTCTGGGATCTGGGACTATTTATTTTTGTCTGAGATGCTCAAGAATTTGCCACAGTCACTCTGGAAAGCTGAAGGTAACACAGAGAGATGCTGTATGTCTCTAGCTGTTATCCTCCCACAGTCAGTCCCCTTATTTGAGTGACTCTTCTTTCCAGGGCATGCAATTCTTTGTCCGTCCATTGGATGAACTCATCAGCACCCCCTGGATGGCTACAGTGGAAATAACAACAGTTATAGTTTTGGGCCATTAAGTATTGCTTCATAGAAGCTGGGCGGTGGTGGTGCACGCCTTTAATCCCAGCACTCGGGAGGCAGAGGCAGGCGGATCTCTGAGTTCGAGGCCAGCCTGGTCTAGAAGAACTAGTTCCAGGACAGGAACCAAAAAAAAAAAGCTACGGAGAAACCCTGTCTCGAAAACTCAAAAAAAAAAAAATGTATTGCTTCATAGAAATACCAAATAAGCATCTCTCCAACTCTGCCTTCTTTTCTCCTCTATCTCTGTTTGGAATTCCCACTTTGCTCTATTCTGCACTGCCATAGGCCCAAAGCAGCTTCATTATTAACCAATGGTAATAAAGCATATTCACAGCATATAGAGGGGATTCCCACATCAAGGAGACAGTGTCCCTGAAGGCCTCACTTCCCAAGCTTCTTCTGCTCCAGGATTCTGTCTAGAGTTCATGCCTGATAATGGAATGGAGTCTATAAGCCAAATGAGCCCTTTCCTCCACAAGTTGGATTTTGCCAGTATTTTATCACAGCAACACAAAGAAAACTAGAAGAGGATCCCATCACAGGCAGACTGTTAACTCGCTTGGCTAGCGACTGTGACTGCCACATGGTATAGGGCCGTTTTCTCTGAATTAAACATTTCTGACACGTGAGATTTTGAAGGTAAACGAAGGTCATATTCTGGAAAAGCTGAAATGCATGAGAGTCTAGAAAAATCTCCCCCAGCTTTACGAAGGTGGAGTGAGCTGAGTAGCGGAGCTGCAGGGAGGAGGGCTCCCGGATCTGCGGAGCTGTCTGCAGATGAGACAGAGACATCCAGGAATGCGGCTCCTGCAAGGCATCACTCATGTTGGGCTTTTGGGTAGTTAGCTGCTTGAGTAATCCCCATCCCTCATCCTGTAAGGCACCCCTCACCTACACTCCTGTAATAACCCTGATTTAAAAAAAAAATAAATCATTGATTGCCTCACCAGGTGGACTCTGGTGCAGTTTTTATTTTGATTTGCTGTTCTCTCTCTCTCTCTCTCTCTCTCTCTCTCTCTCTCTCTCTGTGTGTGTGTGTGTGTGTGTGTCTGTCTGTCTGTCTGTCTCTGTGTTTGTGTTTGTGTTTGTGTTGTGTCTCTTGAGGAAAAAACTATCACACAGTGCTATGCCGGTTGACTCCTTAGGTTACAGTCACTTCTGAGCTAGAAATGGTAATTGTGAGGGTGAAGTGCTCCTGGAAAGTTCAGTACACATTCAAGTCCTGGTTTTATTGCCTTAATTGCTTTTCTATCAAAATGTCCAATACTAACTCTGGAGCCTGAGAGCAGAGAAATTCCCACAGAGAATGGTAAAACACTCCCAGGAGCAAGCACCCAATTTGTTTGAAGAACAAGTGTCTTAGGATTTCTATTGCCATGGCCAAAATTAACTTGGAGAGAAAAAAGTTTTATTTAATCATCCAGGTCTCAGGTTTGTGGTACTGTGAAGTCAGAGTAGGAACTCAAGGCAGGAACCTGGAGATAGGAGCTGTCTTCCACTGGTTTCCCCTCGTGGCTTTTTCATCCTGATTTCTAATAGCACCCCAGACCACCACATCATGAATGGAGTAATCCAAAGTAAGCTGGGCTCTCCCACTTCAACGTCAATCAAGAAAATCCACCGCAGTCTTGCCCATGGGACCACCCAGCAGGAGCATGTTCTCAATTGCCGCTCCCTTTCCCCAAAAGACTCTGACTTGTTTCCATGTTAACACCAAACTAGTCAGCATATCCAGAAAGTTCAACCATCGTGCCTGCTGGTGGCAGAGGTTGTCAGTGGCTCTGACTTCTGCGTGTTCATCTGCTAACACACTCCTTAACCCACTCCTGCTCTGAAACACGGAGTCTTTCTTTTAACTGGTATAAATGAAGTTGACAAAGTGCAAAGGGAATCTTGCTTTATTTAATAGTACATATGCTTATAAACTCTCCTATTCTTTCCGACATTGGACATATTTATTGCTCTGTATTGAGCAGTTGACCTTGCCCATTTGGATTAAAGGATTGCCAATGTCCTCCCTATATCCTCCTTCACCCTGCTCCTCCCACCAAGGCACCTTGGGGGGACTGCAAAGTGCTGACATTTCAGTGATGCTGGGGCGGTGAAACTTCTGTCCAGGCGACGTCTTTGTATAGTAGAACGAAAAGCATCTCAGATTTCATCTGTGCTGACATCACAGTTCTCCCTATCACCCCATGGTGGGGGTTCCTGCCTTGATTCTCAGAGTAATTACTGCTTAGGGATATCTATCTCAGATAGCCACTCCAGATAATAACTATTAGAAAGAGCACCGGGAAAAGTCAGGTCTGTCTTCAGATTAGATCGTGTCTACCAAAGCACTCTTTCCAAAGTGACTTTGAGTCTGCACTTTCTCGTTTATAAAACCAGGACACTGTACCATGCGACCCCTAAATGACCTTATAGTTCCACTATTTGAAAGTTAGTATCTTTTCTTCCTCAAACTCCTGGAGAGCAAGAGTCTCGCCTTGGGTTTCACCTCTCTCTGCATACCGGCATGTCTAGCCTTTTTGATGCGTGAAACAGGATGTCATCGGCTTCAAAGTTCATTCTTCAGAACCCCGCAATCATGTTACGGAAAGTCATCATAAGGAATCCTCCATTTTTACATAATGTTGTAAGTTTGTACTGGGCTCTATTGAGAGCCATCCTTGGCCACGTGCGGCCTGTTGGTTGTGAACTGGACACCTGTCAATCTACAGCTATTGTATGAGGGGTCCTTCCCTTAAACCAGAGCTCTCTCTGTATTACCCTTCCTCCACTATGCTCAGTTAAAGTCGCTTCTACTTTCCCCATTACCCGCTTCATGATCCCTTTCTCCTAAAACCCCTCTCGAGAGATCCTTTTTCACCTACTCCCATTTCCTCATGGTCTCTCTCTATTCTCCTGACTTCTTTGAATATTTCAGCTTATAAACTCAGATCTAAATACCCCGAATTAAGATCCACAAACAAGAGAAACACGTGGCATTTGTCTTTCTTGGTCTGGGTTCCTCATTCAGTTTGGTGTTTTCCAGCATCATTAATTTACCTGATAATTTTATCGCTTTATTTTTATTTAGTGTTAAAAAGAGATAAGGTCTTAATGTTCCCTCTTTTTTTTGACTACTTCTTCCCTTGTACGACGAGTCATCACCCTGGACTGCCATCTGTGGCAGTAGCTTCCTAAGGTTGCCAATACTCTGGAGACAGTGCTGGCATGCCTGCTCAGAGACACAAGGCCTGTCCTCCAGCATTTAACTCTCTGCTGCATGAGACACCTCCCTCAAGTGCCTCCATGCTCGTAGTACAACCTCCCCATGTTCCCACTTTCATTGGTTTTTAAACTTTATTCTTTGAGAATTTCAGTCAAACATGGCGTAGTTATATACTCCCATCACCCCCCACCCCCAACCTCCTCCCATTCCCTCTGACCCTTTACTTCTTCCCAAATTTCCCTCTTTTAGGCCTTTAGCGTTTGTCTGTCTCTGCCAGTGTTGAGAGGCGGTAGGTGCTGTATTGGCTAGTTTCATGTGATTTTTAATCTTTCCATCTAGCTACTGAATTCTTTAAAAGAATCTGCTTAGTTTCTTGTTAAGATTATGGTCTGTTACATTACATACTTTCCATTAAAGAGAGAGATAATATCAGTTTTCCCGAATGGGTCTTAGCTAAGGCAAACATTTTCAGAGAGGATCTAAGCTAATTTTCCCAACAGTCCACAAAGATATGTATAATCCCTATTTCACAGATGACTATCACAGAGTATAAGTCATTCTTTGCTCAGAAACTCAGAGCTGTATCCTGACAGTCAGAAGCAAACTTGCCTGGCAGGTTCCCCAGACCGGGCTCTGAGCACCATGATGGACAGACACCCTCTGATAGGAGCTCCTGGGAGTCCCGATGTCCCCTGGATATGGCAGTTCTCTTGTCTCCCAGAACGTTCAGGAATCAGTTCCAAGTCAGTCACTGTACTCTGAACTGTACCATGCTTTGTGGTGCATTCTGAAATTCCAAGATTATTTTAGCACTAGTGATCCTGTTGGTACATCGAGGACTTCTTTGCCAAATTTAAGGTTGCATTGACTTACCTGCATGTCTTAGTCTAAGAATTTTTGACATTTGACTTTTGTGTGTATTTTAAACATTGAATTGACTTTTGTGGTCTGCTTAGACTTCAGTTATGGCACATTTTTCCAAATGTTGTTCTGGAAAAGACTGCCTTTTCTACACTGGGCAGACATTGGAGTTCTCACAGGGGTAATTTGGTCACCGACTTATTGATTTTGGTTATATTGTGTAATGGTCTCCTTAGAATTGGTTTGGAATTGTAGTGAGTTTTAAATCAGGGGTTACTGGTTCATCTACTTTTCCCTTTCTCTTAAAGATTGCTTTGACTATTGTGGGTGCCCAGGAGTTAAGATAACCCTGGAATCAACTTGTTGAATCACACACAAGCCACCAGGCCTCCAGTGGAGACGATGCTAAGTCCACAGACGAGCTGGAGAGAATCATGATCACATCACTACCCAGTCCCTTGAGCATAAATGGTGCAAAGATTTTCCAACTGCATGTGTTGTCTTTAATGTCTTCAAACTTAAGTTGTTTTATAATCCCCAAGGACACAATCCAGAAAGCCATAATTTAGCAATGCAGAAATTCCAAAACAGTAAAACTTTGAGTGAAGAAATTAGAGGATTAATGGGCTTATTTCGGCTGGCGGTTCTGGAAGGATGAACTGATACAGGGTCTTGGGTGAGTGTGGTTGTATAGAGGTATCTAGACAGAAGGTTCTAGACAGAGAAGAGCCCATCTAAGGGAAGATAGATACCCTGGACTGGCCAATCAGGGAGGAAGGGGAGCCCAAGAGAAAAAAGGATACCCAGGAACCAATCAAGAGTCTGACCCAGAGATTTCTGGTGGGCTCCCACCTCTGGGTCCCCTCAAATATACTTGATGGGAGCCAGCTGCCTATTCTAACAAAGCATGACATTTTTACACTTTTTTTCTCACAGTAACAGGTTCTTTGAAGTTCCCTGTCAATCAGCCACTTGCTTTCATTGTCAGCTGCTCTCAGATCTGTTACTTTCTGTCTGGGACTCTCACGGCTGCACTGCCTTTGCTATTTTCCTGCCCCTTCCCAGTTTTCTAAGTGTTACACACATTATTATTTTATTTCTACCATCGTTAGCGTATCAGGGTTCCTAGGATTATATTATTCCTTTACAGATCTTTCTGAGGCTCTCGCCAGGACGTTACCTTTCAGCTGCTCTTGAGAGAACCCTAAGCTTTAACTGTCACCTGCTCTGTTCAAAGAGTCATTCTCTTGTGGAGAAATGAGGGCTCTTTGCCTTATTCAAAGCTTTTGCCTCAATGCAGGTAAATTCCCTGTCAAGCTCTGAAGTTCCATAGGAGACAATGACTATTATCTGTCCAGCAACACACTGATATAAGATTTAAGGGAGTCTGACCCTTCTGCTAGCCTGTCCTGGCATTCTCAAGTGTGTGTGTGTGTGTGTGTGTGTGTGTGTGTGTGTGGCGGTGGCTGTTGGGACTCCAGTCTTCTCTCAAAGATAGAGTGGTCATGATGGCGAGTAGAAACCAAGGTTAGATGGAAGCCCCTACCTCTAACAGAGTTAGCTCTGAGCTCAGTACAGCGAAAACTTGCTGGGATCTGGAGACAACCTGCATATGTCTTCATGGGAGAACACCCTCTATATAGGATCTGGGGAAACCGAAATGGAAGCCATGCCATGATCACAGTTGCAATGGTACAGTTCTGTTTTAAGCTAGGAAGGAGAGACATCTTGAATCACAGCCTGCAATTCTTCCCATCTGACCAAATTTTTGTAAATTTTTAAAAATATATTTATTTTATGCTTGTCCTTAACACACAATTCCTAAAGCTTTGGATAGCATGTTACACACACACACACACACACACACACACACACACACCGTGTGTATGCACACGTGATCAAGTCAGCTTTACTAGGAGTTGGCAAGAGAACACAGTTTCCTGCTATGTTGGAATCTGTCATCTGCAAGCTGCTTCTGGGACAGCCCAAGTCATGTGTGACTCAGAACTGCTTGCTGCCCATCCACCACCCGTGGGGATGCCACACATGCACAGATGTGTGTGCAAGAGACGGTACCTCCGAGGTATTTACTGTTACTGCACATGACAAGGTGGGAACTGCTCTGGGCTGCAGGATGTTTCCCACCATAGGAAGGGGATTTTCCCAATGACTTGCACCTCAGAACTCCTGACAGCCTGCGGGGAGGGAGGGCGCTCAGCTGCTTTGGTCTGATACTGCTCCACGGATGACCTTCATTTTGGCAAACCCTCAGAATGATACAGATGTTTACATCATAAGTGAAAATGGTAAGGTAGCTATTAGCAGGGAAACGTATGGCAAGCAGCAAAGGAAAAGAATCCCTCGGGTTTCACTGTTCCAAGGACTCAGAAGGGGAACTGATAAGGGTTCAGTCTTATGATCCATTCTTTCCTTGATGCACATGTGTTCTTTGGGAAAGACAAAAGGCCAAACTCCCCTACATAAATATGTGGCGTGTGTGTGCATGTTTGTGTGTGTGTGTGTGTGTATGTGTGTGCATGTGTGTGTTTGTGAGTGTGTATGTGTGTGCATGTGTGTGTATGTGTGTGCATGTGTGTGTATGTGTGTGCATGTGTGTGTTTGTGTGTGTGTAGGTGTGTGCATGTGTGTGTGTATGTGTGTGCATGTGTGTGTTTGTGTGTGCATGTGTGTGTTTGTGTGTGTGTGCTCATACTCTTCCTTTTGAAAACTGGCACGAAAATAATTTTCAAGACGTAATCTAAAACTACAGTGATGATTGAAACACACCCAAAGAGGGCATTTATCTCGTGACTTCAGACCAAGCTTTCCTCTCTTTTAATCCCCCTTAAAAGCCTTAGTTAAAATTAAGCCATATTTTCAAATTTCCCTTTAGAAGGACTACTTTGCACTCTGATTTCATTCTTTAACTAATAACAGAGATGGTGGCAACGGTGCATAACTTACTCTGAGAAGGCCAAACCCCCATTAACTGTCTGAACCAGCGAGGGTTCAATCACACCCTGCTATACATAGCAGCCTTTCTCTGTGCATTATCCAAAATTGAACTTGCACACACTTTGACTTCCCCTGACATAATTTATAGAAACGCAGCCTTTTTATGACTCCGATGCCTTTATTCTTTATTTCTCATTGATTATGAGTCAGCTGGGTTTGCTTTAGGACATCTAGTTAGTGGTGATTCACGCAAAGCCACTGCGACTGTATTTGGCTAATGTAAAGAAAATATAATAGATGACTGTCCCCGGTGACTAGGGAAGCAGCGGGGTTAGCTAATTCTGCTTGTGTACGATACATCATGGCCTGATAATAAAAGCCATTAACTAATGTCCACTTGGCTGTGGTCTCTGCAGAGGAGAAAATATCTGAGAAAAGCTGAAACTGTCCGTGCGAGTCATGGCCTAAAGATAAAAGCTGCATAAAGCAAAATCCTTCCTGTGGAAACAAAGCAGAGCTGACGAGCCTGCTGCCAACACCAGCAGTGGTGTCTGTCAGTTACTTGAAGGTCAGGTTCCAGGGTGGGGTGTAAAGTTGTATCCATCCAGTTCAAGATTATCGAAGGAGCTTGAATAACTAAGATTAACTCTGCTTAGGAAATATAGAGTTGAGAAATGAAGCAGAGAAAAGCAAATGGATGTTATCTGTCCTGTTATATAAGAACCGCAGGGAACGGGGCTTGTTTGGGTTTTTCTTGTTTGTTTGTTTGTTTTTAATGTTGAAGGGTAATCCCTACCTGAAACTGGTCTGAATTTACTATGTAGCCCAGGCTGGTCTTGAAATTCTTACCCTCCTACTTCTATCTCCAAAGTTTTGTGTATGAAGGAGAGAGATTATGAGCATGTGAAGTCTTGAAAGTAATAGCCAACATGATGGAGCAACAACAAGCAAGATTATCAGGAAACTATGGAAATGAACAGTATCTTCCTTCAGTGAGCAGAGTAAGTAAAAATGATCAAGTGTTATTCAAATACATAAAAGGTGTGCTAAGGTTTAACATATGCACCTACATATACATGAACTTTCCAAGACCAGGGACTGAACTTAGAGAATGATCTGTGAAGCCGTTAGCTAGATTTTTCTATTCACACACTGCCCCCATTTGCCAGCTTTATGCACACTGTGGAGTCGAATGGAAACGAGGGAATGTTGACAGATTACATATTAAAACAGATCTGAGGTATCTAGAAGTGATATCACAAAACAATCCAAGCTAAGAAAGATGGAGAAGTAAATAAATAAAAATGACAGCAAAAACACTATGTGGTCCAGTTAGAAGTATGCTAATACTATGAACTAAAAGCAGCTTTATATCTTGAAATGCAGGCCTCAGGACACAGATTCGATACTACTCAAAATAAACTCGGGTGTCATTGTCTCCACAGGCAATCTCAGCTCTCACGAGGCTGAGCGAGGAGGATAGCAAAGGGTTAGAAGCCATCCTGGGCCACAGAGCATGAGACTGATTCCCACAGTGTAGCTTGCCTTGCCATCCACCCACAGTCAGGACAGGGTAATGAGCACAAACTAGCATTCAGCTCACCCTTTCTGCTCTTCCCCAATCCAGGATCTCTACAAACCATACATTTGTCAATACACACACACACACACACACACACACACACACACACACTTATACCTAAAGCTAATAAAGAATGGTCCAGAATAGAACCAAAATAAACCCACCCTCTAAACGGTAGTGCCAAGAAAAGACACCAACACATAGCAGAGGCTGAGCATCCCCTCTGGAAATGCGAGGAACTGGGACTGGAGCGATGGCTCAGTGGCTAAGAGTACTTTCTCTTATAGAGGACCACAAACCCAGATGGTGGCTGACAATTGCCTAGAATCTGCTTCCAGAAGCTCTGACTCCTTCTTCTGGTCTCTGATGGCATCGGGAGGGTACATGATGTGTTGCAATACGGAGCGGCGGGCTGTGTCCCGCCACCCGGCTAGCTTTACCCGAAATAATTACACGGAAACTGTATTCTTTTAAACACTGCCTGACCCATTAGTTTCAGTTTCTTATTGGCTAGCTTTTACATATTGATCTAACCCATTTCTATTAATCTGTGTAGCCCACGAGCTGGCTTACCAGGAATGATCTTAACCTGCGTCTGTCTGGAGTGGGAGAATCATGGCAACTCCCTGACTCAGCTTCTTTCTCCCAGCATTCCGTTCTGTTTACTCCGCCTACCTAAGGGTTGGCCTATCAAATGGGTCTAGGCAGTTTCTTTATTAATAAGAAATTACTCCCACATCATTTCCCCTTTTTCTGTTTAAACAAAAAAGAAAGGCTTTAACTTTAACATAGTAAAATTACATATAGCAAAACAGTTATCAAGCAAGAATTACAGTTACAATATTTATATCTATTTTATCTTTTATCATAACTAAGGAAAACTTTAACTATCTATTCATTCTTCAACTCCATCAAAGACTCCAGAAGGATATAATACTACCTAAGTAAACAAGAAATAAGAAAACTCTAGAAATGACAGAGACATCTTGCTGCCTGGACAGTCACCCAAAGTTCTTTTGTATGGTTGGGGCATCCATCTTCAGCCTTCAGGCCCATAGTATCCAGCAGACATTTCCATGAAGCAGGAAATTTCAAAGACAGTTCAGTCACTATCTGTTGTGTCCTGCAGAAAGTCTCGCAGACTCTTTCATGAGTCATGAACCCCAAAAGACCGTCTCACCTTTAGGCAAGTTCAGCAGTCCTCTCTCTGCGGGTTCTCTGTGTCCATTTTATGCAACAGTCCAGGCAAGAGCAGTTTCTTGCCCAAATGGCTATCCAACTCCATAAGGATCCTCTTCGATGCCCATCTTCCTCTCGAAGTAGATTGGTGCCACCAGGAGCAGATATGTCTCATTGTCATGAAAAGTCCTAAGTTATTAAAACATTAAATGCCATATTCTGCAGTCTTTGAAAGATATGAAGAATGTCTATCTAACTGAAATGTATCTCTATATATCTAGAAAATCTAACAAACATGACTACAAGATTGACTATTATTGATGATTAACCATTAACCTATATTTCTTAATTATACATTACATTTTTAAATTAACTACACAATCACAATACCTTAATCAAGATCAGAAATACATATACATATAACAAAATTGACTGTAAAATCCACACCAATGCAAATTACTCATACCTATATCATTTCCCCCTTTAAATGTAAAAGAACATTTACAAACAATATTTTGGGAACATGGGCACAGTTTTTTCTCTCCAAACTGCTTCCTGCTGAATGGGGGCGTCGTTAATTAGGTCTTTCATGGTATAACCTGTGTGCTAGTTTCATCTCAGTTGGCAGTTGAGCGAAGCAATTTTCTGAAGATGTTCACAACAACCTTTCAGGAGGGCGTGGTCTATCATACCAAATTGTAATAGAAGAAATCCACAGGGTCTGGTCCTCTGTGAAAACAAAAGAAGACCCTCTCCAAAGCATCATATTCTTAAACCCAAATTTTGAAATCGTAATACCCTTATATCCATTCTGGTTTAGCTTAGCAGCCCATGTAATGAAATGTCTCTCTGTACTTAGCTCCTTTACAGTCAAAAATTTTAAAGAAAGCACAATGTACATAATCCAGACTCTCTGTGAATTTTCCATTTTTACGTGGCTTATTTTTCTTTATTTCTTTTAATCTCTTAACTATCTGTACTCTGTCTCTTTAAAGACTTTACCATTTTTTTTAAACCATTAACTTTATTCTCTATATTCTTTTTCTTCTCTCTCTCAAGCCTACGTACATTCATCCAACAGTGTGGTATTTTATGTCTGAATCTGTTTTATTGTGAATCTCTAACATTTTTTTACTATCCAGGAGCATTTCTTAAAATGTTAAGCAGTTCTTAAAAACTTAAGTTGCACCATGTACAAGTAATACGGTACCGCCTGTGTCCTGCCCAGTTGAAACCCTAAATGCGCTGTTTTTATGGTAATTACGGTAGTCTCTGCCTGAGACCAGCACAGTTCAGCATGGCAGAGCTGAGCCAAGCCGCTCCTGCCTCAGAGCCATTTGGTGCCCCTGAGCCACACACAGTTCCAGGCACACAGCAGTCCACATTGCCATCAAGCAAGCCGTAGAGCTTTACTCCAAATGCTCCATTCAAAAGCTCTCTCTCCCTCAGGAGCCAGACAGAGATCGCAGTGGCGGCACAGCCCAGAAAGCCGGCATTTTAAAACAGCCAGGTTTTTCCTGCTGCTGAGTCAGGACAATTTCTTTGCGGCACGCAACCCACAAACAGCAAAAAGCTGTCTTAAATTCTCTCTCTCTCCTTTTTAAGCCCTCTCAGGTTTTACGTGGAGTTCATTAGCACGTTGGGTGCCACTCTGTTGCAGTATGGATCGGCGGGCTGTGTCCCGCCACCCGGCTAGCTTTACCCGAAATAATTACACGGAAACTGTATTCTTTTAAACACTGCCTGACCCATTAGTTTCAGTTTCTTATTGGCTAGCTTTTACATATTGATCTAACCCATTTCTATTAATCTGTGTAGCCCACGAGCTGGCTTACCAGGAATGATCTTAACCTGCGTCTGTCTGGAGTGGGAGAATCATGGCAACTCCCTGACTCAGCTTCTTTCTCCCAGCATTCCGTTCTGTTTACTCCGCCTACCTAAGGGTTGGCCTATCAAATGGGTCTAGGCAGTTTCTTTATTAATAAGAAATTACTCCCACATCAATGATGCATATATACACATAGAGGAAAATCGCTATATAAATGAAACAAAAATAAATAAATTGCTACTACAAAAAAGAGCTCTGGGGACCAGAGCATTTCAGATTCCAGATCCTTCTAGATCTGGAATATACATAAGACGACACCCTGGGGTGTTATGCTAAGTAGCATTCTGTTGCTTAAATAAATGGCCACAGCAGCACAGAGAGTATATTGTGAATCTGGTTTGGAGGCTCCAGGACAACAGATTGTCTCAGTCAGTGCATCCTGATGAGAGCTCATGGAACAGGGAGACTTTCCACAACACCTCCTTAAAGTAACAGAGAGGAGGAAAGGTCTGAGGCCTCCCTACCCAGACAGCAGTTGCCCCAAGAGTGTAGAGACCTCCAATTAGACCCGATATTTGAAAGGTTTCACTGCCTCCCAAAAAGGTCTCCTGGGAAACACGCCTCCAGCACATAGGCCTTTGAGTGCTTTTAAGGTCCAAACCACACATTGTAAATACAAAATTCATTTGTGATTCTAAGGCTTCTTATACAGATATCCTGAAGATAAATTTATATATACAGTCATTGTAGTGCACCTGAGTTTTGGCCGTGACTCATACATGGAACTAATTGTGGAACTTTTATATGTCACTCAGAAACGTGACTTTGGAGTTTCAGGGGGTCAACTACAATAAAAGAGGAGAAATCTACTCTGTAAGAAGAGGAGCTGGGCCTGAGAAGAGTTAAGTCGCCATCATCACGTCTGTTTGTCTCTGGGTATATGACAGGCTGCGGCCCCTAACTGACCATCCCACCGAGGTCAAAAAGAATTGAAGAGGTTAAAGATAATGGCTAAGTGTGAAAACATACCCCCCAAAATCTACTAAGAAATGAGTGTAGAAAATGTAGCAGACTGTAGGAGTTAGTGGCATTGGGGTAGGTGTGAGGCCACTTGGGATCTCTATGATACAAGCCTGAGGCAGTCAGAACCAGATCTGTGAGGGCGCACGAGCACAGCCTGGTCTCAGCACACTCACAGGAACTTCTGCCTGGAGTGACACAGCCCACCTCTCCATGGGAGAAAAGTTTAAGACCAACCCCTCCTCTCAGCTCTAGCCCACTGTATTCTCAGAGGGAAAATGGACTTCCCTTCCTGACACATAGTCTCATTGATGTCCTGACAACTTAAAAATGGATGTCAAAACACATAAACCGTGTATCTGCAGAAAGATCCTCAGGCATAGTTCTATGACCGAACGTTTAGTCTGGCCAGCAGAGGCTCTACTGCAGGGGGATAACCTCAGTATATTAGCAAGAGTATGCCTTCACCTGTACCGATGACCTAAGACAAAAATCAGGACAGGCAAAGAAACATTTCCAGACAAACCACAGAAAAATTGCCACCAGAATATCTGATTGAGAACAAACATCAAAGTAAAAGAAAAAGCATCCCTGGTGTAGGACCTGAACGAGGAAGAATAAAACTAAACAACCCTGTGCTAGGAAAACAGCAAGATCACATCCTGGGGTTGAAAGCTAGTGTTGGTGAAACACACAAACGCAGGGCTGGGAAGAGGCCGAGGAGCTGAAGTAGCCTTGAGTTCACTTTATTTACTTCTGGAAGGAGGATAAACCTGATCCCAAGTTTTACCTTCTGGCAGGTAAGATGAGCGCTTGTCTGTCTGCCTTCCCACATGAAGAGGATATGCCTGCCGTATTCCAAGGAGGAGAAACACCTTTAAGTTGTCAATCTAAAAAAGACAGAGAGATGAGGAAAACACAGCGAGAGATGTAACAGAATGCAGTGGCCGGGGAGAACCAGCTCTTCATGCAAAAATGACAGGTGGAAGGCAGCCATTAAAAGAGAATGATTAAGTGATTTGAGCAGAGACATCTCTCAAAAGCAGACAGTTGGCTGCATAAATTTTACGGTACAGCAGGCTTTAAGTCATCTAACCTAATGTTGCCCGTGAAGCACACTCCCGAGCACTGCCGTGCTAGCTAGGGTCAGCGGAGTGGTGGAGCGGCACCCACCATGCCTGCGTCTAATATACTGTCAATGAGGGCACAGTCTGCACTTGTATTTATGTCCCGTATGTCATTTACATTCCTGCCTTCTCTCTTACATCCATCTTATATCAATCATCTATCGTGTGTTACCATCTATCTTTCATCAACCTGCCATCATCTATCATCTATCTATCTGTCTGTCTGTCTGTCTGTCTGTCTGTCTGTCTCCTATCTATCATCCATCTACCATCTATCTATCTATCTATCTATCTATCTATCTATCTATCTATCTATCTTCTATCTATCATCCATCTACCATCATCTATCTATCTATCTATCTATCATCTATCTATCCATCTATTATCTATCTATCTACCGTCTATCTATCTATTGTCTATCTATCTATCATCTATCTATCTATCATCTATCTATCTATCTATCTATCTATCTATCTATCTATCTATCTTCTATCTACCATCTATCTATTGTCTATCTATCTATCTATCTATCTATCATCTATCTATCTATCTATCATCTATCTACCATCTATCTATCTATCTATCTATCTATCTATCTATCTATCTATCTATATCTATCACCTATTTACCATCTATCTATCTATCTATCTATCTATCTATATCATCAGTTATAGTCTGACAAAAATGAAATAAATTTAGAGTAAAGTTAATCCAATTCAAAAATTAATTAAAAGTCTCTTCTCTCAATGCCGAAGCTTGTTGTAAGGAGGGGGCCACTTGTTCATCCTTGCTGCCCAGCCCCAAAATAATCACATATAAACTGTATGATTTAAATCACTGCTTGGAGCATTAGCTCTAGCTTCTTATTAGCTAACTCTTACATCTTAATTTAACCCATTTATATTATTCTGTGTATCACCACATGGTTGTGACTTACCGGCTAAAGTTCTGGCGCCCGGCTCTGGGAGCTACACAGCTTCTTTCTGACTCTGCCTCCTTTCTCCCAGCATTCAGCTTAGTCTTCTTCACCTAGTTCTGTTCCCCTATCACTCTGCTATAGGCCCACAGCAGTTTCTTTATTTATCGATAATAATCACAACACACAGAGGGGACTCCCACATCAGAAGCTGATCTGTGTTCATAGCACAACACAGACTATGGGAAGAAGAGTCAAGGACTCATTGGGCCCAGAGGATGAGCTCCGTATTTAAGAGAAAAGTGACAAAAACATTTCTGTCTAGTTTTATCAAAAATAAAATAAAAAGCAGAATTGAAAAGAAGAAATGTTGACAACTGAAAGGAAAGTCCAGCATTCTCAGCGTGATGGGGAGACATGGATCAGGGTTCCCTCAGCCACGAGCACCTGCTCCATTTACACCTCAGCTGTCCCCTGCCTATGCACCAGGCTCTTGCCTGTTGTGTGGTTCCTCCAGCCACACACTGCCGCCTGGTCTCTGGTGTTGGACAAGACCTTGGATTGGGCAGTTACCTTTTCCACCTCTGACCCTCTTCCAACTCCTGACAGATGGCCTTATCTTACATAGTTTTTGATAAAACTTTTCATGCGGGATCTTTATATGCTCAGACTTATTCCTTGGGCTGAATCTGTGCTATAGTGGGCTCTTTCCTGAAAAAGTGATAGCTTTTGTTGAAAAGGAGAGGGACTCCTGGTCTTCACAGAAGGCAGATTGTCACCTCTCCCAATGTGTGGCTTCTCCCCCTGTGCTGGAAATTCATCTTACAGAGTTTAGGTTCAGGAACATGGGAAATGATTAATGCACCTTAGGTTATGTTGAGGCTAAAGTTGCTTTCATTGTGGTAACCGGTATTCCTAAGCCTTTGTCTGTGGATACATTCTTTGCAAGCATTTTTATAGCTTAAACAATGGGACTATCATTCCCTTACTCCTAGACAGCAACATCGGTAATGGAAGCAGATTCATCCCCCTGTTCCCCAAGTCCTGGCAGTATCACCCCTGCCAACTTCCTGAGGCTTCATAGCTACAGAAGATCTGGGAACCTGAAGAGCCATCCAAGGCCAGGGAGGACTCTCAAAGCACGTTGCCTCCTGCCCAACACAGACACCACCTTTCATAAGCTGTTAAAGAAAGGACATGGGGCAGAAGAAAAATAAATAAATAAATGACCACAGATAAAAGGTTGAGCTCTGCGCTTATCTTAAGAGCTAAGGAGAGGGCAGGTTATGTTTTCTCACACTCAGGTGTCCCCATGGTAACCTGAAAATCTTCTTTGCCAGACACCCTTGAGCTATCAAGACTTCTCAGGAAATGTTTGCCTGTTGCAATCCAAGGTTAAAGAAAAATAGACACACATATACAAGGCTGAGGAATGTTTACTTTTGAGGGCTTTTACTGCCCCAAAATCAACTCTGTTATCTTGCTCAGCATAATCTTTCTCCCCAGGGGCTGAGAGATAGGCTGCTTTGGAGTGGTCCCATGCGAGGTGACTCCCATCTGGAAGAGCAGGGCTATCAAGAGGTCAGACAGCTGAAGGGCTGGTGTTTGTCAGCATCGGTACTGAAGCTTTTGGGGCTCGCTCACTGAGCAATGCCCCTGCTTCGGTGCCACACAGAAAATAAGGTTGCAATAATGTGGTCGGGGCCAAGGGAAGAAACAGGTGAAAGGCACGTGTGGGGGAGAACTTACTTTATGCACTGGGAAAACTCAACAATTCTGGGAGATCAGGCTCATTTAAAAGTCATAAGACCGGGGTAATTGCTATAAATTTATGTAGGAAACGAGGATGGGCAAGAGAAAACAACTTTGCCTGTGTCCCTGGTTCTCAACCTTCCCAGTGCTGAGATCCTTTAGTACAGTTCCTCATGTTGTGGTGACCTCCAACCATAAAATTATTTTATTGCTACTTCATAACTGTAATTTTGCTACTGGTATGGGTTGCAATGTAAATATTTGATATGCAGGATATCTGCATATCCAAAGGGGTCATGACCAGCAGGTTGAGAACTGCTGGCCTCTGCCTGCTCCCATATTTTGCAAAGAAGCAGCTCATGACTATGAGGAGTTGGCTCAAAGATTAAGAGCATCTTTTGCTCTTGCATAGGACCTCGATTTGAAACCCAGCACCACGAGGGAGGCTCCCAGTCTGGGTGACCTAACACTCAGGCACATATGCGGTACACATCTAAGCCTGCAGGTAAAACATTCACAGGCCTAAAACACATCTTTAAAAGCAGTACATTTTTAATAATTTAATAAAGAAAAAGGAAGAGGCTTGAGAGTGAGAGGGAAAATAGTTGGGAAGACGGGACCAGCAGGGTTGAGGCAAGTGAGAGGGTGGGCAGGGGGTGTGATCACAGTACGCTGTAGCCAGTGCAGCGCTGTAAAGGTTAGTAGATACGAAGGGTTGAAATAGTTCAGCGCCCCTTCAGCTCTCATCAGCACCGATCCTTACCGGTGTCTACAGGATGAGGTGTGAGTTGAATAACAGCATTAAGACAGTGGCTGGGTGGACAGAGTCACGCCCTCACAGCTCGCGTGCCCAAGGACCTGTGCTTCTCTTTGGAACCCAGTTCTTATCTCACCTCTTTTGTGGATGAGAATGATGGTTTTGTGTGTTTGTCTTTTGTTTTGCTTTTGGTTTCGTTTGGGTTTTTGTGTGTTTGTTTTGTGGGATGATGTTTTTGTTGCTATTGTAATCCTGACTTTCCTGGGAATTACTGTGTAAACCAGGCTGGCCTTGAACTCAGAGGTCCTCCTGCCTCTGCCTTCTGAGTGCTGGGATTCAAGGCATGGAGAATGAGAGATTTTACATACCAGTTTATTCACATACTGAAGGGACCATCTGCTTCCTGTTTATCTCGTTGACGCCCAACTCAGGAAGACAATGGAGCTTAATAATCATAAACACTAGGACAGTTGGACAGTCCTTTTGAAGACATCCTCTTGCAGTGGGGCCCTTGGGCTGACGGCATTCCTGGGAGGCAGGAACACTGCAGAAATGGTGTGCAGCCTGTGAGTAGCTCTGCAGCTCTGCAGGTCCCACCAAGGAGTGCTGGGAGGGGAGAAGCAGGCCACTTTTCAGAGTGAGGAAGCTGGGGCTCAGAGCAGGTTACACAGGGCTCTGGTCACTCCCTGTGGTGAGAGCCCAGTGAGTGTAAGCAGAGCGCATCCCCTGACTTGAGGGAGGACAGAAAGGGACACCACCAAGCAGCAGAGCAGTGACCTGCAATCATTGCTCTCTCCCTAATGAACCAGAATTTCTACAAGTCCCACACCTTCCATGTTCCCAGAGCTCCCCATTAAAACGGAGAAACAGTGTTCACTTCAAAGGAGGCTTTGTCTATCAGCTACTGCTCACTCAGGATTTCCTAGTCCTGGGTGCATCCCGGGACAGTAATTGAGTGTCTTGCACTTGTACACCCTCCCTACCCTCTGAGAAAAGCTTCTGGCTCATATTCACATACCTGTGTGTTTTGAAATACCGTCCCAAATCCTAACTGTAACTAAATCTTTCCACATTGGTTCTATTGCAAGACATGCAGGCTGCAGGTCACGTGAGAGGTGTTTTCCTCTGTTCCCAATGGCAAGTCATATGCATTGTTAGACGACTGTGTATTTCATATTTCAGAAGCACATTTTACCTCCAGGATGCTGTTCCACTGAAGATATACCAGCAGCCAGGCGACTTTAGAGTTAGCCCGTTTGACCAGAGTAGCGCGATTTCTAATTGACCTTAATAATAAAAATCCAGAGTCAGATATTCGGCAGGTAAGAGCTGAAAGATCAGAGAGGCAGAGCAGTCAGCCACTAGTCCCTACCTCTACAAAATACTCAGAACCAAGGAGTATCCTGTCTCTACAAGTCCTCAGACTAAATGCCATCTCTATGAAAGCTCAGACTGAACTCTGAGCTCCTGTCTCCTTCCACCTTATATTCCTCTCTCCACCCAGCCACATCACTTCCTATCTTCACCTCCCTAGTGCTGAGATTAAAGGTGGGAGCCACCACACCTTGGCTCTGTTTCTCTTTTACACTGATTCAATCTCATATAGCTCAGGGTGACCTTGAACTCACAGAGATCAGTCTGTATCTGTCTGGCGAGTGCTGGAATTAAAGGTGTGTGCCACCACTACCTGACCTCTGTGGCTAACTAATGTAGCTAGCTCCACACTCTGACCTTCAGGCAAGCCGTAGTTGTTACAGCACAAACTAAATATCACCACAGACCAGGGCTGGACCTGAACCACATTTATCTGTTTCAATACACTTGTAGAGATAAAAATCTTACAGTTTGCATATGTGTGCAAAATTTTACTTCTTCCACAAAAAGTCACACAGCAAAAGGCATTCCTAAAACACATGTGTTTGGTGTAGTTACAGAACAAAGTGCCAATGGCGCTAAGAGGGTCAAATTATAGAAAAGGATGGCAGGAAGAGACAGATAAGTACTTGACTGGTTCTCACAGACACTGGCTTCTTACTAGTCATCCACACTGGAAGTCTAAGGAAACATTCTCAGAATGGCTTGGGATAAATCTGTGGCACCTTCTCTCGAACATATAATTACAATGTGCCAGGAATAGGTATGCTACAGTTGATTCTACAAGATTAGCAGGGTAGAGGCAAGGCTTTGCTTCTGGCTTGCTGCTTGCCCTCTGTCCCTTCGCTATAGTGATATTTTATTTATGTTTTAATAAATAAAGCTTGCCTGAAGATCAGAAGGTAAAACTAAGCCACTAGAGGCCAGGCAGTGGTGGCACACACCTTTAATCCCAGCACTAGGGAGTCTCACATGTCTTCAATCCCAGCCAGCACTAAAGGGAAATGTAAAATGGGAAGAGACCGAGACTCCAGGAGAGGTAAGGCTTGTCTAGTGACTGGTTGTTTTGCTTCTCTTATCTTCAGATTGAACCCCAACATCTGTCTCTGGGTTTTTATTATACATGCTGCACTTCCCACCCCTGGTTTCTGTCTCAGCTTCAGTTATTAGAGTCCCCTTCAAGAGTTTCTTGACCTCCTTGGGAAAATAATTTTCACCTCTTTGGATTATTTTAGTGCCTCCTGAATATTAATTTCATTGCATTTGTGATCCAAGACGTCCTTTATTTACTCAGAAGCCTGTGTTGAGTGGAGCCGGGCCACTCAATAATATTCAAGTCAGGTGGTGCCCTAAGGCACGTGTTTACCCACTGATACTCAGGCCCAGAAGAGAGCTGAGATACACGGATAGATCCATTCATTATGTTACCAGATTTTAAAAAGATCTAGCAAACATCCATTGGAGACACACACTGTAAATCTCTGGAGAAAAATGGAAATAAACGAGTGTTTTTATTCTATTCACAAATTTGTTATAAAACAAAACGAAGCAAAATGTTCCCTTTATTTTTTTGAGAGAGGATCAACATACAGTATTTTCCTGGGTGTATTCTCACAATGTAGGCTGGCTAATTTTTAATATGACTGCTCTTTAGAAAAATGCAAATGTTTCTGTTTGTTTTGAGGAAAAGGCACTTTGCGGGGCTCATCCCCCTTTAGACTGTAGAAAGCAATATTGGGCTTTAGAGAGTTCAGCAACTACAAGCCTTAAGACAGAACAAAGCTGCTTTAGCCCTCCTGTCTACCATGACCAGCAAGTCCACCTTCAGACTGAGAGCTGTAATGTCCTCCCTTTGCTGGGCATGGCCTGGATTGACAGCATTGCTTCTTAGAACAGCTAATCACAATGAAGGAGTTTGTTACTAGTTCTCTGGAACACAGTAGAGAGTTGGCAAGGCCAGTTACAGGAAGAGGACCTCTATAGCATATGGCCTGGGGACAGTGGGGAGCTTTTGCCTGTAAGACTGTAGTTTCATCCACAAATAGGTTCACACACAATGCTACTGCCTCAGCTGGGGTCCCCGACACAGAGGGAGATGCCCAGCCACCAGCAAGCTTGTTTGTTCTGGTGCGACACAATGAAGAGGGCCAGGTCAATTGAATGTGCAGTCTGGATTATTCTTAATTTAAGCAGCACACAGGAGAATGCACAAGGGGATTGGAGATGCTTACTTGGATGCTGTGGATTGAAGATCCACTGTTCACCAGTGAGAATGTGTCAAGAATTCATTTCCTGTGCAGTGTACAAGCGCAATGGCAGTCAGATCCCACCCAATGACAGCCTAAAAACAAAGGGTCAGTGTGTTCATTGGTGGGCTTGTAACTGCCATTATCAATCCCATACATCACCCTTCGACTGTGTTTTTCCTTTGTGTCTTTAACATAAATAAATATACAAATGATGCACAGAGAGATGCATGAAAAGACAAATCAAACATAGAAACTGAGCTACTTAAAAGTCAAATCAAGTGAAGTCTAATCAACAAGTAGCTCAGATAAGTAGATCAAGAAAGGGTAAAGATAAAGGTATGAGTCTTGAAATTGTATGTATTTATCAAAGTGCATACTTGGGAATGTTAAGGTTTAGGTCTTCCTACAAAAAATAATTCAAAACATTGATTGGTTCATGGAGCTAGAGAGATGGTTTTGTGGTTAAGAGCACTGGCTACTTTTATAGAGGTCCTAGATTTATCTCCAGCACCCACATGGTGGCTCACAAGTTTGGCTGATCTGATGCCCTTTTCTGATCACCCCATGCACCAGACATGCATGTGGTCACACATGGACATGAAGCAAACATTCATATACAAAACAAAATAAATCTCAAAATAAGAGTTCATCATCATAACATATAGATTTATTTTTAAACTATATTTATTTATTTTTTTTTAAACTAAATGCACACACAACATGTAATATTCACCCAAGATTATTTAAACCTTAGGTTGATATGATGAACTAAAGGAGAGGAAGGATTCTAAACTGCAGGAGGCTTGGAAACATACTGGACTCGTCTTCTTCAGGTACGGGTGGCTCGAACAGGGCTGTCCAGCTTTCCAGCATGCGTGCATGAAGCTGTCAGCACAAATGTTTTAGGTTGTGCTCATAGTGACCTGTTGTACTGAGTGTGGGCCCCTTGTTCCATCCCGCCTGACTAGCTTACACCAGAAATAATCACACAGAAATTGTATTAATTAAATTACTGCCTGGCCCATTAGCTCTAGCCTTTTATTGGCTAACTCTCACATCTTGATTAACCCATTTCTATTAAATCTGTGTATCACCACGTGACTGTGTCTTCCTGGCAAGATTCTAACCTACGTCTGTCTTAGGCCAGAGATTCATGGCGTCTGCCACTCTGCCCTTCGTCCCAGCATTCAGTTCTGTCTTCCCCACCTACCTGAGATCTGATCTATCAACTAGGCTGAGGCAGTTTCTCTAATAACCAATGAAAGCAACACAAATACAGAAGGACCTCCTACACCAGTGACCCTGTATGCTAAAGGCTCAAGGGCTATAGGCTGGACCTGCTTACAGGCTTTGTCTAACTAGACCTCATGAGGAATCAAGACACATCTTCTGATCACAGTCATTTAGAGATAATTTAAAGAATTTTCTAAATAAAAGCCATTACACAATAAGTGAGTTTATACATTTTGGGTTTTTTTTTTTTTAACAGTTAACAGAAAGAAACTTGTGAAGAGAAAACTAGAGAACCAGGTTGTCAGTGAAATGAAAGCTGAACGACTCGTCCAAAAAGAAGCGAATACTGAAGTCCTGTGAAGACATATGTATATATTTACATAAACAGTGTAAAATATTGTCATCTGGTTCAACAGTTGAAACTGTATCGAACATATTTCTGCATCTCCTCTTTCTTTTTTTGTAGTATTTAACAGCAGAATCATGGTGTTTAAGTAATTACTTATTCTAATTACTTTAGGCAATGAAAGATATTTATACCTTTTAACAGCAAATCTTTAATTAGCATATTAATCAAAAGATGAATAATTTACAAGTTTAGTAACAGATCTGAATTATTCTAAAAGAGGCCTCGTTCACAAGCTCAGAAAATTTATAAAATTTTTGAGACGCTCAGCTTATGGATTACTGAGAGTGTTACTATCCAGTCAACAACACGCAGAGCAAATGCGTGCATCTCAATGGTGGCATTTAATATATGTTAAAGACCTTTCTCTGCTGTGTGGGCCTGACCTCTCCTTTAACTCTACCTGCGAAGCCCAGGCGGAATGGAGAAGGAACACTTCTTAACCCAGATGTTGACATTGGTTAAGAAGCCACTGAACATCAGGAATTCTCCAGGTCATCCCAGATCCCTGATAAAACATCTGAGTGATGGAACTGGCAAGTGTCTCTCTGTCTCCCAGGCACTCATGTGAAAAGCCCAGGCTTGTTCTCACGAGGGAAAGGAGGGGGTCAGGGGGAGTTTTCACAGTGCTTCTGGAAACATGCTCATGGGAACTCAAGGGGAGGGGTGTCTGGCATCTCAGATGGGATGCGAAACCTCTGAGATTGGAAGGCATCTTCATGGCAATTTCCCCTCCAAAATCCTGCATTTCTCTCTTTTGCATAGAGAGACACATCCCTGTTTATAAGTCTATGACCAGGATGGATATCTGCCTCCCCCTGCTCTCCAAATTTGACCAATTTACAACATTCATAACAGCTACTGGGGAGTGTGGCATTTAATAAGCATAATAGAAATGTTATTTTGAGACTTGATAACCCTGTGTCAAACAGTGTGATAAGATTTGGTATCGTCCCTTGGTGGGGCTTTCAGCAGGACACTCTGCTGACCCTAGAGAGTGGCGGATGCCTTCAACTAACAGCACTCAGCTCCCAGTCCTGCCGCTGGTCCCCGAGGTGTGGTCTGCGAGCCCTGCCTGGCTCCCGTTCAATCCTCTTTCTATTTCCCATACAGCATCTATGAAACAATTTCTCAACTTTAATTAAACATCATTCTAAATGAAAACACTCTTTCAGAAAGGAGGGGCGATGCAGTGGGGGACCTGGGAGGAGAGGAGGAAGGGGAAATTGTGGTTGGTATGTAATATGTGAGAGAAAAGGTTTTTGAAAAATTAAAAAAAAATATATGCTCTTTCAGTCCACTTTGAGAAGGAAGTGAATAAATGCTGACATTGAAGGATGAGGACATTGATGGCACCGGCTTAAACACACTGCTGAGCTGGATGTGGTTAAGGGAAGGCTGTTGAGCAGCGAGGAAAACACTCTCCATGTGTGTGAACTGCTCATGCATAGGACCAAAGAAACAGAAAAGATCAACCCATTGGATGCTCTCCCAGCGTCACAGACAATAAACACACAACGATTTTCATTAGGGCAATTTTCTCTAGCCTGTACTTAGGTGTTATCTTTCATCATTGAGTTGAATTGCTGCTGGTTTGTTTGTGGTTTTAGTGTGTTCATTCAGTAACGTGTTTTAAACTCCACCAAGTGCACCAGCTCCTCAATGAACAGCAAAGTGGGACAGACATCCAAAACGTTGTCCAATGCCCCTGGGCCATCGTGGCCAGGACCAGGCCGAGGAGGCAAAGTCCCCACTGAGCACCTCAGAACAGTCAATGGACTCTTTGCTGTCAGAGGAAAATGTGAGCCACCCCAAATCTGAGTGGCACAACCAAAACAGTCAGCCACTATCTTTCTCATCACCTAAAGCCACGGGCATTTCCACCGTAGTCTAAGCCAGTTAGGGACACGACATAAGCTGCTAGAACCAATGTCAGCCTAAAAACGTTCATTTTGCAAGGGCGTTAGATTCCAGAGAACTAGCGGTCAGTCTCATGCTGTGCCCAGCTCTCCTGTATTTACACTTCGGTTTGTTGCCACTGCTGTAGAGACCTGGCCAGTACCAATGAGAGAACAGAGCATAGAAGCCACATCTGCCGCCAGTTCAAGCCTCTTCATATTCCTGTTACAAATCACCGCAACTCGTAACTGCTTCTCGTGTTCTTTGATTTTCCGTCATGCTCTTTTTCTCCGTTATTTCACGTTGTCGAAAACGGGACATGACACACGTACTGAGAACTAACCCTCTCTACTCGAGTGGGTGTGAACAGCTCTGCAGAGGTTCGCTGTTCTCATTCCTGTCATTTGATTTGCTTTACCCGAGAAAACATCCCTCGAGGATCATCTAGGAATGAGAACTATCACACTGAAAACAAACAAAAAGTGAGCTGTCTGGCACGGAATGGCCTAAGAGGACACCCATGGGGGTTTTAGCAGGGTTGCTAATGGCGCCTCTATCACCATCCCCTAGCAGAGTACCTGACAAAGGCAGTTACAGGAAAAGGGACTCAACGTTGGCTCATGCCTTTAGGGTGTGGCCCATCCTCGCATGGCAGTTCCAACACAAGGCAGCTGGCTAGTCACATTGCATCTGCTGATGAGAAGCAGAGGGAGGGGAGCGCTGGTGCTCAGCCCATTGGCTCTTTTCATTCTTTCCAGGACCACCCATGTTTATGGCAGGTCTTCACTAATTAACCCAGCCAGAAACTCTCTCACAGACACGCCCAGAAGTTATCTTCTGACGGATTCTAGATCCCATGGTAGTGATATGTAAGTGCATTATTAAACTCTATCTTCTCAGTACATCTTCTTTTACGACACTTTTAACATGAAGAGAAAATGACTTTTAACACTGGATGGCATTGCATAAACATTTGCATGAGCAGCGCTTTTACGATAACACAGAAAATGCTGACAAAAGTTAGATTTGTTTGAAAAGCATAGTAATTAATTTGGCCAAATATCTGATTTCATAAATAAATGGAGAAATGGAAGGCCTTCTTTCTAAATTAGGAGGCCGTCATAGTGATTCAGTCAATAATTATATCATGATGTCAAGTGTAATATAACAAAAAGATTGCCACAAGCAGGCCTTGACTGCATATTTTAGTGGTCATCCTATTTAAATATACTTCTGTCTTATTATATTTATGTTTATAAAGAATCTCATAATGACTGTAAGATGCTCACTTTTAGATTTATCACATGCACCTACATTTTGGCTTCTTCTTTCTTTTCCTATGTATCCTTAAAATGGGCTCATTTCTACTTCTCTAGCCCCAAGTTTACTCATTCTTTTCTCCATGGTTTAAAATCTACAGTATCTAATGCATTTTCTATGCCAATTGCTGTAGTTTCTAATTCTAAACTAACTTTCTTGGGTTGTAATATATCTGTCTTCAACTGATTAGAAACTTTGCATTATACATTCACCTAATTTTTTTAGATGTCATTTCCTTCATCTTTTAAAGCAATGCTAATAGGAGCTTTAGTAGTCCGCCTACCACATTTAGAGTCTGGACACAGAAACAGAGTCTATTGGATGCTTTATCCTCAACAAGGGATGTGCTTTTCTTGATACTGAATGATGTATAAGAGCTGTCCTATCAACCCTTCGTTATCACGGTGATGTTTCTTTACTTCCCACCATTGCACAGTTTGTGTTGCTGACCTCACTTGCTTCACCTCTTCCCGAACTCAATGCACCTGTGAGCTCTCATCCATGCAATGTGTGGAGTTTTGTGTTTGTTCACCTCTTTATCATTTGGTTACAAGACTACTGAAAACTGGCAACAAATCCATATATCATAATTCTGAGGTGGGAGATCATAAGGACAAAGGGACACAATTGACTCTTCAATTCAAATTGCTCCTTCCCTGGTAGACAGGAAATGTCAGTGTTCAAGTTTTTCTAGGATTACAACAAAAACATTCAACATACTCGGCCAGTTTACAGCTTATGAAAATTATAATAATTTAGAAATAAATTGAGCCACATAAACAATTTTATCATGTACTTGTCATTACATATCACATGTGATATATATCACATATATTTCTTATGTATGCATATATGACATATATGGATATGCAAATGATATAATCTGTATCCTAGAATAAGTTTTATTCTACTTAGTTCCTAAACAGAAGTACCTCCTCATAATAAGAAGAAAAAGAAAAAAGATAATAAAAATCTACATTAAGCACAAACATGATAAAAATTTATTTCCTCCTAAGCTAATTTTAGAGTTTTTAACCTGAAAAACTAGGAATAAAACTGAAAATTTCTCATAAATGCAGAGCTGGTAGTAAAAGTAAGCAAGAAATCTTAATTGGTTCCAAAATGGTGAAGGTGAAAAGTCATACGTATACATAGACATTTTTCAGGAATCCAAAACTAAGGAATTTGAGACTTTTTATATTATCCTTACAATGTTATTTTATTTATGTATTGTGAGTGCTTGTGTGTGTGTGTGCGTGCGCTCATGTGTGTGTATAGGTCATGGGTTGTTACAGTCTGATGGGAACTGACCACACAGGCTCATATGTTTGGACTCTCCGTGGCACTGTTTGGGAAGGATGAGGGACCTCAGGAGGTAGAGCCTTACAGAAGAAAGTGGACCACTGGAGGAGGACGTAGGAGTTTTATAGCCTCACCCCACTTCCTATTCAGTCTCATCTTCCTAGGTACCATACAATGTGACCAGCTGTTGCTTCATATTTACCACAACTTCCTTACCCATCTCTCCCATCTTAACCTTCATGATGTCCTCGCCTCCCCCCCGGAACTGTAGACCAAAATAAATCCTTTGTCACTTGAGCTGCCTTTGTCCGGGCAGTTTATGGCAGCAACAGAGAGTGACTAGGACAGGTCAACCTCAGCTGCCATTCCTTAGGTGCTCTCTCCCTTGATCTTTGAGTCAGAGCTTCTCCTGAAGCTCACTGGTTGGGCTAGACTGCCTGGCCAGGGAGCCAGAGTCCTCCCGCCTACACCTCCCTAGCCTTAAGATTATGAATATTGAATCACTATTCCTAGTTTTTTAGTAAGTGCTGGAGATTAACCTCAAATCTTCCCGCTTTCAAAGCAATACTTTACCAACTTTGCCATCTCCCCAACCCTACTTTCCAGTCTTAAGTTGTCCACAGAGTCTATCAAGCAGTTCAGGACACTGAGTATTCCATCCAGGACGATGTGTTCTGAGACAGAGAACATCCATCACGTAGGGAATCTTTTTTCTATTAAAATGTGTTCTAGGTAAAGTTCATTTATTTAACCTTTCTTCCTTTGCCAATTGATAGTTCATACAAGTCATGTGGAATGTCTTTTCAAAACACACCTGGGACCCAGAGTCAGGCTATTTTTCCATCCACCCTGTTCTTGAGAAAATTCTAATTTATTAAAATTACAAATGGAGAAAAGAAACAGACTCACAAGGTTAGACATCCAGTGACAGAGGTAATAAATAGTTTCAAGAGTAAAACCTAGGACTTTCTGATCCTGGTAATAATTATACAAACTCAAATCCCCTCCTACAGAAGACTTGAAGCATATTATCCCAGCTCTCTGAAGGAATCAGTAATTCTAAACTGTTGGTATTGAAAGACTAATCTCTCCCAGGAAAGACAACAGAATATATATTTGCAATAAAAAATAAACTTAATTTCCACAAACATAAAATAGTCAATAATTTTCTTGTTCCCTTTTGTATTTCCATCTTGGGCTATGATGTGAGTATGTCAATAGTGGAGAATTGTGATATATTCATAGCATTCTTTGCCACTTTATTTACAAACATAATATCTGAGGGTCAGAGGTCAGTCTTTTACTGGGGTATCTATAGACAGTGGTTGCCTCCAGTGGCAGGGAAGAATGTCAGCAAGCACACTGGTCTAAGACATCTTCCCTTTGAACTTACCAGATAATTTCAACGTTTGAATCGGTTATAGTATGTTTAAAACAGCGTATATCTCAGGATAAAACCTAGTAGTAAACACATGTCCAGCATGCACAAGGCCCTGGGCTCAACCCGCAGAATAAAATTATGCACCTCTCTCGAAGAAGCAATCAGATATGGTATATGACTCCAATAATCAACTCCAATAATTTTATGAAAGTTTGTGGGTGTTTTTCCTTTTTGAGATACTATAGAGATGGATGAGAAGCTGGTAGGGGTCCTTGGAGCCTATGGGTTGGGAAGGGACAGGCGTCAAGAGCAGGCCTCTTCATAGGACGCTGTGGTGGCATATTTAGATGGCACTCCGACAATCCTGAGAACAAAGTTTCCCTTGAATCAGAGGGCGGAGCTAGCTACTGGCTGACCAAATTAGCCATAGAGGTTTTGGAGGACCCAGGGCATATGAAGAGACACAGGAAGTAGTAGGGAAGGCTTAGAGGGATGCTTGGTCTTTTTAGATTAAGGAAGGAGAGAAAGAGGAGGTCCCTGGTCGCTTCTTGGCTGCTTCTCTGTTCAATCAGGCTCTTACCCTGATATCCAACTCCTGAGTTTTTAATTGATAAAGAATAATTAGACAAATGCTTCAGGGCATGTAAGTTGTACTGCTCAGCTTTAACTGTCAGCCTGACACAACCTCGGGCATCTGAATGAAGGACTGACGAGATCAGGTTCGACTATAGGCATGTAAGCGAAGGAATGTCTAGATGATTCGTTGATGTTGGAAGACCCAGTCCAGTCTGGGCTGCTCTTCTCCAGACTGATTCCTAAGCCATTTAAGAGGAAACTAGACAAGGCTAAGCAGGCCATGAAGGATACATTTACTCTCACTTTGCTCCTGAATGTAGATATGATGTCACTAAATGCTTGCATTCCTGCCTTGGTTTCCCTGAAGTAATAGATTATAACTCATTATTTTAAACCAAATAGACCCCTTTCCTCATGTACTTTTTCATTGCTGTAAGAAAACACCATAATCAAGATATGGGGTATGAAAAAGAGTTTATTTAAGCTTACGGTTCTAGAGTGTTAGTGTTCATAATGGCAGGAAAGGCAGAGTAACGGGGAGGAGGCTGACTGATCAGATCTTTCAGCCACACAAGAAACAGGAACAGAATTAGAAGTGGGTGAGATTATAATCTCTCAGATCCTATCCCCAGTTAGACATCCTCCAGCAATGTTTCATATCCTAAAATTTATATGACGCCCCCATACAGTAACACCATAAGGGACATTTTTCATTTAAACTGCCACACTCCCCTACCTTGAGTTTTATGGGAGTATTTTATTATAACAATAGAATGAAACTAGAGTAGAATTTGCTACCATCTGTGTTGCCTTTATTGGTTAATGAATAAAAGAAGCTGCTTTTTCGGCCTTTGATAGGGCAGAATAGAGCTAGGCTGGAAAGACTGAACTAAATGCTGGGGAAAAAAAGGAGGCGTCAGCAAGAAGCCATGTATGTCACCAGAGGGGAAAGATGTGAGCTGCCAGCTGGAACCTTGCCTGTAGGCTGTGAGTCTCGTGGTAAAATATAACTTAAAAACAGAACTGAAGGAAATATCAGTACCCCTGGACAGGCATGAAGACGTATGAGAATCGACTTGTCCAATTGGCTGTAAAATGAAGAAAAGAGAGCAGGTGACTCTACTTTTGTTCCCTGTAACCTCCCATCTGTGACGAAAAGGAAAATGCTGCTAAGACCACCATGAAAAGAGACCACTTCAGCCCATCACAGAACATCTGTGGAGGCATTGTATGTGATGAGGAGAGCTGGACCCTCCATTTAGGAACCAGCAGGAGTAGGGAGCACATTCCCGCTCCTGTTCTACTTTGAATCTGTTGGCCTCACCAGGAAGCAAGAGAGAGTAAAAGGAATGAGAGATAGGCCTATGGAGGACAATTCTCACCATCAATTTCTGCTGAAGATCATGAATCATGTCCACTTCCTTCTCATATCAGTGTCAAAGTTCCCATCCATCTCTGTCCATGTCCTTCAGTTCATACTTAATTTAATTACTGAGAAGGCAAAAACACACCCTTTGTTGGATGGTAGAACGCATGCATAGGAAAAATATGATCACACACCCAAACTTATAAACTTACCAAACACACTGCCTTCAAATCTACATACATAGCAGAATTTCATTTGCCTGTTGTGAGCACAGGAACACAGTTCAGTGAAAGGTTCAAGGCCTTGCTGATCTTTCTTTAGGATCAATATACCACAAACATCATATTATTAAACCCATGAATTCCCCAGATCTTCCTATGAGTATGGATCACTGCCTTGCAATTGTCTAGCTGCTGTTCATAAAGCATGACAGGGTGACATGTGGGAGCTGCTGCTTCTAGAAAGCACGACAAGATGACAGGTAGGGACCCTCAAAATGATGCTGCCAGTGCCGGGGTAAGGGGAGAAATTGAGCAGCTTCTATTGGGACATCATTATAGCCATATACACATTTTTCATCCATGTAATTTCCCTCTACAGTGTAATAGGAAAACCAAGCATTTCAATGAACCTGATATTCTTGCTAAATTAACTTTTTTCTTTATCGAATGAGGCTTACTAAGTGATGAAATTATAGGGACTCCGATCTTTAACCAGCATGAAAAACACAAAGTCTGCAAGAACCACTCAGGTGTGAAATTCTTACTGGCTTCTTCAGGATTTCAGAGAAGTTGACTCACCGTCTTGAGAAAAGAATATTCCAGGGGAGGAAAAGTGGCTGAGTGGCTACTCTCTTGTACAGGACCTGTGTTCAGTTCCCAGCACCAATGTCAGACAGCTCGCAACCATCTGTAACTTCAAGACTGGGGATTCTGATGCCTTCTTTTGGTCTCTGTGAGTACCTGCACACATATGGTGCACAGATACACACTCAGGCATGCACACATAACATCCATATACATCGGTGTGCCCTAAAGGCAACCAAGGACCACACAGCAAGCCATGTAGATGCCCACTGCCTTCCCTCAGGCTTCTTCCTTCAAGAAACAGGGGCTTTGTCTTTTGGGTTCAGGCTCCCATTCCACTGGCTCCATGTTAGAAAGAAGGTCTTGCTCAGATCATCCATCTTGGGAAAATACACACGGGTCCTTCTTTCTTTAAAACATTTTTCTTGTCTGTGTTTCTTATCTACTTTAAACTTTGTATTTCTCACTTTTCTGTTAAAATATCTAAATCAAGTATCATGCCACTTTGGCTGGCTATTTTTTTTTTTTTTTGTCAACTTGACACAAGCTAGAATCATTTTGGGAAAAGGAAACTTAACTGAAAAAATGCCTTCATCAAATTAGCCCATATTCAAGCTTCTTGAATTATAATTGATGTATAAAGGCAAAGCTCACTGTGTGCGGTATCACTCTTACGAATGTAAAAAAAAAAATAAACTGAATAAGCCAGGGAGAGCCAGTCAGTAACTATCATTATTTCACAACCTCTGCTTCAGTTCTTGCCTTCAGATTCCTGCTTTCAGATTCCTGCCTTGACTTCCATTCATGATGAACTGTAAAGTCTCCTCTCTGGGTTGCTTTTGGTCAGGTCATGTTTATCTCAGCAGCAGAGAGCAAGCCAGGACACCTCCCATAGTGTAAAAGTCTATGAAATAATTGGGTCTACCCAATTATTTTCCTACTGGGCCCAGGACTTCATTGAAGAATTTGTATCTAATTTTTTGTCCCATGATAAGCATTTGCATTTTGCTCCTGAAATTAAATTATGTTTAATATTTTTAAATGTATTAATGTGTTACTTAAACATATATGCATATAGCTATGAATATACAAGGGTATATGTGCTCATGCGGATGTGAGAACTTCTGCATATGGGTGAATTCTCACTTGTATGTGTGTTTGCAGGAG
Organism: Microtus oregoni; assembly: GCF_018167655.1. Classification (NCBI taxonomy): domain Eukaryota; kingdom Metazoa; phylum Chordata; class Mammalia; order Rodentia; family Cricetidae; genus Microtus; species Microtus oregoni. The sequence goes on along the minus strand of NW_024543093.1, from coordinate 9,774,034 downwards.
AGTCCAGGCTGGGAACCTACATGGCAGAGGGAGAGAACAGGTCTCCATGGGTTTGTCATCTGGCCTACACATGTGCATCTTGGCATATGTGTCTCTCAGCACAGTAAAGTAAACAAATAACAATTGGGTTTAAACATTTTTAATTTTTTTTTCTCTTCTTGCATGCTGACTCCCGTGTGCTAAGGGGCAGCGACACTGGGAAGCTTGGGACCAGGGCTGAGTCTACTTTCTCCACGTTCTGGTGTGCCTCATAGCCTCCCTCCTTTGCACATTCCCTGACGTCATCACTTGATTAGAAATGTCTTCGGAGAAGAGACCCTGTGTAATTATCGCCACATGTCACAGAAGCTGGTCATAGCATTTTAAAGCTAGAGGTTCATTCAGCTATAATTCAATCAGACAATTTTCACTTTTAGATGAGAACCCTTGTTTGAGATTGTCAATGGGGCCCATCCAGAAAAAGACCCTGGGTACTTTTAAAATTGGGCTAAGTCCACCTTTTGTGGGATGAACCAAGCAGGTAGGTTAATCTTCACAAAGGTTCTGAATTTGAATTAGTAACAATGCGCACAGGATGGCCACTCCTCTTCCTCATGCGACCACAGCACCCATTCACTGTCAGTCATTCATAAGGACAACCAAGAAGACAATGCTTTCTTTTGTGACAGCTATCACTTCAGGAAAGCCTTATTTCATGAGTTTTCATAGAAATGAAGAAATGTTCCCAGCATTCCTTTGTCTGAAAGGAAAGAGAGAGAGGAGACTTATGGCCTTCTAGAAGTTCGCCAGGACAGAGACGGTCTTCAAGGTCTCAGTTTGATGGAGAACCTGAGGTATTAGCGGCTGCCAGTTCCTGCCACAGAGCTCTTCAGAGAGAGGAATAACTTAACCATGAGTATGAAACCAGTTCTAGTTGGCTCACAGATGATCTTCCAGACTTTACAGACTTATTTTCCAAAAAAAAAAAAATGCTCTTATGATTTATTCAAGTCCCCATTGAAGATGAAAAACTGAATCTTTATTTGTTCAGGGGAAAAAAATCTTCCTTGGTTTAAATTGTTGAGTCAGTGTGGCATATCCTTGTAAGTCGAAGCAGTTTTTCTGAACTGTCCAAACTCTTTGGCAGTCCTACACATGGAGTTCTTTGCTTTGCCGGTGCAGGAGAAAATAAAGCTTAGAAACACTGAGAATGTATCATTATTTAAAATCATCTGTAAGAATGTATCATTACTTAAATCAGCAGTCCTCATCCCAATTGCTACTGACTCAGTTCTTCTAGAAATTCCTTGGAATAAGCATAATCATTTTTTACAATCATAATTTATCTTCAAGTATTGTATATTAAAATGAGGTCTTCAGCATCATTTGTGACTAGGCTTAATTTGAAAATATCTTATTAATTTGCAGTAATGAGGTATAATGAATATTTATGAGAGGTTTTATCTGTACCCATTAATTTGACAAGATGTATCACTGATAAACTAGTCTTCTGCACCCAAACTAATAGATATCACAATAAAAAACCTATAAAAAATGTCTAATAATTCCTCCCTGAGAGTCCTCCATTTGGGATAAAAGATGTTTTCTGCCAGTGAAACTTTAAGATTCATTGAGGACACCACAGGAAGCAGCAGCTCTCTCTACACCTGTAGGCAGGTTTCCCATGGCTGCCCCTCTCATTTGTCAATGAAGCGCAGACACAGCGCCCACTTCAGTCCAAGTTGGTTATTGCCACATCTGTCCTTGGGATGATGGAGGAGAGGAGACTGTGAGTCCCAAAGCAATGCTCTTCCAAAGTATCCCCAGAGGGTTCATGCAGGTCTGATTATAGGGCAGTCACCTGTTTCTACAAGAGCGTCCAGATGCACTTGGGGGGCTGGCCTCCTGTCGCTGCTCCCATGAGGCTGACTGAGTAGTCCATCATGTTGTCTCTTTGCTTCCCTAGAAGCTCTGCATTATAATGAATTATTGCTCATGTTTGGTGCAGAAAACATCCACGCAGGTTGGATATCTGCAAGCTTCCCTGACTGATGAACCTCGGAGCCCATACCCACCTAAGTACTGAAGTCTTAAACCTGGCTGCCTATTAGTTTAAGATAGACTGAGAAGTCGGCTCTAGGGAGCTTAATTGTGGCCTCGAATGTGTTTATGTGCCCCAGCCAGTAATTGAGGCCAAGATCAGAACGTTCACAAAATGTGTTCCAGGAAGCAATAAAACTTCGAACTTCAAGACAGAAAATGGTGTGGTAACTGAAACATTTTTGCATAAGCCATAGAGATCTGACCTACGAAATGCAAATTGTAGACATTTCAAAATCACTCATTATGCCAATGAAGATCCTGGTCAATACACTAATGTATTTTTTTCTGATTAACAAAATGTAGTCAACTGGAAGGAAATTAGTGCTAGTCATGAAATGGAATGGAGTAGAGTTAAAGCTTTCTAAAATAAATTTTATAATGTTAACTTTTAAAAGCTCCTGCCTGTGATTTGCGGTAATATAATATTAATTTATATTAATTTAATTTTTATTTTACAAGATAAAGAGAAATCATCAAACTGGTTTAACCACAAAAGAAAAAGAAAGGCATAACCAAGTGAAGAGAACGGAACCAAGACTTAAAGATTATTGGAAACTGAAATAGGCTGCAAAGTGGAAAGAAGACAGGGCAAGAAGAGATCTCTGGAATGAAGTGGGGAAAGCATATTCCAGAATTTTAACTGCAGCAAAGAGATTAAACCTTGTTATTAAAAGAAAAGCTTGGCATATATATTTAGCTACAGAGGAAAATATAGAGGAAAAAAGGAAAAGAAAGCTAGAAGAGAAAATAAGGATTGTAACAGATGCAGACACAGAGATTCCTAGACACATCCATAGATAGATGCACAAACACAGGCTAGTAAATGCATGCACAGATACAGAGACCCAGACAGACACATGGACATACAAACAGACACACATAGGCAGACAGACACATAAACACACACATATGCACCTGAACAGCAAGTTTAAAACAGGTGCAGTGAGCCTTGGAGCAGAAAAGCTAGATGAGGAGAAACAGGAAGTATTTTAAAGAATATATTAAAAATAATACGCAAAAATAAAATAAAAGGGAAAAAATAAAAAATAATACGCTTATATGCATTATTAAATATAATCATGTGATCATAGAATAATAATTTGTAAAAGAAATCGCCAGCGTGTAATTATTAAGGCTGAAAAGAAGAAACTGCGAAGCTGCTGTCATAGAAGCAATGTCACCAATGGTTGCAAACCAAGGTACCCTTTGCAAGCAGACCCCAGGCCTGGGCAGAGAGCAGTTAAAATGAAAGACCAGCTCAACTGCCGTGCTTGAGTGGTTGTGTAATAGAGACGCAGGCCTACCTCCCCCCTCGCTGTGTTTTCAGGGGTCATAAGTGCAGTCACCCTTCTTTTGTGAGATACGAAGGTTTCCTTTTGTTTGACAAAAGGATAGCATCCTAATAAAATAAGAAACTCACCCAAGGTGGGAGAAGGGTCTGTCAACTCAAATGAAACATTCCTCTAGATGAGCTATTTCACAGTTCCAGGCCTCTCTGGATATTGTAGCCTATCAGGATCCTGTATAAAAACAAGTGTACTCCTGGGAGCAGAAATGCAACAACCTCTGTAAAAATAGCCTTAGTTTGAATGAGAATTTCATCTCACAGGTAACCATGCCACAGACAGCAGAGATGGTTACCATGACCAGGGTAGAAAGGATGTAATTGGTTAGTATTTCCACTTTGTATTTTTGCATTTCATTATCCCATTTTAAGTCATTATATCATCTATGACCTTTTGGCTTGCCTAAGAATGAAAAAAATATTTCAAATCACATGAATGAATGGATTTTTCCTTACTAAATAAAAATATTTCAATGAGCGTGCATGCTGAGAATAATCCCATTTTATCTGTGCACTCCCAGCCTGTTTCAGGACTTGGCCCATGTTCCTATCAGTCAAGTGAGTCTGAGGACACGCAGGAGCCTTGCTGAGAAGGTTCCATGTGAGCTCACAGCAGTGGCTTAGATATGGCTTTGTAAGAGAAGGGTACCAAGAGCCCTGTGCTCCTGGGAACCTGTGGATATGAAAGATGATGAGTATCTCCCTTGAAACAGCGGTTATGATCGACTGGACCACTGCTATCTGCATCCCTCTGTTCAGGTATTTTTTTTTTTTTATTTTTCGAGACAGGGTGTTCATGTATTTTTAAAAGAGATGAACATTTAAATCCACACATTTTCCAAAAGGCTGATTAATTACAATGAATGGTGGCCTGATTCAATCACTTGAAGCCCAAGAGATGGTCCAAGGCAAAGAAGACTAAAAAAGACTGTGCTGTACACTATACCTTAAGTCTCTAGCCTGATTTTAGATTTACCAGCCTCACTGTTGTGTGAACCATTACAGTATTTCTTTAAAGATAGAGGGATAAAAAACAGATACTAGATGGAGATGATAATGATAGAGAAAGAGATAATATGATAGCTCATAGATGATAGATAGATAGATAGATAGATAGATAGATAGTCTTCCCAGAATACTCCAGACTCCCGCCCAGACCACCAAAGAAGCAGGTTGTGACCTACCCCACTGAAAAAGGTACCAAGCCATGTGGCTAACATAGATAAGAATAATGGGTTAATATAAGCTACAAGAGCTAATAAGAAGACTGAACTAATGGGCCAATCAGTTTATAATCTTATGGAGATCTCTGTGTGATTTTCCTCTGGGACTAAAATGGCTGGGGGACTAGGCAGGACAGAACCCAAGCAGGCTCTTATGTTACAAGATAGATGATAGATAGATAGATAGATAGATAGATAGATAGATAGATGTAAACATAGACACAACAGACATTCTTTATCTGTATCACATTGTTTTTGAACCATCAACTCTAAAGTATTTAGTTTTAGAAGGAGTAAGACTGGGGCTCCATAGTTATTAGTAGTGTTAAAATAGTATATTTTAATTAATTAATTTATTTATTTAAAGGAAAATAAGAAAATGTGTGCCATTGTTCCCCTATGGAGATAAAAGGACAACTTGTAGGAGTTGGTTGTTGATCTTGGGGATTGAACTCAGGGCACTGGGCTTGGCAGCAAGCACCTTGACCTTCCCTCCAGCCATCTGCATGGTCTAGCTGTTAGTGATTAATGTCTCCACAGAATGCTCTTACTTGCATAGTGTTCCTACACATTACCTCACTACCGTCCTCACAGATGGCACAGTTGCTGGAGATCTCCCTGGCTTTCTGTCCCATGGCTGTCTTTTTCCATGTTCCACACTGTCCTTCCTGAAGCCCCCCTGTGTCATGCCTCCCTGTGGCAGTCTCAGAAATGAATGTTGGATATAATGACCATCAACAGCAGACAAGAGAAGTGATTCTGCAGGTGAGGGGCAGACCTCAGCCCTTGATGCTACTGAAGAGAGTACCAGGAGGAGACGCTTGCCTTTGCCTTGTGGACGTCGTTATGAGTGGATCCTATGGCAGAAAAGCTGCAGTTCCATCATGGTGGAGGTTCAGCCCTCAGGGATAAGCCTGGACCTCTGAGGAAGGCTGAGGAGACAGAAACCAACCTGGAAAGACTGCTGTGGGGTCACAAGGTCTCCAAGGTGAGCCTCAAGCTGGGGTGTAAACTATCAACCTAATTTCTTCAGCTTCACGCTGGTTGCCATCCTGATTGAAAGGTTCCTTCCTCTCACTGTTCCTTCTCAGTGTTCCACGAGCATAATAGAAGCCCTGGCTGGTTTCACATCTTGTACCAGGCACGGGAAGTAAAATCAGTTTATGAACTGTGTCTTCAGAAAATGCTGTTGGACTTTTGTTTTTGTTATTTGTTTTTAGTTTTTGTTTCTCTGGCTGTCCTGGAACTTGCTCTGTAGACCAGGCTGGCCTCGAACTCACAGATATTCACCTGCCTCTGCCTCCCTGAGTGCTGGGATTAAAGGTGTGCGCCACCACTGCCCGACTGAACTTTCATTTTATTAGTTTATTTTATAGTGTGCCGCCTCTCTGTGGTGAATGGGATATCAGTGAGAGGCTTTTGTCAGGCCGTGCACTCCCTTCCCACCCCCTGAGTTTCTCACGCTGTAGACTCAAGTGTTACAATGACTTCGGACTCGGTCCAATCACCCATCTCATTTAAGATCTGCACCAGCGCTCTGAGACCTGAGCATGTGTGAGAATCATGTGGAGTGTTTGACAAATGAGGTCAGGAGCCCTGCTCCCCTTTCTGACTCCCTTGGTTTTGGAAGGAACCTCGACATCTGCATTTGTACTATTGCTGCTGCCCGGTGTGAGAAGTACTTTTGCAAATCTGTGATTTAAAGAATCAAGTCCTTGTCCTTTGCCCCAGGACACTCACCAGACCCAAGTTTCTGTGCATTTTCACTTATTTACCTTCTGGTGAGAAAGGCGTTGCTCACTCTAGCTAAAAGCTGAATTCTTGCTCAGCCTGAAATCCCCCATAGAGCGTTTTTTATTTAGCATGTGAGTTTCACTCCCTGTGTTTACGGACACACGTCTGAGGTTAATTAAGAGACTTCATTTTTCTACCATTACTTTTCCGTCGCCATGGGACTATGTCACCTGTGTGTTTCAGGTAGCAAGGTTCATGGCTGTTTATCATGTTAAAATGCAGGCGTCTTCGGGATGTGGATCACCTGCCATCTGCGTTCCACCGCTCACCCTCCAACACTTGTGAGTTGTACAGCAGCTACTGCTGATGCCGGCAAACCGCCTCCCGGGGGCACCGCAAGTGCACAGAGCAGAGGGTGGGGTTTCCGTGTTATTTGAGGACTCCAAGAGCTCAGGGTAGTGATAGCAACCCCTCGGTGCGTTCTTTAGGAACTCAGGAGCTTATATTCAGTAAATCTGCACCTCCCAGCAGCTATTGCCAGAGAACGTATTATTTGTTCTGAGGTGTTTGCCCACCCTATGTTGAGCCCAGTTTCTCAAGGTCCATCTCTACTAGTGGATTAGGACTTACTGCTTCCGAGTGATCAAGGGTCATGAGCCTCCATATGCTAATATCAAAGTTTGACCTTGTGGACATCTCAGGGCTTCAGAATCTTACTGAACAGAAATGAGAAGAGATAATAAGCTATTTTGTATCATTTTCTATTCTCATCAGTTTTTTCTTGTAAAAATCTGACTAATCAAATTATGCAAACTAGTAGAAATAAAATTCATTTGTCTCTTTAAAAAAATAATTTGTTCCCTTAATGCCCACTCGGGTGGGTATGCATTCTTTGGCTGCAACTGTGTCTGTTCCTGATGTCGCTGCCACGATAATGGCACACGAACACCTAGCTTGTGTGCTCCTCAGCTGTCACTCCTGCACACGGCCTTCCCAGAGGGCTTTCTGGTTACACGTGTGCAGTGGCTTCATAGGTACCAACACTGCTGGAGGACATGGCTCATGTGCTTGGCCTAGGATGCTGTGAATGTAGCAGCGTACTTGGATTTCTTCAGATTACTAAGCAAATTAAAAGCGTTAGGGAAAGTCAGTTCAGAATGGAATTAAGGAGGTAGAGAGATGGTTCAGCAGTTAAGAGCACTGGCAATTCTTACATAAGACCCGAGTCATTCTCAGCACCCGTATATAGTGGCTCACAATTATCTATCACTCTAATTCTGGGGACTATGATGCTCTTTTCTGGCCTCTGTACCATATGGTACACAGACATACATGTATACAGAGCATACATACACACACATGAAATGATAGTAATAAAAATTTTAAAGTGGAATTAAGTTGGATAATACAGTCTATCAGATTTCAAATCCTCTAAAATTACACTTTCAACTCCAGAATATCAAGCCTTGTGACTTTTTTTTTACTAAACAGTTTCCCATCCTGTGGCTATTTAATTTAGTACTAATTCACACTGATGCTCAAATACTCACAATGATGCTTTCTTTCTTTAGTTTCATATATGACATAATTGTGATGTCCACAAAAAAAGCCTCAGATTTTCTGTAAAGGAGAGTGATATGGGTGTAATAGGCAGCTACATGTAACACACACACACACACACACACACACACGTGCGCTATAGAACAATCCAGCATCCAGTCACAAGCACACAAGCACAAGAAGTACAACTAGGCTGATTGGAAGCTTTCCCAGGCATTCTTTGCCGTGTAGGAAATGCAGCGGTATACTAGGATGGAGTCTGAGATGGACTCAAGGAGAAGAGGTCAGTATGGTTACAGAAGCCATGCTTTCAGGAAGGATGTTCCTTGGAGCATGACCTGCTACAAGCGTCCATAGTCTGGGACAGAACTGTGGTGAATGAGACTCTACGTGGTGGAGTGAGGAGGAGCTGGGAGAGCTGGCTCAACTCTAAGAGAGCTTGCTGAACAAACACGAGGACCTGAGCTAACTAACCCAGAGCTCAGGAGGGAAAACTAGCCACTGTGGAGCACACGGGTGATCCCTAGACCTGCTGGTAGACACAGGAGGATCAGCTAGTCTCACCTACTGCTGAGTTCCAGGTCTCGATGAGAGACGTTTCAAAAAGTAAAATGGAGACCAATTGAGAGAGACTCATGGCCTTAATGTACAGTCTTCACATACACACAGATATGCATGTACCACATACACACTTGCACCCACGGGGGAACATATAAGATGCACAAGAAGAGGTCACACTGCTGGTACCCTGTGATCACAACTTTTAAGCAAGGACTATCAAAATGGCCAATAGCATCATACAGCCATACTTGACTTTTTGGTATGAAAAGGATATTCTGCCCTGACAGGGAAATGCGTGAATCACTGGAGTGAGCAGGAGAGTTACAATGCTTAGTTGGCTTTCAAGGAAGCGGTGTTGCCTAAATTACGAGCTCACCCAGACCAAGGAGGGAAGTGCAAAGGTCAGTTGGAGGAATCATGGGAGCAGGGGTGAACTGAAACAATGGAAGGATCAACCTGGCCTTGAGAATAGGATCTGAGAGTCCACATTTCAAAACGGTCTGGCTGTTGGTCACTATAGAGAGGACCATGCTCCCTTAACATGGGATCAGAGAAGGCCACACACGCTCTGGTGTCGGGAGATTCCCCTGCTATGGGGAAGTCATCCACGGACATGGTTTTGTGATCCTAACAGACAGTGATGCTTTCTGTGGTTGCACAAAGACAGCAGAGCTGCCCACCCACCAGGGTCCACCCTTGCCCGGGGTGAGCTCCTCCATGGAGAGGGGCATCTGATTGGAAGTGCGTTTTCTTGTTTGCACAGTGGTGACACATGGCTAGGTATGGTGTGTGTGTGTGTGTGTGTGTGTGTGCTTGTGCTTGGCTGGCCACATTTAAGATCTGCTCATTTACCCTTTGCACTTAATTTCAAAAAAAGTTTTGTTCACAAGCAATGTGTTTCCTAAGTTACTCCAAGACGTGCCCTCCAGGCTCAGAACTACACATCTCAGGAAGTAAAATTGAGATTTCAATACTGTTTTCAAACCTTGGGATTTAGATGCAGTCTACTTTTATTGCTATGTTCCTTAGGCTTTAATTGTAGGGACTTTTAGGTTCAGAGTATAATTGAGCAGAGACAGCTGAATGCCTACCTGCTCCCTAGCCTCCCCCCCCCCCGCCCCCGCCACATTCGCATGACTGAAACCACTACAAACTTCCTGACTAGATTATTGTATTTCTTGTAAGAGATGAGCTGATGTGAGATTCCACTATCAACTAAAACCCACGAGTTCCATTCGGACTCACATATGCCCATTGTTAAAGTGTCCCACAAGTTCTTCTGTGCTGCATCTGTTTGCTCCTTCTCAGCAAGGTGTATTTTAGGATAAAACAATAAATAGGAGACAGCTCAGACTCTCTTATAGGCCGAGCCAGTTCCTCTCACAGTGCCCCCTCATGGTTCTGTGGTAAACTCAGAGAGGCATCTTCCAGACTCTGCCAGAGGTCCATGTGTCTCCGATGTGTGTCCCTGCAGGGTTTGCCTCAGATACCATAAACAGCATCTCTCTGGGTTCCTTGGGGAGATGCTGTGCAGCTGCAGAAGGGTGAAGATACCTGAACTCTTCTGGGATAGCCGGGACATGCCATTTCCACTACAGAGACACATTGTGTCTGTTTGCATGGTGGCTGTACCTCATCCTGCTCCCTGCTAGGTGTCACCTCAGTGGCAACCCATAGGTGGCTTGTGGGGGACACAGATGTGACAATTGTCCAGGGTTATCTACTGTTAATATTGTCCATGCTACCTGCAGGAGCAAAGTTGGCTTCTGAAAGCAGCAGTCATGGTAGAAACACCTATGGGAACAGGTTCCGCTCCTGACACTGTCTTTGAGGAGGCCCACAGGTCAGGTCAAACTTCACAGCAGCATTCCCAACTTGAGTCCTTTATGTCTTCTGTGGGAATTCACAGGCAAGGACAGAAGCTGAAAAGTGGGGAGGAAAAGAGCCGCTTGGCCCCCAAAATCAATAGGATCATCACTACTTACATCTTTTGTATATTGGATTCTTTAGTTTGTTTTTCTAAATATCCCATGGGAAGAAAAACAAAAGAAACCTATTCAGATCAGATATGTTGCCAATTCTATGATGAATAAAATTCTCCCAAGGAAGATTTTTCCTAGGCAAAAAATCTAACCCCCAAGGCCTTTGAACATAGCCGTTGAGAGCTGCGTGTGTTGGTCAGCAGGAGATAGTCAGCCTACACTTATCTGCACAGTTACCTCAGGCAGCAGGCTAAGCCATTCCAGTCTTCTGTGCATGACTTGCTACTGAGTCTAAGCTTAGACAAGAAACCAAGGAATGGGAGGTGACGACTGGGCTCTAGGGAGCACCCATAGTGTGTGTTTCCCATCCTGTGGGCTCTGTGATAAGGTGAGGACACTTCTGTGGATAGGGGTGGTGGGGTCCAAGAAAGAACTGAGGAGATGGAATCTACCTCTCTTGGATTTCTTTTGCATTTCTTTACACGCACACACCCAATCGTGTGTGTACCATAGGGCACATATGGAGATCAGAGGACAACTTTCTTTTTTTTTTTTTTTTTTTTGGTTTTTCGAGACAGGGTTTTCTGTGGTTTTGGAGCCTGTCCTGGAACTAGCTCTTGTACACCAGGCTGGTCTCGAACTCACAGAGATCCGCCTGCCTCTGCCTCCCGAGTGCTGGGATTAAAGGCGTGTTCCACCACCGCCCGGCCCAGAGGACAACTTTCAAGAATCTGCTCTCTCTTTGTATCACGTGTCCTTCCAGGAATGGAACTCGGTTCCTCAGAATTGGTGGTAAGTGCTTTTACCCACTAAACCATTTCACCTGCCCAGACTGTCCACAGGAAATCAGCACACTGATTTCAAATCATCTATTGCCTGACTCTTAACTCTGTGAAGTCGGGTCTCATTGAAACAAATGTGAGACACTGTAGCTTCGAAAACAGGGAAAGCATGGGTAACAGCTTAAATATGGCTGAAATGGAAGTCCTTGGACTAGGATGATTGTTCAGTTGTCTCAGAAGGGTGAGGACCTGAGTTCAATCACCACAACCCATATTAGAAGGTCAGATATAGTGACATGTGTGTAGTCCCAGGCCTGGGACAAGATGCCTGCATCCCTGGGAATTGATGGCCTGCTTGATGAGCTCCGGGCTACATCCCAAAAGCAAGGTGAATAGATCCGAAGTGTGAGTAACAACATCCAGGGCCATCTTCTGAACACACACATGTTGGAGAAGGAGGAGGCTTCTTGTTCATCCTGGCCACCCAGAACCAAAATAATCACACAGAAACTGTATTCATTAAATCGCTGCTTGGCCCATTATCTCTAGCTTCTTATTGACTAATTCTTACATCTTAATTTAACCCATTTCTATTAATCTGTATATCACCACGAGGTTGTGGTCTACCAGCAAAGTTTCAGCACGTCTATCTCTGGTGGCAGATCCATGGCATCCCTCTGACTCCACCCTTCTTTCTCCCAGCATTCAGTCCAGTCCTCCCCGCCTGCCTAAGTTCTGCCCTGTCAACAGGCCAAGGCAGTTTCTTTATTCATTAATGGTAATCACAGCGCACAGAGGGGACTCCCACAACACACATACACACATACATGCACATCCTGCATAAATACTCATACACATATATAGACACACCCACACACATGTGCACACACACACATACTCACATGCATACACATACACAACACATAAACACATGGACATAAACACACACATATACACATACAAACTCTCAGAAAAACAAAAAGGCTCAGAGCCAAAACAGAGGTCTTTATTTTCATTTTATTTGTTTATTTTTTGGACTTTGCAAGGCAAGTTAATGAGTCTAGAAGTGATGACCGATTAAAAATGACCAGAATATTCCTGGGGATCTTACCAGTGCTCGGCTTACAGGAGATGCAGGGGCCTGGCTCACATCCAGGGACTTTCACTAGGTCTCTCTCCCCTCCCAGCCACTCAGCCTCTCCTCCCCTCCCAGTCACTCAGCCTTCCCTCCCCTCCCAGGCACTCAGCCTTCCCTCCTCTCCCCATAGCCACTCAGTCCTCCCTTTCCTCCCAGCTACTCAGACCCTTACCAATCACTCAGCTTCTCCTCCAAGCCACTTAACCCCTCCCTGTCACTTAGCTTCCTTCAGGTTCAGCTTCTCTGACAGCTCTGAGTCCAGCACACACGAAAATCCACTAAGCCTCAAGCTCCAACTCTAAACTGAGAATGTTACACTTACTTCTTGGTCCCCCAAAAAGGGTAAAGGCAAAGAACTTAACTTACACACGTAAAGCTTGTGCTGTGTCCTCTTGATGTCTAGCAGCAGCGATGAGGGTCCTCACAGTGGTGCACACCCTCGGGCCAGGCATGCCTTCTACCCATGCCTTTTCAGGTTAGAACTTGTGGTCTGCACCCCCTTTGTGTGGGCTGTGTTATCTGAGGGATGTGTGATGACATGTCGCACAAAAGATGAGCAGACAGCCTCCTCACACTTCCAGAACCTGGCGTGCTTTCATTTATCACATTATTCTTAAGGGAATGCACTTTGGGATGATGGGGAGGAGAAAGGCACTTGATCCACAGCTTTTCCTCAGATTCCTGCAATTAAAACAAAGCAAAAACAAAAATCAAAAACAAACAAACCAAAAAAATAAAAAACCCTACGTCTGTGGGAAACAAGGCTTCATAAACACAGGAACCGTAGTGGGAATCAGAGAACCATATCAAAGTGTTCTGAAAGAAGCAGTGGTTTCACTTCGTGGCTATGCAGATCTTTAACTGGTGCCACAGTTCATAAAGGAAGGCCAGGCCTGCATGCCGATGACACTTGCGGTGGTTTCAGGAGAAAATGACTGTCAAAATTTAAATATCATCATCTTCTTGGGAGGCTAAAGCAGGGAGATGGTCATGACCTTGAACTAGCCTGAGCTGCATAGTGAGCCCCAGCACTGTCTTAAGAGTTACTACTCTTCGGTCTGAAGTTTCACCTCTCTAAGGCAAGTGTGTGGCAAGCAGCTTCCAGAAGCTCCAGAGAAGCTGCTTCAAGAAAGTCTCTCTTTGACTCCTCTCAGAAGGGATGGTTTTCTCACCCTTAACAGAAATGAGAAATCCTGGCACTGTGGGGTAGAAGAGGAGTAATAAGAAAATGCCTTATGAAAAGCATCACACATTTAAAAGTTTGTCTCTTTATCCATTACTTTTTGTTGCTGAGATAAAACACCATGACCAAAGCTGTCGATTGCCTTTGGGTGGGCTACTCAGTCTAGGGGTTGTAACCCACCCTGCAATCAGTTATTCCAGGGTCACGGAGAGGCACTACCTGGAAGACATGGGCTAGGAAAGAGGAATGAGGCTAAGCGAGAATTCTTGTCAAAGCCTCCCTTTATTTGAGACGGGGTACAACTTTTATAGGGTAAAGAGTTGGGGGGGGGTGGGCGCAGGGGCCTGGGCTCTTGCCACGTGGTTCATGTTGGTCACATGGTCCGAGCTGGTCACGTAGGCAGGAGGTTGTCTTAGGTCAGGTCACTGTAGGCCAAGAAGTCACTGAGTTGACACACCTAGATCCCTAGATAGTTTGGAATGTGGGGTGGGTTCCGCTAACAGATAGCTCTCATTAACAGCCAATTTGGGTGTGGGGTAGGCTCTGTCAATAGAACTATTCCTAACACAATTAAGGGTGTGGGGTTCTCTGAAGACTCCCCAGGGTGATGGTTCCTGCAATGATTTTAGGAGGAAATTGGCTCCTAACACAAAGCAACCTAAGGAAGTCAGAATGGATCTTGGGTTATGGTTTCAGAGAGGTATAGCAGCTGCAGAAGGAGGCTGGGGCTCACACCTTGAACTTCAAGCGTAAAGCAGGGAGAGCAAACTAGAAATGCTCAGGCCTTTAAACTCTCAGAGTTATCAATGATGTACTTCCTCCAACAAGGCTACATTTCCTAAGCCTCACCTAACAGCACCAAGAATTGGTAACCAAGTACTAAATTCCGTGAGCCTATGGGAGATTATCAATTATCAATTATAAATGAAACCACCAAAGCCTTCTATAGCAATGCGACATAAAGATAACAGAGGAAGCCTATCAAATTCAGTGTAGAGAGACAACTCTCTCTCTCTCTCTCTCTCTCTCTCTCTCTCTCACACACACACACACACACACACACACACAGAGAGAGAGAGAGAGAGAGAGAGAGAGAGCGCCTCAGGCAATTCCTTGGAAGAAACTTACCACTCTGACTCCTAGCTAACACACAAAGCTTATTCTATATAGAAGCATATTGCTGTTGTCAGAAAATTAAAGTCAAATATTCCCTGGAAATGAATGCATCATAAGAGGGTGTCCAAGTGTCCAAGTGTCCTGATGACACTTTGACCCTACCAGGTGACTTTCCATTGTCTGCTGTTGGAGAATCTTCTCAGCATATGCTTAACCCAAACTTCTTGGAGAAGCCCAAGGTGAGGTCAGCTGATACATTTAATTTTAATGTACATTGCTGCTTAATAGAACGAAATCTTGGGGGTGATGGGGCCCTACTGAATCTCTAACACAGTTTGGAGACTGCGTTAGCTTTGTCAATTTGACACAAACCTAGTCGTATCTGGGAAGATGGAATCTTAATTGAGAAAATACTTCCATAAGATTGATAGTTGATGGGGGAGGTACAGCCCACTGTGGGAAGGGCTCATTCTAGGCAGGTAGGTGGTCCTGGGTTCTATAGGAAAGCAGGCTGAGTAAACCATGGGGAGCAAGTCAGTAAGCAGCATCCTCCATGGCCTCTGCGCTATTCCTGCCTTTACGTCCTGTACTGACTTCCCCCAAAAGCGATGGAGTGTTGCCTGGAAGAGTAAGACAAAATATACTCTTTCTGTCTCTGTCTCCTTTCATCGCCTGATGAAGGTTAATATTCAGGAGGATGCCTATTTGTTCTTCTTTGGGTTCACCTTCTTATTTAGCTTCGAGGAGCAGAAGGAGAGAGAGCACAAGCAAGGAACTCAGGACCGCGAGGGGTGCACCCACACACTGAGACAATGGGGATGTTCTATCGGGAACTCACCAAGGCCAGATGGCCTGGGTCTGAAAAAGCATGGGATAAAACTGGACTCGCTGAACATAGTGGACAATGAGGGCTACTGAGAACTCAAGAACAATGGCAGTGGGCTTTTGATCCTACTGCACGTACTGGCTTTGTGGGAGCCTAGGCAGTTTGGATGCTCACCTTACTAGACCTGGATGGAAGTGGGTGGTCCTTGGACTTCCCACAGGACAGGGAACCCTGATTGCTCTTTGGGCTGATGAGGGAGGGGACTTGATCCGGGGAGGGGGATTTGATCAGGAGAGGGGGACTGGATCGGAGGGAGGGGGAGGGAAATGGGAGGCAGTGGCAGGGAGGAGGCAGAAATCTTTAATAAATAAATAAATAAAATTATTTATTTATTATTATAAAAAAAGAAAATAAAAGGTAAAAAAAGAAGATATGGCACTGGTGGTTAGAAAGAAAATATATATATATATATATATATATATACTCTTTCCTCTGAAGTTGCTTTTGGACATGTATTTTTAGCACAGCAACAGAAAAATAACTGAAATAGAAATGGAAATGCAGTAAGTGGCAGTAAGTGGCATCCCCAGGACTCTGCATAAGAGAAGGCAGTAGTTGGATGTCTGTCTCACTTGGTACATCCCACTTCCCAGAATGTCAGCAGAACATCTAGTGATATGTACTTCCCAACATACAACATAGAAATGAGATCCTCTTTACTGCTGTGTGACTTAACACCTGCAAAGAGCAGGCATTGTGCATTTGTTAACACATTTGCCATGTTGTTGTTTAATATAAATTTAATATGTATTCTAGTTTTAATATATTAACTCTTTCATGGATGAGATAATGGAGATTTCTTAATTAAAATGGGAACATTAAAATCCTAATTATCTAAAAAAATAGATGTAAAAGAGAGCTGTTCTGGACCTCAATAAATACACTTCTGAAAGTAATATAAATTGATCAATGGGTACTAAGGCACAGTAGGGCCCTGAGATAAAAACACCTGAACCAAATGCAACATAGGGAAGGAGAGGATTTACTCTGCTTAAGACCATAGGTCTGTTATTCTGTAAAGTTGAGGTGGGAACTCAGAACTGGGATCCAAAGGCTTACCTGTTTGCTATTCCATGCCATACTACCTCCAACCAAGGAGCTCAAAGACAAGTTCAGCCAGAAGACACTGCTCGCTGGCTCATTTACTACGTCAGACTCTGCTAGCTTTCTTACACAGCTAAGAGCCCTGCACAGGGCTTCCTCCAGTAGACTGGTCCACCTCTGTCAGCTAGCAATCAGAACAACCCCCATAGACACACACAGGTGCTCTAAGCTGCACCATTCCTTCCTCGAGAATCCCTTATCCAGAATGCATCTCGTTGACAGCAAAAACTAAGAAGGACACGTACGAGAGGTAACAGATTTGTTTTTCTGTAGTTTGAATCTCAGAAGGTTAGAAGAAAGGGTTTTGGATGTTTCAGCCTAAATAAGCTATAGATTCTGAGGAACTCTGCTTAGCTTCAAGAGTCTATGCATATCTCTGCAGTAACATCACATGATGCCACATAAATGTGTGTAATTTTGGTGCTTTTGTTTATCATTCATAGGATATCTAGTTTTAAATAAAGAAATAGGAAATGTAGAATTACTATTCTTCAAAGTCTACTTATTACAGATAACATAACACTGACATAGAGAGATTGGTATGCTTATAAAGTGATAAAGAAACACAACCAAGGGTTAGTCTAAATCTTGAATATTAGTCAAAATATTTTGTGTGTCTATCTATATATAGATATACACACATGTTCATATGTATGCATATACAGAGGTCTAGGTGAACATCTTGGGTTCTCCTCTATCTGGCCCATGTTTGGAGCCAGGGCCCCTCATTGAAGCCAGAGCTCACTGATTGACTGGACTGACTTGCTAGCCACCTCCAGGAATGCTCCCTTCCTCACACCCTCATGCCAGGGTTATTAGTGGGTGCTTCCATGTCTGACCTTTTGGGGATGTTGCATGGAGGGCCCACTTGTTCATCCTGGTAGCCCAGCTAACTTAGCCCCGAAATAACCACACAAAAACTGTATTAATTAAAACACTGTTTGGCCCATTAATTCTAACTTCTTATTGGCTAACTCTTTCATCTTTTTGTGTGTGTGTGTGTAGAACATAAAATTTTAATAGTAAACACCTGATACCAAAATCATGTATCTGTAAAAATTTAATACAATAAAATCACATCTCTGGTGGAGGAAGATGAGAAAAGCTAAAGTAATAAGTTTCCACATAAATTTGGGGAATATTGTGCTTTCTGAGATAGTCTTATTTTTTATTGATTTTATTAAGCTCTACAATTTTTTCTGCTCCTCTCCCTGTCTCTCCACTCTCCCTTTCAATCCTCCCCCAAGGTTCTTATAATAGTCTTATTTTTAATATTTTTTTCAGCCTTCTTTTTTTTAATTATTTATTTATTAAAGATTTCTGTCTCTTCCCCACCACTGCCTTCCATTTCCCTCCCCCTCCCCAAATCAAGTCCCCCTCCCCCAATCAAGTCCCCCTCCCTCGTCAGCCCAAAGAGCTATCAGGGTTCCCTGCCCTGTAATTTAACCAATTTCTCTTAATGGCTTATCTCCACGTGACAGTAGCTTACTGGGTAACATTCCCAGCATCTGTATCTGGCGGTTCCATGGTGTCTCTCTCTCTCTCTCTCCTCGCCCTTCTTTCTCCCAGCATTCAGCTTAGTCTTCCCTGCCTACCTAAGTTCTATCCTATCAACAGGCCAAGGCAGTTTCTTTATTCATTAATGGTAATTACAGCACACTGAGGGTACTCCCACATCATGGGGGTACTGGGGATCGAAATCCAGGTCCCCATGTCTGCCCAGTGTGCACTTTGGCACCCACTCCCCAGCACTGTGGTGGCATCTTTCCAAAAGGAAAATCATGGATCTTTGATAGACATATGCGTGAAAATGTAAAGTGTGAAAGAGACAGCAAATTATATATCAGCTTTTACTATCAGGGGGTGTTTAAACATTACTTTAGAGGCGCTTCAAATGCATTGGATAGCAATAACTATAGATTGCTCTGTGGATTGATAAAAACATAAAATGTGGTCTATTTATACTCACCTACCTTTGCAAGCCAAGACCTTTCTATGTTTTCCTAAAACCAACCCTTGTTTGAAGTACATAATTAATTAATTTACTCAGCTCCTAAAAATCTTTATAGTTCCCATTTAATCCCTATTTGCACTTAAACAAAGTCCATATCTAAAGTCTACAGAATCATTTACACTGCCTCGCTTTCAGTCTTCCAGGGGGTTGGTTCAACGTCAGTGAGACAACCAACAGTACTGCCAGGGTTCTGCCCACTGCGCTCCTCTGAGCAGCTTTTTGGCTCCCACACAATGGCACAGAATGGACGACAAAATGTTCTCAAGTCTGTGGCTTTTCATCGTGATTGCCACCAAACTGAAGTTGCACACCCTGGGTGTTTGCCACAGACCCAGCATGCTCAGCTCAGGGCTGTTTCCATATACCTGGAGCTCACACTTACCCTGATCCTGAGTCAGCTGTCACTCAGTTAACCTCCAGGGAAGGAGACCGGCCTTTGGGCCTTTCCCCATCCCTGCTGTCTTTTGTCTGTTTTTGTTTTTTTTGTTTGTTTGTTTGTTTTTGAGACAGGATGTCATTCATAGCCTGGGCTGCCTATAAGCTGGTGGCACAGAGTGACCTCCAGGGCACAGACCTCCTACGTCAGCCGACTAAGATTACAGGCATGCAAGACCACATCAGGCTCTTTCTCATTGTTTTTAACATGAACACCTCGTCTTTTGTTCCACACACTGTCAACACCATTTAACAGGAACAGTTTTCTTTGTATTTCCCCTTGTCTGCTTTCTAAAATCATGGAAACACAATCAACCCTCCTTTTCATCTCAGGGTAACTAGTGTTTTTGTTTACTAAAGGCAAAATTGGAGGGGGGGATGAAAAGTGATGTCTGAAAATTTACATAAAACTGAATTTACTTCTTCTCAATCCATGGAAGTAGGAATTGAACCCAGGCTCTTTTACATACTTGACAAGTTTCTACCACTGGCCCCATTAGTAACTATACTAAGAATAATAAGAACTGGTTTTTAACATGAATTCAGAAATAGAATTTTAATTTTAGAAAGCTGAAATTAACGTTATTGTTGTACATCATCAAAAAATCACTAAAGATAACTGGCTAAATGATAGTGTGGGAGAAACATGGCATTTGAGCTGAGGTCTGTGTTTCAAGCCTCGCCTTCCTCTTTAGCTGAAGAGCTGGAGTCGCTCTGTTCCCTCACCTGCTGGTTGCAACTCAGAAAGACAGCAGCGACACACCTGGCAGGTGGTGACTACCCAACGTTCTTGACCTCTTGGAAAACATAATTCCAGTCAGCAGCTCTAGAAAAGACTCCACTGCTCCAAATTACGAGGCCATGTAAGACCTTCCCTGTAAAGTATCCACTGAGTTCAAGGTGCCCTGAAATGCCTTGGCAGAATTTCTTATTTCACTCCCTACTCAAACTAGACCAGAATAAACTCATATCCCATCAGCAGTATATATAAATAAATAAATAAAAATTTCAAAACCTTTAAAAAGCTACATAAGCTTTGAAAATCTCTCTCTGTCTCTCACACACTCTCTCCCTCCCTCATAATTGCCATTAGCCACAATCTCACTAATCTGTGAATTAGAGTGTAGCAGTTACATTTGAGTTTTTATTTATGATCTATAATTTTCCCATAATGCCATGTCCACTTCCTCACCTGCTTGCCTACCCTGTGGTATTTGATGAAGTAGGAAAGGCAAGAGAAAGGCGCACTCAGTTCTGTGACTATTATTTGAAAGTAACAAACCAGCTCCATGGCAACTCCCACAGGTGACAAAGGACTTTAAAAAAAATCATAATTTTGATATACTTGGGCATTAACCTGTTTAAATTTTCAATTGTGAGTTTATTATTGTTGCTGATTCAGAGGCATCAAGTTGGCCTCCTCCCTGAGGGGTAGCTTTTACAATATAGGAAGATGCTGTTTAAGCTACCATAAACAAGGAAACAACCACAAGTGGTACCCAGCAGTGATGCTTACAAACAACAAAAAATAATAAATAAGTAAATAACCAATGGCCAGCATGGCAGGATTTCCCCAAAGGTGCATCAGTGGTACTCAGAACTTGGCTGTAATCTACAGTTAGTTAAATGGACTTAAGGCCTGCTCAAGAAGAGAGGACCCATACCTGGTACTAAAAACCTAGCCTATCCATTCCTGGTGAGGCAATGAATCTTAGAAGAGAGCGTGTGGGGCCTGTGGTTCAGGGGGCCCCTCTTCTTCCAGTTGGTGAACGTAGGGCCTGTGGCTTAGGTGGTCACTCTTCCTCCTGGTGCAGGCAGGTCCATTCCTCTAGTGAATTATGTTAAGGCCCTGGGGTTCCTTTCCAGGGCCAGTCTGGGCCAAGGCTCTGGTGGTTACAGATGTGGTGGGGGATGGTAACAAGTGTGTGGAGGATGCTTGGGGTCTCTGGTACTTGGTAGGTGGGGTTGGGGGAAAGGGATGTTCCTCTCAGGAACCAAGACATTTACCTCCCCAGGAGCAGCCTCTGGCTAATACCCAAAGGACACACATTCACACCACAGGGACATTTGCTCAACTATGTTCATAGCAGCATTATTCATAATAGCCAGAACCTGGAAACAACCTAGATGCCCCTCAACTGAAGAATGGATAAAGAAAATATTGTACATTTCCACAATGGAGTACTACTTAGCAATAAAAACAATGACATCTTGAATTTTGCATGCAAATGAATGGAAATAGAAAAAAAGAAAACATCCTGAGTGAGGTAACCCAGACCAAGACAGACAAACATGCTGTGTACTCACTGATAAGTGGCTATTAGACATAAAGCAAAGGGTAACAAGCCACAATCCTAGAGAAACTAGCTAACAAGGAGAACCCTAAGAGAGACCTATACATGGATCCCCTGGGAAGGGGAAACAGATAAGTCCTCTGAAGAAAATAATGAGTTCAGGGGAGAAGGGAGTGTAGAAGTGGAGGAGGTGGGGAGAAGGATAGAGAGGAAGAGAACATGAAGGAAAGGGAAAAGACAATGAGGGAGAGAAAGGAAAGAGATATCTTGATTGAGAGAGCCATAAGGGCTAACGAGAAACATGGCACTAGGAAAACTCTGAGGAATGCACAAGGACGACCCCCAGCTAAGACTCTAAGCAACAGTGGAGAGGGTGCCTAAACTGGCCTTCCTCTGTAATCAGATTGATGACTACCTTAATTGTCATCATAGAACCTTCAACCAGCAACTGATGGAAGCAGATACCGAGATTTACAGCAAAGCACTGGGCCAAACTACCAGAGACCAGCCCAAGAGAGGGAGGAGCAATAATATGAGCATAGGGGTCAAGACCATGATGGGGATACCCACAGAAACAGCTGACCTGAACTAGAGCTCACTGACTCTAGACTCATACAGGAAGGGGGCGGGGAGGGAACCTGCATAGGACCAAACTAGGTCCACCAAATGTGGGAT
The DNA here is from genome assembly GCF_018167655.1 of Microtus oregoni. Taxonomy (NCBI): domain Eukaryota; kingdom Metazoa; phylum Chordata; class Mammalia; order Rodentia; family Cricetidae; genus Microtus; species Microtus oregoni. The sequence goes on along the minus strand of NW_024543093.1, from coordinate 9,751,920 downwards.
ACAGTTGTGAGGCTTGGGCAGTCTGTGAGGCCACTGGCAGTGGGACCAGGATTTATCTCTAACGCTTGAACTGGCATCTTGGAGTGCTTTCTTTTTGGAGGGAAACCTTGCCCACCCTAGATAGAGGTCAAGAGTGTTGATCTTGCCAAGTGAAGAGTCAGTCTTTGTTGACTCCCCATGGGAAGCCTTACCCTTTCTAAGGAGTGGATGGGGGTGTGGTGGAGGGAGGGAAGAGTGGGGTGGGAGGAAGTAAGGGAGTGGGAACAGGTATAACTATGTAAAATGAAAAAGAATTGTATCTAAAAATGCTTAATTAAAAAAAGAAAAAATTAAAAGTGCCTCCCACTGCCAATTTCCCAAATTAGTCTAATTCCTAATTGTATTCTAAATACTTGTATTTATATCCACTGATACATGCAGCTCTCTCCTTGTCAAGAAGCTTCTTTTTTGTAGCAAATAGAGACTTGTAGCAAATAAAGACTTTGTAGCAAATAGAAAGTCTCAACTAGTCAAAATGCAGAGAACAACTGTGTAGTTCCCAGTCCCAAGGAAAACATTTACAACACAGTTCCTGCATTTAAGCTCAACATAAAGGAGGGAACAAGCAGAAAAATTGCAAGAGCCAGGTGACCAGGAAGTCTGCTGTAAGATTGAGTCTTCCACCTTCACCAATGACTCCTGGACAACATAACTGCTTAAACAAGACCTGCACAGTGGCAACAATAAATGTGCTAACCTGGAAGGGGGAACTCTCACCAGGACCCACCCCTAGGTTAAAAGCTACAAGCAACTAATTGATGTGGTATTCCCCTCTCTACACTATGAATATGTTTTATTACCATCAGTTAATAAGGAAGCTGCTTTGGCCTATGGTATGACAGAATATAACCAGGCTAGAATAGATATATAGAGAGAGTAGGCAGAGTCAGGGGGATGTCATGTAGCTGCCAAAGGAGAAAATTGCCACCACCGCCAGAACATTACTGGTAGGCCACAGCCTTGTGGTAATATAGAGATTATTATAAATGGGTTAATTTAAAATATGAGTCAGTTCATAGGAATCCTGAGCTAATAGGCCTAAAAGTGTTGCAATTAATATAGTTTCTGTGTGATTTTTTTGGGTCTGGGTGGCCAGGAAACACACAAGCAGTCTCCAGTTACAACTAATGACTGTTGAGAGAGAGACTTAGTCTTGCTCGGTGTCCTAGCCAGGGTTCCTATTACTGTGATGAAACACCATGATCAAAAGCAAGTTGGGGAGGAAAGGGTTTGTTTGACATTCACTTAGTCTACATCACAGTTCATCACTGAAGAAAGTCAGGACAGGAAATGAAGCAGGGCAGGAACCTGGAGACAGGAGCTGATGCAGAGACCACAGAGGGGTGCTGCTTATTGGCTTTCTCCCCATGGCTTGCTCAGCCTGCTTTCTTAGGGAACCCAGGACCACCAGCTCAGGGATGGCACCACCTGCTATGGACTGAGCCCTCCCCAGTCAATCACTAATTAAGAAAATGACTTACAGCTTGCTCTTCTAGAGATATTTTCTCAGTAGAGGCGCCATTCTTCCAGATGACCCTAGTTTGTATCAAGTTGATCTAAAAGTAGCCTGCACACTATCTCTCCCTGCATATGTGAAAATGCCTCTGCTTATTTCCTTATTTGTAAAATTTACATAACTGTTCCTGTCAATCTCATAAGCCTCCAGTGAGAATTTAAGACAGTTTATAAAAACTTTGTAAATTATCTTGCCAAGTCGAAAAGAGATGCATTCCTGTCATTATTTTCTCTTAAGGCAATAAAAGATTAAATTGAATGCAGAATCATTTTGTTGAAACAATTTGATATGCTAATGTGATGCATCGGGTCATCATTTTTATGATATTATTTATGTGCATGTTGGTTTTTCCAATTTTCTCTAAGAACAAAGTGTGTTCTGCTGAACTTCATAGAGGATGGCAGCCTGACACACTGGCTGTCTGTTCTTTACAGTTCACTGCAACCCTCAAACACGGAAGTCAGCAAAGATGCCACAAATAGATCCGTGTGTGTTACTTTCTAATGGATTGGCCTAATGGAAGAAAGGGGTCAGCCCCAGGAATAAGATAATATGCTGTAAAATACACACTCCAGGAAATCAGTTTCTGAGCCAGGCATTTAATACAGATAAATGGTACCATGAGTTTGTTATCAACTTAAACCCCAGTGTTCTATGAATTCTCTGATAAAATAGCCCCCTTCCAGTCTGGCAGAAAGGACTAATAAATATGGTATGTTCATGTTACTATTATTTTAGGTGCCATCAGAGACTAGGTATTGAAATAGTATCTTGTTTCACTTAATCTCTCTGAATGAGTAAGTCATAAACCATTTTTATTAGTCATCGTTATCTGGGTGATTCACATGTATTTCATAGTCTAGGGAAATTTGAGACCTTTAATGTCATGTTTCTAACTGAAGAGGACAATTTTTTGTTTAATAATCTTATCTCTGACCTAGGAAATAATTAGCTTCATTTTAATGCTCTCTTCAATATTCATATTAGTCTAATTAGTGGCCAGTCATGCTTCTCTGTGGCTTTCAAATGACTTCTCACAGGTTATGGGAGTTTGGGTGTGTGGAGAAATGTTCAAGTACATGTGGAGACATGAGTATCCCTGGGTGGATACATGTGTGTGTCCATAGAGTTCAGAGAACACTGTGTGCACACTGTCCTCTTCTGGAGACAGGGTCACTGGCCTAGAAGGTGCCAAGTAGTCAAGACTGGCTTGTCAGTGAACATGTGGTGTCTTCTGTCTCTTCCTCCCACAGTTGGGTGGCAGGTGTGTGCCACTATGCCTTTGTTTTTTAAAACAGGTGCTAGGGATTCAACTTAGGGCCTCATTCTTGCAACGCAAGTATGTTTACCCACTGAACCACTTCCCAGATTGGGCATTTTGGTTTCTTTGGAGTGAAGTTATCAATAACCTTAATGGGAGCACTCTAAAGTTAATAATGCTAACGTGGTCATGTCTGCTGTTCAGCACAAAATCCAAAGACCAAGAATGACACTTCCCATCAGTTACAGCAACATCAGGAACAACAATAAATACTAACCTTTCCTCTGGAGCCAAGGGAGAATGAACACACACACACGCACACACACACACACACACACAGAGAGAGAGAGAGAGAGAGAGAGAGAGAGAGAATCATCCTACAATTAGAGGTTCTTTTTAAACCTTCTGCTTTTTTAATGTATCATTTTTAAGTTTAGCAAGACAGTTTCATATTTTCCCATTTTTTTTTCTGGATGAAAGAGAGTTCTTAGTGATGTCACCTGACACCAAGGCAGGACCCAATCCCAAGATCAGCTGCACAACACAAACTGGACTTGATGCAGAAATGAAAAACAGAGGAATCTTATGGTTGTACGGGAAGGATGGGAGGTGGTAAAGGAAGACCTTTATAAATGAAGATGTGATAACAACATACACTAAACATGAAACCCTGTTTATTTTTATAGCATAAACAATGAATTAATTTTTAAGTATAATTAAATCAAATATTAAAAGCAGCAGGCACGGCTATGACTGATCAACAGGAATAGGAACTGGTTAAACTTGTGACTCAGAGGTTGAGATGACAAGGTTATATTCACAGAAAGTTGGGATAGCCTTCAGGCCAAGAGGGGACTGAAAATTCATAGTGAGAGACCTTCAGAAGGAGGGAATATTCCACCCCTTCACCTGGTCATCTGGTCTTTAAACCTCACCACTTCTTTGTGACCATTTAAGTGCCATATGCTGTGTTACAGTTCGTATTGTCAACTTAGCAGAATCTATAGTAACCCACAAGAGTGAATATAAAGAGCTTCTAGATTAGGTTAATAGAGATGGGAAAGGCCCATCCTCAAGGTGGGCAGCAGCATCTCATGGACTGGGTCCTGAGCTGAATAAAAAGGGGAAAGGGACTCACCACCAGGGAACCAGCATCTACTTTTCTCTGCTCCCTGAGAGTGGATGCAGCGTGACCTTACGTGACCCTCTGCCACCATGATGAGCTGATTCCACAAACTGTGAGCTGAAATTAATCCACCTCCCTTGAGTCACTTCCTGCCATGGCTTTAAATAACTAATACATATGGCATACGTATTATACTAATACATAATAATACTAATACATACATCAGAATACTTGATGACCTGAAAAATCCACAACATGGGAAGTTCAGAATCATGAATAGAAGTATTAATGCACCATGTAATTTTAAATTAAAGTGACTGTAACTTAGATAAACATAAGGTAGCTTTATTCAAACTGGCATTATTTCTAATTGATTTTATTTAATTATATATAAGGTTTGGTGTTTCGATGGAAAAGATTGTTTTTGTCCTTTAGTCTTATTTCAGACATATTCCACAAGTATGCTTTGCTTCTGAAATCTTACAGCTCTCCTACAGATATCTTTGAAACATGCCGTTAGACCCCACATAATGGACTGCAGTCATACTTTGTTCTGTTTAGCATGGAGATGTCATGTCAAGTCTGACCTCAGGTATCCCTAAAGTGAGCATCTATCACAAACACCTTTGGGATTTTTATGCTGCAGACATTATATACTTCCCAAAGGTTTTCTTAAAGCATCAACAACTAACATAGGATGACAGCAAATAATAACCAAAGAATCACAAATATTGTCCTCCACGATGGTTAGATTTTTATTTCTGTTTTCTACCTTTACTTACCACCCAGCATGGTAAAGGTGATCCATGGCCTTAGGGAGAGGATGCAGGGGTCAGCTGAAGAAACTCTGGTAAAACAGACCCTCAGTCAGTGTCCAAACCGAGGCACAAGTTTAGGAGAGGATGCCTTTAAGATATGGGAAACCACACAGACTCTACCTAGGAAGGCATTTTTAAATCGGGTGTTGGAAGCTCCCAGTGTTACAGAAGTTCGAATGGAATGTGTTCTCATCATCTTTACACACACACACACACACACACACACACACACACACACACACTCGCAATGCTTAGGCAGAGCTCATGTTTAAAAGCATGCCTCAAATGAGTAAAAACTGAACAAGTGTAGAGGTAGATATGAAAGAATACAGAATTTTAAAATTTCTGATTATTAAAATCATGGTAATTTTACTAATGTTTAAAAATCAGATTAATAACATGAAAGGCAAACACACTATATATAACCGTTCACCACAGAGGAAGGCTATGCTCTGTGCTATTGTTTAAAATTAATACTGATGTGTATATGTGTGTGTTGGGGTGGTATGTGCACATGAGAAAAATGGCCACAGAGTCAAGAAGAGGCCATCGAATTTCTTAGAGAGCTGGAGTTACAGTTGATTGTGACTTGCCTGACATGGGTGCAGGAGCTGAGCTCAGGTCCTCTGTGGAGGCAGTGGGTGGTCTTAACTATCTTCTCTCTGGCCCCTATGCTATTGTTTAGTAAGTAATAACAACTTAAAGTGCAGTTTTCATTCTTAAAGATATCCTGTAGAAAGAGGTTTCTGAGCCCACTTCTCAGTACAAGACCCAGAGAAGTGAAATTGCGGGTGAGGGACTTCCAATCATTGACTGAGTGGTTGCTCTAACCTCTAATTAACAGGAACGTGGCTATGACCCTACTTGCTAAACTTGGCCGTGTTTGTCTGACTCCCTTACTCGACTTAGGACCTTACGGGGCAGCTGTGTGCATGCAATTAAGAACCTTTAACAATCAAAACTGGGAAAAATAAACATAAAACTTTTGTGACACAAACCTGCTTAAAACTATGAGCAATCATTGAAAGTGTAAACAAGCTAAATGTCAGCGAAAATACAAATGGTTTGACTTCAGTTGAGAACCAGGGGCAGCAAGCAAGAGACAAATGCTGAAATCTAGAAAGGTTGAAATTAAGGAGATGGAGGAGGAGCTGTGGGTGCAAAATGTGTCGCTTACAAGAAATTTGACTTAAATGTTACAGACGCAGACAGATTGAAAGTTCAGAAATGAAACAAATAGATCAGGGAATGATAATGAAGATAAAGCGGGGGGGGGGGGGAGGGGGGGGGAGGCGGGGGCTATACTTGCTCCAGCAAAGTGGATATGGGACGTGGAAAAGGTCCAAGTATGAGGAGATGTAGTAGCATTTCACTTGTATTTTAATAAATAAAACTTGCCTGAGGATCAGAAAAGTAAAACAGCCACACTGGCCAGCCTTATAAACCGGGCAGTGGTAACACACACCTTTAAACACGTTTAATCACACTAGTTGCCATAGAAACTGGGTGGTGCGTGCCTTTAATCCCAGCTCTAGAGAGGATTATAAAGTGGGAGGAAATAACTCTCAGACTCAGTCTCATTCTGAGATTCCTGGCAGCAGGGTCGCCATTTTTGGACTGAGGTCGAGGTAAGAGCCAGTGGCTGGGTGCTTTGCTTTTCTGACCTTTAGGTTGAACCCCAATTTCTCTCCCTGAGTTTTTATTAATTGTGCCTCAAGGAGGAGCCTCATTTACTGACACAGAATCACCTCATCACCAGCCCATAGCCAGGAAACAGCAAAGCAAAGGAGGGAAGTTAGAATCGAGGGCAAGGTTGCCCAGGGCTCTATGTAATCCATAATTCAGCACTGATTAGTGATCAAAGGATCTGGACTTCATTAGCTCCATGTAAACGTGGCTGAATTCACGTCTAATTATTTGTGAGAGAACTCACAAATAATTAGAAAGGTGTTATTTTTCCCAAGCTTCCAAGGAGCATTCCCAAGAAATGGGAATTTCTACTGCGTGGGCTCATAAAGCACCCATTAACAAACCCAGAGACAATAGAAAAATCACAGAAGTAAAGTCGAAATCAACATCAGAAAGAACATAGAAATGTCTCCCAGTGGGTGGTCTCTAAGGGAAGACCACAGGCCTAAGCATATCAGGGCAACACAAATTGAACTCCAGAGAGGGGCGGTTATATGAGCAAGGTGAATCAAAGTCACTAAAGGGAGACCCACAGAGATAGCTGACCAGAGCTAGTGCGAGCTCACAGACTCTAGACCAACAGCTGGGCAGCCTGCAGGGGACCGAACTAGGCCTTCTGAATGTGAGTTATGGTTGTGTGGCTTAGTCTGCATGTGGGGCTCCTGGGAGTGGGACCAGGATGGATTCCCTGGTGCATGGACTGACTCTTTGGAGCCCATTTCCTAGAATGGGGTGCCTTGCTCAGCCTTGATGCAGGTGGGAGCAACTTGGTCTTGCCTCAACTTGATGGACCAGGCTTTGTTGATCCCCCAAGACAGGCCTTACCCTTTATGAGGAGTGGATGTGGGGAAGGATGGTGGAAGGAAGAGAGGAGAGGAGGGGGAACTGTGGTTGGTATGTAAAATGAATAAAAATTATAACAACAACATTAACAAAAAGGAACAACAAATTGAACTTGTGAGGATTTTTTAAAGGACAAGACACTGGGAGGGAAGAGAAGGCCATGTTGAGTCTGGGAAGGCTTCAGAGAGGTGCTGAATATGATTAAAATATACTTGTATGAAACTTTCAATTAATAAAAGTATAATTTAAAAATATTATTGACGATTGATAGCAGAAATGCATAAAACCAAAAGCTTGTTTTTGAAAATAAGTCAATAAAACTGACAAAATTCTACTCAGGTGAAAGCAAAATGAAGAAAAATATGAAGTTAGTAAGGTCAAAAACGAAAGGAAGATGGCTGCTCTGTCTCAACAATTTCCCCATAAACATCAAAAGAACAATAATATAACTGAACACAGATTGGATAACGGGAATGAAATGGACCTAGAAAGATTTATTCACAAAATCATATCTATAAATTTTAAGATCAGATGATGTCTCATTATTGGATTCTAGCAAGTGAAAAAGAAATCATGTCAATTCTCCAGTCCCTCTTCTAATCCCTGAAGTGGAGGAAATTCTTCCCTGCTCATCCCAAAACCTCAAGACCTCAAAACAAGAAAAAAAAAAAAGTACCACCAGAAAGGAAGAATGCAAGTGGATACTTATGCTCAGCAGCAAACACCAAACCCTGGAGTAACATCGACAAAGCAACCCAGCACTGCCTAAAAGGAATCTCACACAATGATCTGAGGTGAGCTAACCCAAGTGGAATAAAAGCTCCAAAATCAAATTGTATAAACATCCCATGTACAAGCTAAATAACACACTACAGCTATTCACGGCATACATCAGCTGACGTGGAAGAGGGAAAGATCCTGGGATAGGTGACAAAATGCACATAGCACACAGAGCTACAAGCATGCACAGAGAAATCTTGACCACTTACATTGAGAACGGGTAAAAATGTCTTATCTCCCACCCCTGCATAGCATCAAGCTGAAGTCTGCATAGTGTATTACAACATGAAAGGTAATGAAAAGGTCCCCAAATGGAGAAGGAAGAGAGTAACTCTCCATCAATACAATAACTCTATGTCAACAGTCCCAAGGAATCAATGAAATCTCATGTAACTTATGAGTAAATAGCAAAAAGGTAGAATATAAACAATGTATAAATGTGTTGTGTGTATTTAACAGCAATGAGTAATTGAAACTGGAAATTGAAATTAAACACTTGTCTTAGCACAAAAATGGAAATACTTAATCTCCTACAAAGTGGATAAAGGATTTGTATGAGGTAATCTATAAACCTGATTGATGAGATCAAATAATATCTAAGTAAATGAGGAACGCTCCATGTGTGTTGAATTGGAAGAAGAGACATAATTAGAATTTATCATTCTTCTTGAGTTTCTGTTTAGATCCCAGAAAGACAATTTGTGCATGTCAACAAAACTCTTTTTAAAAATATACAGACCTGAAGAATGTGAGATGGCTCAGCATGTATGTTTCCTGCCAAGTCTGAAAACCCGAGTCCAATCCTTAGAACCCACAGTCTGGAAAGAGCTATTACCCACTATCAATCCTGTGACATCCACGGAGGCTTTGTCATGCATATCTGTGCACACACATTTACACGCACCTGCACACGCCATACATCCACATGATTATGTGTGCACACATATAGCTTTTTCTAATTTAGATTTATTTTTTATATATGAGTGTTTTGCTTCTTTACATGGTTGTGTACCACAGCGCAGTAGTGAGCCCTCGACATAAATAAATTCAAAGTCTATGACTGTCATAGTACCACATGCCTTTAGTCCCAGCCCTGAGAAGAAAGAGGCAGGAGGATTATCTACATTAGAGGTCAGTTTAGTGTGTATAGCAAGTTGCAGCTAGCCTGGGCTACACTACATAGTCTGACTATGTCAAGCAAAAATAATTTCATGAAGAGTCAAAAGACTTAGGAATGCAATGTTGAAGAAAGAAAATATAAGATTCATACAACCCAGCTTCAGTCACTTTAAAGCTACAGTGCTCAAGAGGCTGTGGTGTTGGCAAAATGAACATAACCAAATCTGTGCAAGGGAAATCAGCACACGCAGATAGGTTGTGGGATTAGGGAGGAGACCATGGGATAGGAAAAAGATGCCTGGGGACCATAAGTACAAAGAGGGTAATAGGACACATGTGATATGACATCAAGACAGGGCTACTGCAGAGGACAAGGACTAACAGGGTGAATAGGAGTGAGAAGAGGGAGAGAAGAAGTGTGGGAGAAAGAGGAGCAGGAGAAGAGACATGGAGGGAGGACAACGGAGGAGGAGGGGGAAGAAGAACCCACAACAGCAAAGTATGAATGACCAGGCCACAATGAAACCCCTTACTCCGTGTGCTGGTTTTAAAAACTAAGAGAAAGCAAGCAAACAAAATTAGTCCACACAAATACAGTTCATCTACACTTGACAACAGAGCAATAGTCCCTCAGTGAGACCTGGTGTCTCTTAAACAGGCAGCTCTAGAGCCATCAAATATCCATATACTAAATTAAAGGATCCAGATAGACTCACCAAGTTTCACAACCTTTGATCAAAATAGATTATGAGCTCAGGGGGCTGGCGAATTGCTTAATGGTTAGGATGTGCACTATGATAGCAGTAGACTGGACTTCAATTCCCAGCATCCATAGCAAGTGCCTCAGAACAGACAGTAACCCCAGGGAATACAACACCTCTGGCCTTCACAGGCACTGATATTCGTGTGTGTGTGTGTGTGTGTGTGTGTGTGTGTGTGTGTGTGTGTGCGTGCGCACACACAGAGAGATCACACTTAAAAATAAAGTAAATCTTTAAAAAGTAATAGAGCTAAATAGATCCAAATCCTCAACCATATTCTCAAATATGAAGTTTTATTAGACACGGGACGATGAGATTTAAGGGGCATGAAAATTACCAAACACACAGCGGCACAGAGACACTTCACAGATATAGAGCATAAAAAGCAACTTATAAAACATGCATCTTATGATTCGACTTTTTACATTATTATTCTATAGAGGGTAATTCTAGATGATAGAATTACTGAAAATCCAAAGCAAATATCCTTCCCTAGCAGTGCCCACACAACCGGCTCTGAAGCATGGAACAGCACCCTAAGGAAAGGTTACCTGCTGCATGGGACAGTGGGTGCCCTTTCAGGGTCTGGGAGATCATGAGAGCCAGGTTAGGTGACAAGGATGTGTCACTTATGGTTATACCAATACTCACTTTGTAGTAGGAATTATACATCACATTTGTTTATGCCCTGCTTCTATGTATGGTACAGTTTACAAGGGAGAATTTAAATAGAATAACAAAAGCTAAAGCAAGCCACAGCTGCCAGGGTATGTAAAGGAACTTTAAGAGAAGTCTACACACTTGACCTGTTAGGAATGATGAGCTATACATCCTGGATAACGCCACATGCAACAGAACATGAGATGTGCAGCTTAAATTTCAGTAAAACTGCAGCCTTATGAAACAATAAGCGGCAATGTCAGACAGATTGAGATCCATCAAACAGATAGCAAGAAAGTGATTAGAATGGTGTCTGTCTCAGAGAGTGAGCTGAAGGATGGCTGTCTGTCAGAAATGGCTATCACCACCTCCTGCCACTCTCCCAAAGATAGCCCTGGTGATGGCTGTTTCCCTGACTACTTGGCATCTCAAATAAAAGCATTCCTAAGTCCATGTTAGTTGGCTTCATATGCTTTGAGAACCAGGCTGAATGCCTTCCTCGGAATCTCAATACATATGCATATGGTGGATGGAAAGGTTGTGTTTAAAATAAGTAACTGAGAAGCCAGGCAGTGGTGGTGCATTCCTTTAATCCCAGCACTCAGGAGGCAGAGACAGGCCGATCTCTGGAAGCTTGAGAGACCTGCCTTGTCTACAAGAGCTAGTTCCAGGTGAGCTAGGGCTGTGACACAGAGAAGCAAGGGCTGTGATACAAAGAAACCCTGTCTCAAAAGACCAAAAAAAAAAAGCCATGGAGTATGATCATGAGCATAGAAATGAATTATGAAGGAGGTTGAACACATTGAAACCCTATTAAAAAACCTTCACCCTTCTATACTGACCCTCTTACACCATGCAGCTTGGAGCAAACACAATTTTTGGCTGCTATATCTGGGCCAAAGGCATATGCTTGGAGACCATAACCAGGAGGGAAGTGAGAAGGTCAGAACCCCCAAGAGAAGAGCCTCCAAGAGCCCCCAATGCCACCATCCAGCCTTTATTGACCTCCAGGACTTCCATGTATATCCCTGTTATCTCAATTCTCCAACATAGTGAGAAAAACGTAGCCACTAAAGTATCACTGTGAATGACAGAATGCCTCAGTGCAGGTCTCTTGGTGCCACAACTTACTCCAGCTCCATCAGAGATTTTCGTTCTAAGCTTTAGTCACCCTGGCACAATATTTGACCACAGCGTCCACGATTGAGCACATGGGACATGTGTCATACCAGGTCTACCCATGATCTTCAATCCAAAGGAGATGTGGAAGGGAGTTAGCAGTGTTATATTGCCCATAGCCAAGGTACTGGGGCCCATTAACACCTGTGTACACAACTATGCGGTCTTCTCAGGGCTTCTCAGAAGGTTCTGCATGTTGAGCACATATGTTCTACTGAAATATACATCCATGTTCTGGTTTCACTTAATTTTTGCTGCTGAAGTTAAACCATAACAAAAGAAAACTTAGGGGAGAACAGTTCATTTCAGCTTCTGGGTTACAGATCAGCATCAAGGGAACAGCCTCAAGCAAGGACTTGAGGCAGAGACAACGGGGAACACTGCTTGCTGGCTTGCTCACAGACTTATTTGCAGCTAGCTTTCTGAAACAGCCCAGGACCACCTGCCCAGGGAATGGTGCTGTCTACAGTGGGATGGACCCTTTTATGTTGGTTATCAATCAAGACAGTCCCCCGTAGATATGACCACAGGTTAATATGATCTAGTTGTTTGCTCAGTGGAGGTTCTTGGATGACTACAGACTGTGTCAGGTTGAGAGTTAAAGCCAACTCTAACATTCCACCCCTTGTCAATATGACATGCAAACACATTACTTTAAACTATGACCTTTGAAAATTTCTTGTCCTCAAGATCTAATGTCAATGTTCTAACAACAGACAAAATAATGTACTTGTATTTGTGTGTAAAAAAAAAAAAAGAAAAAAACTGGTCATGAAATTTACAAGTAGATGGATAAAATAAAAATATGTTATATTATATATAAGAGTAACTGGACTCAGAGAGACAAATGTCCCATGTTCTCACTCACAGTGGAACCTAGCATAAAGTCTTTAGATTTGTATGTTTAAATTGAAGTACCTGCAGAAGTAACTAGAAAGAAGCCATTGATGAAGAAGACAAAAAGGTATTAAGAAAGATGGATAGTAGAACACACTGATTTGGAGAGGAAAGTGGGGGGAGAAGTAGAACAGAAGGTATGGAGGGAGAATGGGAATGGGAGGCAGGTTTAAATGGGGAAGGAAGATGGAAGGGTAGGAAGCAGGCAAAGAGGAATAACTAATACTAAGAGTGTTTGAAAATTCCATATAGAAAGCATTATTTTACAGGTTTCACATTCTATGAGAAAGTGTGTCTAACTGGAGTTATCCTACACAGGTGATAGCAGTCATCCCAGAAGATATAGGTTGCCAAATGAAGAGCCCCATGCCAAGTGTAGGATGGTTTTCCTCAAGTTGTTGGTCAGTGTTGTCAAAGAGACTCCCAAAACAATGCTGGCTGTTGTGATGGCTCTTGGTTGTCCACCAGAACTTGATGATATGACCCACATGCTGAAGGCACCATATACCTGAGTCATAAGACAAAGATAAATGAAACTGGAATTGATCAGGAAGCTTCCTCCATGGTGGTTAGCTGAGAGAGCAAAGTCATCAAGGCCTGTGATTGACACTAAGACCTGTTTGGCAAGATAGGACCATGAAGGTAATAGTGGCATGAAGGCTGTAAGAGTAACCAACCTTCTGCTCCTGATTTGGACCTTGAGATTTCAGTCCTGTGCTCCAATGTGGGTCTCTGTCTCTGTCTCCTTTCATCGCCTGATGAAGGTTAATATTCAGGAGGATGCCTATATGTTTTTCTTTGGGTTCTCCTTATTTAGCTTCTCTAGGATCACTAATTATAGGCTCAATGTCCTTTGTTTATGACTAGAAATTAAATATGAGTGAGTAATTCTCATGTTCCTCTTTTTGGGTCTGGCTTACCTCACTCAGGATAGTGTTTTCTATTTCTATCTATTTGCATGCAAAATTCAAGAAGTCCTTGTTTTTTACTGCTGAGTAGTACTCTAATATGTATATATTCCATACTTTCTTCATCCATTCTTCCGTTGAAGGGCATCTAGGTTGTTTCCAGGTTCTGGCTATCACAAACAATGCTGCTATGAACATAGTAGAGCATATACTTTTTTTATATGATAAGGCCTCTCTTGGGTATATTCCCAAGAGTGGTATTGCTGGGTCCAGGGGTAGGTTGATCCCGAAATTCCTGAGAAACTGCCACACTGCTTTCCAAAGTGGTTGCATAAGTTTGCATTCCCACCAGCAATGGATGAGTGTACAAATCAGGAGCAAAAGGAGAGAGAGCATGAGCAAGGAACTCAGGACCGCGAGGGGTGCACTCACACACTGAGACAATGGGGATGTTCTATTGGGAACTCACCAAGGCCAGCTGGCCTGGATCTGAAAAAGCATGGGATAAAACCGGACTCGCTGAACATAGCAGACAATGAGGACTACTGAGAACTCAAGAACAATGGCAATGGGTTTTTGATCCTACTGCACGTACTGGCTTTGTGGGAGCCTAGGCAGTTTGGATGCTCACCTTACTAGACCTGGATGGAGGTGGGTGGTCCTTGGACTTCCCACAGGGCAGGGAACCCTGACTGTTCTTTGGGCTGACGAGGGAGGGGGACTTGATTGGGGGGGGCAGGGAAATGGGAGGCGGTGGCAGGGAAGAGACAGAAATTTTTAATAAATAAATAAATTAGAAAAAGAGTAACCAACCACTATAAGATTTAATTTTCATTCAGCAGGAAGAAACCCATGGCTGGCAAAGTCTCCCAAAAATTTCATGGCTGAGATGCTCATAGGACCCAGGGGTTAAACTACTTCTTTTATTTTTCAAAATGGACATAGTATCAAAATCCCCTCTAAATTCATATCACTGTACACATACATTAGTTTCCCTTTCAGAGCTCACCAGAGAAGTTCCTTTGTGCAATAGATGGTGGTTACCATAGAAACACAATGACTCAAAGTACAGAGAATAGGTATCTTTAGGATGTTCAGCCACAAACAGGACATCTATATCACACCCCCTTCCCATAGTGAAAGAGTTGACAGGAAGTGTGTCAGAGTGAGAGGGTGAGCAGGGCCAGAGAGAAAATGTCTTTTATGGATGTGACAGGATTTCTCACCATATGAACTCACACGGTTGACTGCACAAGACCTGTACAAGATCAAACCAGACACTGTTCCAGCATGGAATAAGTGTGTATGTATATTCAGGACCCCCATCTCTAACTTAGTAGAAATTGATGGCTACTTGGGGAATAAAGGTCAGTTTTCTTTAAGGATATAGCTACTGGTAGGCCAATAATTATTCAGTGGATTGGCTCATAGCCATGAGTATATGGGCAATATAAATTGGGCTCCAAATTACTAAAAAGAGAGAACACAGAGTTGGGAGGGTTTGTGGAAGTAGGCATGAATCTCAGAGGGTTTAGAGGGAGAACTAGGAATGAATATAATAAAATAAATATTATTCATATGCAAAATTCTAAAAGAATTAATGAATTATATTCAATTTTAAAAGCAAATTTTAAAAAGCATCCTATAACTTTGAAAGTTCCACAGTCTTTAAGACTCCCAACATTTAGAAGTCTGAGGCCTCCTTAAAATTCCTTAATTGGATGTTGGCTCATTGGTTTGGGGTTATGATTCTTACTTTTATTGTGAAAAAATCTAAAATCTCTTGACCCATGTGTTCCTATAGAATACAATACAAAGAAAATACTTGATTAGTATAAAAAGGAGGAACCAGAGAAAGGAACAATTAGATTAAACCAAGACTCAAGACAAAATAGTGAAAAAAAAAATCCTGTAGTTTACTATCTGACATCTGGAACTCGTTCATAATCTTCTGGGTTCCAAAGGCTTGGATAGCCCAACAACTCTTGCTCTGCTAGCTTTAGCACACACAGCTTGTCTTGTAGGTTTAGACAAGGTCCAGTCCACACCTGCCACTGTCCTTGACAGGCATCCCTCAGTTCTAGTGTCTCTAATGTCTTGTTGTCTCCATTTCATGGATTTCTTCCATCTTGCCGAGGGTTTCGGATGCAAGAGAGGACACTGACATTACAGTGAGAACCCAACTAAGTCTATTTGCTAAAAACTCCTTCAGGACTCATGGCATGTATGTTATCCTTAAGAGTCCCAGGACTCCAGGAGCAAGTTGCTATTCAAGTTGTTTCAAGTGTTTGACTCCACCCTCTGGACAAGGAGATCCTATGATGGCTCCAGCTTGTCGGTATCTTCAGGGTCAGCTTCCTTTTTCCTCCACATCAAATATGAAAGATGGGTCCCTCTGCCTCCAGTGAGAAAATATGTCTGCTTTCCATGCCCACAGGGGCATTGTAAACACCACTGCTGTGAGCTATGACGTTTATCTGTGATGTTTGTCTCTCTCATTCTTGCAGCTCCTTCTATTTGTTGATGTTTCTCGTCTTTGCCATGGTTTCCCTCCTTTGTCACCAAACTTCCTTCAGTCTCCTTTCTACTTATATAAGCCATGTCACACGCTCTTGAACTCATAGAATCTTGAATTTTGTGAGCTCTGACTAGTTTCACACGAACCCATCCTCCTATTAGTGAAGAGACTTAGACCAAGAACATGTGACTTTCTCAGGGAGACTCATATGCTAGGCAGAGGGATTAGAGCAGAAGACTCTTTCCTTCTGCATGAATGCTTATTCTATGGAAATGCTTTCTCATGTTTCCCTTAACTTCATTTTAATTTTAACGCTGTAACTCTTGACTTTGTCATCTTGACCTATTCCAAATTTAATGAACATATTGAGATACAAATTCCTGTTTCTGCATTTTCCTATGGATCATTTCCCCCTTTCTAGCTTTCCTTTCTTTCACCTACTTACCCATGTACCACAGGGAATCAGATATCAAACCACATGGAACTCTTGGCCTGGGGGACTGAATATACTTCTCATTTCATTTCCCTTACATCCATAGGGAAGGTTTGCCTTATTCTAGGTAGTTCTAATACCCCTCCACCATAATGGGAAAGGATGATGGATATGAAGAGAGATGACAGAACTTTGTGACCTGAACTGGTTTGAGGATCCCAAGGAGGACTGGGACGCACCCTCTTGAGTTAGAAGGCAGAGATGAGAGAGAGGGCAGGACTTAAATGGAGCTGCGGGGATCTGAAGCTAGCTTGGGAGGGTACCCATAGCTACTATCATGAGTTAGCAATTAATTCTGAAGGCAATGGGGTCTCCTGACAAGATTTAGCAGCAGAGTGATGCACTGGTATTCTGCACCTTTGGTCAGAAGAATGAGCTCTGGCCAATGAAGAAGGCTGAAGCTGAGGCCCAGAGAATGCCAGACATTTCTGTGTCTGCAAGGAAACCTGTGAGACCTCCACATCATGATGGAATCAGAAGCTACATGTTGGAGCTGGATACAGGAAGACATAGAGGATGGAGGGCCAACGAGGTGTCTCGGCTCCCACAGCCCTCACCGGCCTGTCCCTTACCAGGGAAGGAAGAGCAAAAGGAATCTCTTCACTCTACTGTGCTATGTGTTTTCAACCTCAGAAACGGGGTTACCAGATGTAATTAGCAAAATGCCATAAGATTTTTATGACTGTAGCTCTGTAGTACTGCTTGTAATCAGGGATGGTGATACCTCCGGCAGTTCTTTTATTGTATAGGATTATTTTCAATATCCAGGGTTTTTGTTGTTGTTGTTGTTGTTTCTCTATATGAAAGTGAATATTGTTTTTTAAATGTCTGTGGGGAACTATGTTGGAATTCTGATGGGGGATTGCATTGAATCTGTAAATAGATTTTGATTTGATAGGATGGCCATTTTTACTATGTTAATCCTGCCGATTCATGAGCACGGGAGATCTTTTGCATATCTGATATTGTCTTTAATTTTCTTCTTCAAAGATTTGAAATTTTTATCATACAGGACTTTCACTTGCTGGGTTAGAGTTTTCCCAATGTATCTCATATTATTTGTGGCTATTGTGAAAATTGGTTTTTCCAATTTCTTTCTCAGCTCCTTTGTCACTTGTATATAGGAGAGCTGCTGCTGATTTTTTAGTTAATCTTGTATCCAGCCACTTTGCTGAAGGTATTTATCAACTGTAGGTATTCCCTGTAGAATTTTTGAGGTTACTTATGTCTACTATTATATTACTTATGCATATATGTCACTTATGTATAATATCATATTATCTTCCGATAGCCATTCTTTGACTTTTTTCCTTTTCAATTTGTATCACCTTGATCTCCATTAGTTGTCTAGCAAGAGAACAGTAAGGAGAGAGCAGACAGCCTTGTCTTGCTCATGATTTTAGTGGAATTGCGTTGAATTTCTCCATTTAATTTGATGTTGTGTCTAGGACTGTTGTAAATTGCCCTTGTTGTGTTTACCTCTCTCCTTGTACCCTGACCTCTCTAACATTTTTATCTTAGAAGATAACAGATTTTCATCAATTTATCTCCAAGAAATACAAATTTCTTGAAAATATTTATTAATTCATCCCACTGAAATATAAGATTATTCTCCTATGAAGAAATGAGATAAAAGTCAATGACATAACCCAACATTGTCTCATTTATACAAAGTCTTTATTTGATACTTTAAGAATCAATTTTTAACTTGGTTAAATTTATATCTTCCTGCAAGGGAGAAGCACTATATGCAAAAGTTTTAATTAATCAGTACTAATTGATTTATTTGGAGTGTTTACAGTCGTGTTTACTTTTTAAACAGTAGTGTGCAATGCCAGGATCTTGTAAGAAAAGATAATACATGTCTAACTTTGCATATCACATAACTTATACATAGTAAGATTATTGTTCAGATGAGTGGTTGTACTGATGAATGACAGATGAATAGGTGATTAATGGATGATGAATGATGGATTGAAGGATGATGGATCGATGTGTGGATTGATGATGGACAGATGAATGGGTATAAGAAGAGTTGGATAGATTAATGGATAGATGGATATGTAGATTGATTAAGAGTAGACTGTGGAACTGATAGGCACATAGGTGGTCAGATATGTATAGAAGTATAGGTAGATCGATGGATGAGGCTAGTTGGATGAATGGGTAGATGGATAGGTAGAGGGGTCGTTGAATAAATGATTAGATGGGTGGGTGAGTAAATGGAGAGACAGATAGACTGGTGGGTGAGTAGATTGATTGGTGGCTGTAAAGATACTAGGAAGTAGCTGTGTTCATAGCAGTTACAATGTTTCCATCACCTTTCACCATACTTTGTCTACATCTGTGCACTGTAAACCATTCAAATACCTTGCTAATTGAAAAATCAATATATCACATCAACAAGATGGTATGAGTGAGTTTAAAGAGTTGAAGTAGAACCCCTCTAAACTGAAAGTTGCTAATATATATATTACTATTTTAAAAAATTTATTTATTTATTTATTTATTAAAGATTTCTGTTTCCTCCCCGCCACAGTCTCCCATTTCCCTTCCCCTCCTCCAATCGTCTCCCCCTCTCTTGTCAGCCCAAAGAGCAGTCAGGGTTCCCTGCCCTAAGGGGAGTTCAAGGACCTCCCACTTCCTTCCAGGTCTAGTAAGGTGAACATCCAAACAGCCTAGGCTCCCACAAAGCCAGTATGTGCAGTAGGATAAAAACCCAGTGCCATTGTTCTTGACTTCTCAGCAGTCCTCATTGTCCGCTATGTTCAGCGAGTCCGGTTTTATCCCATGCATTTTCAGATCGAGGCCAGCTGGCCTTGGTGAGTTCCCAATAAAACAACCCCGTTGTCTCAGTGTGTGGATGCACCCCTCCTGGTCCTGAGTTCCTTGCTCATGCTCTCTCTCCTTCTGCTCCTGATTTGAACCTTGGGATTTCAGTCCGGTGCTCCAATGTGGGACTCTGTCTCTGTCTCCTTTCATCGCCTGATGAAGGTTAATATCCAGGAGGATGACTATATGTTTTTCTTTGGGTTCACCTTCTTATTTAGCTTCTCTAGGATCACGAATTATAGGCTCAATGTCCTTTATTTATGGCTAGAAACCAATTATGAGTGAGTACATCCCATGTTCCTCTTTTTGGGTCTGGCTTACCTCACTCAGGATAGTGTTTTCTATTTCCATCCATTTGTATGCAAAATTCAAGAAGTCCTTGTTTTTTACAGCTGAGTAATACTCTAATATGTATATATTCCATACTTTCTTCATCCATTCTTCCATTGAAGGACATCTATGTTGTTTCCAGGTTCTGGCTATCACAAACAATGCTGCTATGAACATAGTTGAGCATATACTTTTGTTGTATGATAGGGCCTGTCTTGGGCATATTCCCAAGAGTGGTATTGCTGGATCCAGGGGTAGGTTGATCCTGAATTTCCTGAGAAACCTCTACATTGCTTTCCAAAGTGGTTGCACAAGTTTGCATTCCCACCAGCAATGGATGAGTGTACCCCTTTCTCCACAACCTCTCCAGCAAAGGCTATCATTGGTGTTTTTGATTTTAGCCATTCTGACAGGTTTAAGATGGTATGGTATCTTAAAGTTGTCTTTTTTTTTTTTTTTTTTTTTTTTTTTTTTTGGTTTTTCGAGACAGGGCTTCTCTGTGGTTTTTGGAGCCTGTCCTGGAACTAGCTCTTGTAGACCAGGCTGGTCTCGAACTCACAGAGATCCGCCTGCTTCTTCCTCCCGAGTGCTGGGATTACAGGCGTGTGCCACCACCGCCCGGCTCTTTGAGTTGTCTTGATTTGCATTTCCCTAATAGCTAAGGAAGTTGAGCATGACCTTAAGTGTCTTTTGGCCATTTGAACTTCTTCTGTTGAGAATTCTCTGTTCAGCTCAGTGCCCCATTTTATAATTGGGTTGATTAGCCTTTTATGGTTTAGTTTCTTGATTTCTTTATATATTTTGGAGATCAGACCTTTGTCAGTTGCGGAATTGGTGAAGATCTTCTCCCAGCCAGTGGGTTGCCTTTTTGTCTTAGTGACAGTGTCCTTTGCTTTACAGAAGCTTCTCAGTCTCAGGAGGTCCCATTTATTCAAAGATGCCCTTAATGTCTGTGCTGCTGGGGTTATACGTAGGAAGTGGTCTCCTGTGCCCATGTGTTGTAGAGTACTTCCCACTTTCTCTTCTATCAGGTTCAGTGTGTTTGGACTGATATTGAGGTCTTTAATCCATTTGGACTTGAGTTTTGTGCATGGTGATAGATATGGATCTATTTTCATTCTTCTACAGATTGACATCCAGTTTTGCCAGCACAATTTGTTGAAGATGCTCTCTTTTTTTCATTGTATACTTTTAGCTCCTTTATTGAAAATCAGGTGTTCATAGGTTTGTGGGTTATCAAAAAACCCAGGATAGCCAAAACAATCCTATACAATAAATGATCGTCTGGAGGCATTACCATCCCTGACTTCAAACTCTATTACAGAGCTACAGTATTGAAAACAGCTTGGTATTGGCATAAAAACAGAGAAGTCGACCAATGGAATAGAATAGAAGACCTGGACTATATATGTAACTTTTATAATTAAATATTACTGATTTATAAACATAAACAAACTTTTGGAAAGTAGAGTTACAGAGTACTGGAGTTTAAAAAATACTTAGTTTATATTTGAACGAAAACTGAAGATAGGTGCTAGGTCCATAGTCCTTTCGGGCATCAAATGCTTGTGTCTCTCAAAATTCCTATGTTGAAAGCAGCTTCAGTTGCAATAAAGACAAGAGGTGGAGGCTTCCAGCCACTGGGTCAAAGGACACTTCCTGGATGAGGTCAGAGCTCTTAAAAGGACACCCCAGGGTGCCGTCTTATCCCTGTCTATGAGAAAGTTGAACTTCGTCAGAAACACAGCCTGCTGACCCCTTAGCAGCAATTATAGGCCTTTTGAATTAAGGTTGTGGACAGCAAAGATCCCCTGAGTACAAACTGCCCACCTACGGGTGTCTGTCAGACAGGCCACAGCTACCACCCACACAGACACATCCCTGGTCAGCTCACTTCGTCTTCCTTAATTCTCCGTTCAAACATGTTCCAATTCTTCATAAAATACTCCCAGGTTACTCATGTGTAACCACATAGCTCGAGCTTCACCGTTCTCGCCACGAGGGAGGCCAGATGATCGCTATTCTCAGCCCCCAACAGCAGAGAAGACAAGAGACTTCAGGACCCGCCAGGGCCACGTTCAATGTGGAAACCCAAAGTTAATTGCAGGAAAACAAGTGCGTGAGCTTGGGCTAACCTCTCCATCTACACTCTAGTCCGTTCCTCCCTGAGGTAAGCAAGACATATCACCCTTACAATGTCTCAGTGAATCACCACCTCATGCGGTCAGTGTGAAATGTTTTAGAGACACCGATGTACTGTGAGGATTCAGCACCATGTGATGTCACACCCAAGAAGAGGCACAGAAGCTCAGACGACCACCAAGAACATCCTGTTGACTACACCAGCTTTGCTCGTGTCTCCCCCTCTTGCAGAGGACAGGCCGTGAAGGTCCATTTCTCCGCAGGTTTTACCAAGTAGGCTCCTGCATGTGACATAACGTGGATTAATAAGGTGCTGTCTAGAAAACCCATTGCAGTGCTATTTGGTGTCAAAGTAGTAATTAAATACAGCAGAAAAGCAAATCCAGTCTCCTGATGTTAATCTCATTATCGCCCTCTCAGAGAGACTTGCCAAAAAGTTAACAGGCGTTAAAGCTCTGCCGCTCATCCAATCAGAATATTAAATTAATCAGCGTGTCCCTGACATGAATACTGTTAGCAGAGCTGATCTTAGCCTCGTTAGATCAAAAGGGATGCACGGAGGCTTTGTGAAATGGGTGATTTTTTTTTTTCACTATCTAATATGCCGTGTCTTTTTCAGAGGACGGCCGTGCACCTGCGCTCCCATCCCTTACCTGGCTGTGTCACTCAACAACACCTGACATGGCCTCATGCCAGCTAGAGGTACAACCTCCACATAAAGCAGTACGTGTCAGCATTCAGGAGATATCCCTCTTTGGGCAGCTTCATCAATGGAGTCTTTGACAGCAACAAAGAGCCGTTCCCTTGGTCACCTATAGTGCTGATGACGACAGCCAGCACAGTCACGCTGCCTTGTCTACTTGCTAAGGAAACACGGTGAACTCCTAGGGAGAAAAAGCCTGAAAGAAACACACTGTGGTGTTTCATGTGGGTACAGCTCCCCTGGGATAGGTGACAGGGACCTTGATCTTGTCAGCAGTTAGCAAACCTGAACGATAACACACACTCTTCCTGCTCTGTCCCCACTTTTATATTTTGGAATGTCTGTGTTTATCCAGTGTTGAGAAGAATTAAACCATTCAGAAGTGTATGGAGCCACGGAACCCCAAAGTCAATTGATAAATATTTCCTCCTGAATGCCTTATCACAGCAGCCTGATGCCTGACTGCCCACAGACCAATACTTGAGGATAACCGCTTTATCAGGTAACCGGTGCTTTGTTTTGGAAGGAAAGGCTCCAAACAACAACAAAAAGCAGACCCCGGATTCTCTGAATCTGCTATTTGTTAGTCAAATGTGCATATTTTCTCATCATTGTAAGACTGAGAGAGGGAGGGCCTCTCTGGGTGACAGACAGACAGCAGCGTGTCATGAATATGGATGTACCTCTGAGAAAGAAAATTAGGAGGGGCCAGCCACTCTGGTGAGCCACCTCAGATGTCAGCAAGTCGGCATGACAGTGAGGGTCTGTGCTGCGTGAACGTGGATGGCAGAGCCTAGCTCATCTCTTCTCTGGATTATTTTAAGCACCACAAGCCACTCAGATAATTCATCATTGAAATCACCAACTCCGGCATTTGGGGTCAGAGCAAGCTGTACATTATCGCTAATTACCGCTCGAAACCAACTCCCGCTGTTACATCTGGGAAGGCGGGAGGCAGGGAGTGAGTTTGACACCACCCAGGCATGCCAGCCTCAGCCCTATTCAGAGGACCACAAGAGGGTAGGCTGGCTTCTTCCCTTGTTTTCCATTGCTGGACTTCATCTCAGCTGCTCACGGGAGTTTTTAAGACGCATGCTCATTCGCAAACGAGACAAGTGAATTAGCTGAGTAAACCAACCAACCCGATCTGTGCTGGTGAATGGCTTGAGAATACTAGCAGTGCTTTTACCTAGCTGTGCTTGGTCAGTGTGACTTTACCAAGTGTGCTTAGTCAGTGTGATGATTGCTTAGCTCTCTGTTTGGCCAAGGAGGCTCTGGGATTAGGACCATCTGGATAGTTTGCATTCATAAAAACTGGTGGAATTTGAAAGGGCTACCTAATGCAAGGCAGCCTCACATTGGCTTTCCAGAGCAACTCAACGTCCTGTCTTGTTCACAGCACACACTTTCCGCCACCGACTTTCTACTTATCTGTCATCAGCTGCTGTCTGGCTGTGACCGGAAGCTACCTGTTCCATGTTCTCATGCCCAGCCCCAATCCTGGACTATCATAACAAACAATAAATCTTAGTCCTCTCAATTGAGAAAAATGTGAATTATTCAAAGTGAACACCCAGTGTTGGTCCAAAAATAGCGTGAAGAAAGAGACTAGGAGCTTGCTTAGACTTTGAGTTCTAAACTCATGGAACGACAGCCCCAAGCTTAAGGTCTTGGTAGCTAATGTTTCCTCATCTTCCAGATCTCTGAGACTCTTTTCGTCTGCAGCATAGAGAGATTAATAATCGCCTCAGAAGCCGAAAGAGATATTAATAGTAAATGGTGGCACAGAGATGGACTCCTCTGAAGTCATTAATACGAAGTAGGATGCTAGCTATAGAGAAAGTAGTGAAGCTGAAATGACGATTTTAGATCAGTCTTTAGGACATTGTTTAATAGGACCCAGGGAATATACGAGACGGCAGAGTCAACCATAACTACCGAGGGTCCAGCGTCATATTAGATAATGAGTTTCTCCAGCCAAGGCGGGGATATCAATCAGGGTAGAAAATGCCGATGTCATATTTGGGAACAGGCAATGTAGGATGCACCTTACAGAGGGTACCCAGGAGGCCATTTCTATCAGCCAGGGCCCGCTGCTTACTTAGTTTACTGACTTAAATGCAATGCTCATCTCATCCATAAACACCTTTTTCTATAAATACCCAGAATGATATCTGGGTACGCGAGGGCACTGAGCAGCTGACGTATACAATTAGCAATCACAGAGACTCAGTGCATTTGCCTCCTTGCGATTGCTGTCTGCTCTTGGTGTCTCTGACGTCTCTTTTATTCCATTTGCACAGAGCCTGAGTAAGCTTTCTGCGACTCAACCTGCCACGTCTCACTGAACACCATGAGCCTCTTCCCATGGCAGGATTCGGGGTGCTGCAATGCAGGCTCCAATGGACGTGTTCCCCGACTCCATCCTCTGCATTCTCAGCCTCTCTTCAGTACCTCTCCACAGAGGCATGGCCTGCTGCGGCCCTCCGCCTGCTCCCTCCCTAGGCTGTGCTGATTACTGACTTGAGAGTTGCTTGGGCACAGGAACTATTTCCTGCCTGGGGTAGTTTCAGCCTTGTGGAAAAGGCAGATGAAGCGGTAGATACCCAGGGCAGATGAGACCCAAGATCAAACTCAGGACTTGGAAAGGTGCTCTGCCAGACCACAGGCAGAACACTCAGCCTAGTGTGGATTCAAAGGACCCTAGGCTTCCAGGCTATAATGAAACATGACCTTGTGTTATGTGGCTGGCATCAGTGGTTCTAAAATACCTGAATTCTGAGGACTTGTTCGAGTTTCTGTCTCTTCACTTATATTCAGATCTTCTCAGGGAGCACCAAACACTCCAGAGCAGGTTTCATGCCCAAGAATAGCTAACTAACACAAAATAAACTCCATGCTTTATTTGCAGTGGAGGTATTATTGGTCTTTCATTTTGATTTTTGTTTTAACTTTTTTTTTGGGGGGGGGGAGAGAACTAGAAGATATGTGTGTAGAAGAGGTGGAGTGGATCTGGGAGGAGTTGGGGGGGGGAGACATGATCAAAATAAATTGTATGAAGGCGTTTGAATAAACAAAAGAAAAAGAAAATAATCAGGGTAGTAATTGTATCAGTCTCAGAGGCAGGTTCACAGAACAGAGGCATTGATTATGCAAGCGTCAGAGACAGCTGTCATTAGCAGCAGCAGCAGCAGCAGAGTAGCTGCAGTGCCTCAGCTTCTGTCTCTCCTCTTGCCACCTCTCCCAGCCCCAGCAGGCTTGCTTGTGCATGCGTGAGCACCATCAACTCCACAGTCTCAGACCTCCCTGTGTGTGGACACCCAACCTTCCATGTCCCCTCTTCCTTCACTAATCGTATACACACCTTGACACCTCTGTGGACGAGGCTGCCTCCACCTGGGCCTGTGTGTGCTCATTCCGTGTCTGGGTACATGCTGATCTGTTCTGATTAGTCAGCTCTGGCCCACCTGCTGCAAAGCTCTCCTAGGCCATGGTGTCGACCCGGTACTATGTATCTTGTGAGTGTCTGTTACCTCAGTTAGCTCTTGTGTCAGCTCCAGGCAGATCCAGACTGCAGCCCACCGGCCTGCACAAAGATGACTGTGAATGTAGCCTCGTAATGCAAACTCGTAAACCCACCTTAAAACATTAGCTTCTTTGTGTTTTCTAAAATTTATAATTTGATTATGCAGTTCCTGAATGTGAACTGTGTAGATGACTACATAACATTATGTTGCAATATCAAAATGTTGGAATCCCTTGGAACGCATAATGATATGACCGTCCTAGAGAAAATATGACATAAACACATATTTTCACTCACATATATTCTTTCTATTTAATGTGAAATTTCCTTAACTATGAAGATGCCTCTACATTACAGCGCAGGTTAGCACTGAAATTAAGCATCCTGAATCTTGTAGGACACTCAAAGCTTAGAATACACCTTTCTGTGAACAGTGACCAGCTAGAGGTCTCCTGTCCCAAGAGGCTCCTGGCTGCTTAATTTCACACTGCTAAATACTGACGTCGTTACTCCATTTTTTTCTCAAATAACTTAATCGTTTTAGACACACTGTTCTGCTTTTTCAAAGGTTTGTTCTTCAATTTAGCTTGTCAATTTTTGAAGGGAATGGTCAGTGTTTAATTGGATGCAGAGGTATTTTCTTTTTCTTCTCTTTTCAAAATGTGATATACTTCATGTTGAAGCAGCAAATCACACTGAAGCTATTAGGGGCTAAATTACCCAAATGCTCTTCAAATACAGAGAGACTTTTATATTGTTAGCTGACTCCATAGTGACAGCCAGGATCTTAGCCTCCTCTGATTGCATCCAGGGAACTCGTGCCTGCCTCTGCATACACGGCAGAAGAGAATCAGGAAGCCCTATGGGCTATTTCACAACTCCAGTATACAAGAAGACAGAAAGGGTAGGTCTACCATGTAAGTTGGCCATATGAACTTGCTGAGTCAGTCAAATCCTATGTATTATGACGAAACCTTTCCATTGGCCCAAAGGAGAACTGTGAGAGCATGTTAGAGAAGTAATCTGCTTTATCTCAGACCCTGAGTGGAAGAATTCACTGTGTGAAGAGCAACCAGAGCACACAGCGCCTTTTCCTTCCCCAAATTTGTTCTGTCACCTTCACTCCCTGAGGGTCCTCACATGGGTTCCAGCTGCCTAGGATGTCCCAGCTTAGCTTTCCTTAGCAAATCCTATCTACACCGATGGCACGCCAGGCATCCCTCTATCCAGCTATCCCTCACTCCTGCTACAGTTACCTCTGAATCTCCTCAAGTCCACTCAAAATGCCTAGGGCTTTCTAACAATGGAATGGACCCCAGAAATTATAAACGAATTCAGAGGCACCTAGAGGAGAATGTCTGACAATTCAAGCCCCATCACTGGAGGGAGGCAATATCTCACTTTATGTACTCCACCAGAAAGGAAGCTTCTTCAAGTCATGCTGGACAGAGGGTCCCCAAAGTCCAGAACTAAAGTTTGGAGCCTTACAGGACATTGCGGGGAGGCAGCTCAGCCCAGCCTAATGGGTTCTAGTAGAATGTGGCCTTCCAAAGTGTGCAAAGTTCTCCGGCCTCCTGACTAAGGCAGAGCAGACCTGCTGGTGCTATGACCTCGCATCACAGGGAAGACGCTGGAGACCTCAGGACTCTTCTGTAGCTCAGCCCTCTGGTCTTTAGTCACAGCTCCCATGGGACTCTAATGACTGTTCTGCACTCATGTTGCTGACTGAAAAGAAGACTCAGAGCAAGTCAAAAGCGGGCCTTCTTGTGTAGCGCAGAGAGGGCCTCTGTTGGCTCACAGATGTCCTACTCACGCTAAATTAAAAGTGCGAGCCTAGCAAGCTTTAAAAAGTCTGCCTTGATTGGGTCTTAAACATAGACAGGGAGCAAATTTTGTGGCTGTTCACATCTTCAGATGGTATTTAAATCCAGCATGTCCGGAAATGGAAATGCCAGCAGCTGTCTAGCATGTGGGCTACATGTTCGACTTCCCCAGTAACATGTTTCCCCTGGGGTACTTGTGCACAGAGATCTGTGAAGATTAAAGGCTCTAGGAATTCTGAGCAGAGAACTCAGGAGTCCACCCCATTTATCTGAAACATTGATCAGCTACATTTGTTTCTGTCCTTTTACTGTTAGATTTGTCAAGCATCTCACTCCCAGCCCCCGCTCCCATCTCCTACTGTAAGAATGTTTCTCTTAGAGAAAGTAGTTTTGGGAAACTTCAATGATGAAGGAGGAATACAAAATTGCCAGCACTCCTCACCCTTTGCTGTGTCCTTTGAGTAACTACATGAAATACCAATCTCTTTAAATGCACATCTTCCTTGGCCTAGCTGTCTCCTAGGACAGAGAAACAACAACAGCTTTAGATTGTCAGTTCACTCTGGGCCCAACACGCTGGAAAGGATAGCTCATCTTCCAATGCCACTTGCTAAAGATGCAGTTAGCAATTACATCAAAACCCAAAACCCATCATCAGAAACCATGGAGTAAAACTGCTAAAACTCCCCTGACCATTAGTAAATGGGTGTCATGTGTTTCTAGAAGGGAGAGAATGTGAATTCTAATTCTTAGTTCCTAAGCCCCCGTAAGAACTGGTGATTTAGCCATTTCCAACCAGTTTGGGCTCAGAACTTCCTCCGTCTGCTAAGGGGTTCAGTCAAAACTACAGAGTGGCTCTCTGGATGTGTTTCAAAGCCCTGTAGATACTATAGCTTCCTACCCCACTGGAGGTCAGTTCCCGAGAACAGACTAAGCCCAGCTTTATGAATTCACCCAGAAGACACATTGATTCTCTGTTTACTGGAGAACGCTCTACCATTTTCCAGACTTCTATCAACAAGGAGGTCTGTCTGGCCAACACCTGAGGAGCAAAACCCTCAAGGCAACTTCTGAGCCTCTTGTCCCAGTCTCTCTTCTCCTCAGGTCTCTCCCATTGTAACTCAGATATTTGCAAGGCTTAAACTAAATAGAGGTTCTGTCCTTACTTGGAGCCAGAGATAACATTCTCTCTTATCTGAGAAACAGGAGACCCCTACCTCAGTTGCTCTGTAAAGCTGTATCCAGTGCTGCTCATGGCAAACCACTCTAAGCTCATCTTTGCCTTGCTAAAGTTAATAATGTATTTTTTATCCAGAAATTTGTGGGTTTTTTTGCCACCAAAATATATAAGTTACTTATAGACTAAAAACTCAGCCATTTATTTATTTGAGATTGGTTATTCAAATATGTTTTAAATTATTGTTGCAAATATGCTCATCGATATGAAATGAAAAGAAAAATTAAATTTATGCCCTGGCAATGCTGACGCATGCATGGGCAGCCTGTATATGGTGGATCTGTCTAAATTGATAAGGATGACTGACCAGGTCTCTTCCTCAAGAGGGCACAAGATCTCATTACAGATGGTTGTGAGACACCATGTGGTTGCTGGGAATTGAACTCAGGACCTTTGGGAGAGCAGGCAATGCTCTAACTGCTGAGCCAGCTCTCCAGCAGATAACAAACCACACAACTGAGCTGTACTGACAAATGCTGAACATATCCTGACCTTGAAGGATAAACACAGTGTGTTTCCACAGCAGGTTACAGACCATTGCCATGTTTACTACCATGCAGGTCAACTGCATCACACATGAAGACCCCATGAGATCATGCCTCATAGTTATAGGACTCATCCTACTGTGTTTCAGAATGACAAAATGGCCTCGCCAAATCTTGCCTTTCTTAGGACATTGCCCCATTGTTAAACAATATCTGACTACAGACAGGGATTGTTTATATTGCACAATATATGCAAGGTGTATATTCCTGATTGTGTGTAACTCAACCGTGGATGGTTGAACAGCTACTGTAAATAGTAGAAGCTATTCTGGGACTTGCTGGAATCTTGCGTTGTGTCCTGGTTTTGTTTTATTTAACTCTCGCAAACACTTGTGGATATTCTGCATAATGAAACCTCTCAAGAAGGGCTTGACTTCTAGTGTATCCAAGGCAACCATGAGAATTAAGTAAACAAGGGAGACACAGCATCCCCAAGCACCAAGGCTCTGGGTGCACTCCGAAGGCCGCCATGAGAATGTTTCCCTGAGAGTGTGGGTGAAGTCCCAAACACGACCCCCATCACCATCTGCCTGTAGCCTCAGGAACCCAGTTACTCCATGTCAGGAAAGTAGAAGACCCATTGGAACTGCAGCTATTTGTGTTGAGTGTAAGACCAGGAGCATTCACAGCGGAAGTAAAATGACACCCCCAATCCTTTCTACCCCACAGGATTGGTGTAGGCAACAAGCCAGCTAATACTGGCTTCAGTACACCCAGATGGGTCTGTGTTTCATACATCCTGTGGCAAAGGATTACTTTCCAAAGCAAATGTCTTCACTGATAAAACATATACCTCTTGTCCTGCGTATGAGGGGAAGTCACAAGGAAGGAGTGAAGAAGGGTCATTTGTAAAGGAGCTGGGAGGAGGGAAGAGCACCTGGATGCTAAAAGGCTAAAAGTACAAGACCTTTTAAATTCAGGAATATCTAATCCCTGTCCCCTCGACAGTTGTGAATTCAGCTCAACATGAAATAGAACACCAATTTTAAGTTTGACAAGAAGTTCTTTCTTTCTTCATGCTATAACTCAATTGAGTTTTATAACTTGGTTGATGACAATGCCTTGTCAAAGTATGACTCAACAGATCTCTTGCAACCTGTGGGTAGCAGGCAGGACATCCCTGGATTTAATGTGTGATTTTTCTTGTATGGCACAGAGAAGCCCAGATCTTGAACATCATTGAACAAGTTCAGATGTCAACTTCCCTGAACAAGCGTCCCACAGAGAGCTAACGGAGTATTTCTGGTGGGGTGCCTGTGAGGGAACTCCTCAGGGAAGGAGGCTGTGGTCTAGCAGAGACCCGTAATTGAGGTGAGTCATATCACCCAAGACTCTGAGACCTGGGAAAGGATGAAAACATGCAGGAAGTATATAGTGCTTCTTGATTTTAACTGTCGGCCTGACACAACCTAGCATCACCTGGAAGAGCATCTTGTTGGAGAGTTATCTAGATCAGGGTGTCTATGAGCATGCATGGGAGGGGGCTGTCTTAATGGCTAACTGATATAGACAATCCACCTATTATAAGCCACTCCTTTCCCTGGGCACAGGTCCTGGACAGTATTAGAAAGGAGAAAGTGAATTGAGAATGAGCAAGCAAATAAGGGTTTATTTGTTCTCTCTGCTCTTGATTTAACTGCTTTAAGTTCATACCTTGACCTTGCTGCTACAATGGATTGTGACCTGGAGCTGTCAGCTAGATAAACCCTTTCTTTTCTACATGGCTTTACATCTGGGTCTTTGTCACAGCAGCAGGAACGAGTCTAGATCAGGTAGGCTCTTTCTCTGTGTTTGTTCTGTAACCCCCTTGCCTCTGTCCTTGGATATTGCTGCTCTAGGTTTGCGGGCTTTTTCTTCGTACTGGAACTACAGCACTCACCTGCCTGGAAGACTGCCTGCACCTCTGCAGGTCAACGCATTTCTCAGTCTGCGGAACCCAATCTTCCTGCCTCCTTATGGATCCTATTGTCTGGGAACTATGACTAACCCAGTACTCCTTAATATAGCTTTGTCTCTTCTGTGCATTAAACACTTAAGTTTCTATAATTGCACATTGATATTCTTCATTGGGGACTTCTAACATTTTGTAAAAGATAAACTTGAGTTCAGTGAGATAATTTTCATTATCGCTTCCAGCAGAGACAGAACAATGTCTTCATTTCAATAGTTTCCAAATGATCTTAAAAGGCATAAACGATTTGCAAGGCTTTCATTAAGTCCTCCTATTTGCCTTGCTGAACAGTAAAATCTTTAGAATCTAATTGTACAAACACAAAAATTAGTTGAGACCTTTCTCCCATTACTGAGAATGCATGCCATCATCTGAGATATTTGCAGGTTATGCCTGCAAGAGCATAGTTAGTTTCTACCGTGTCCGTGGAATTAAAGGGTTTTCTCTGATGAATAACTGTGTCCAAAGACCTAGCCCCTGCATGCTCTGTGTGAGACACAGAAACCTTAAGCAAGTTCTACTCTGATTTCTCTGAGTGCACACGTGAATCTGTTGTCTATTTTTCCTGTGTGAAAACTCAGCTATTCGCTTCTAGAGTGAACTGGTAATTCAGAATGTATCCTGCATGCTTCCATGACACGGACAGTGTGTGGCTTCTTCTAACAGGGTCTTCAGTCATAGACTGGTTTATGTTACCTAAGGGACTCACTCACCGGCTCTTTCCTAGCAGCTTCTCTACCCAAGATCTCTTTTATGCTGGATCTGTTCAGCAGATCACCTTGGGAAGGGAGAATCAGTCTATATACTATGTCCTGTTACTAACTGGGCGAAGCAGAAAGAGCCCTGCAGGGAGGTTTGGACATGGGAGCCTCCAGAAACAAACATGTTCAAAGGTGCGTGGTGCAAGATAACAGAGTCCATTCTGTGCCTGTCCTGTAGAGCACCATCCCTGAGATACGAGGCCTGAGCACATAGGAGACACAGTACAGTATTTAAGAACTAGCTGGAATCGCAATCCTTGAATGTCCTCTTTCTGAAACCATGTACCACACACATGTCCACCAGAATGGACATTCCCCTGCATCACACAGTGATTCTGAAAGAGAGCCTTTCCATGCTTTCCCATGTTCTACAGTCCAGTGCCCATTCAGGGGTGGAAATGTTTCTATTCAGAGAGTCAGGCCAGCAGCACTAGCTGTGCCCAAGGACACGGAGACCCAGTCATTTGGCCATAACTTAATATACCCCTGAGTAATATGTACAAGGATACACCAAACTGGACTCAAAGGAGTGTCATTTGGAGAACTTGTGTGAAACCCTCGCAGAGACAAGTGAAGACTCTGCATTCCCAGGATGTTCAGTGTCTGGCATGGGATATTAATGACACACTGTTATTAATATCTCTTTAAATACAACTGCCTAAGATCCCACGGGAGCCACACGAGAGAAACTATAGAAGATGCCCTGCATCCAGTCCTCAGCCAGGTTAATCCCATTGATAACTGGGAGACTGCTTCCCGAGTGCATCTCCCTGGTCTTTGGATCACTCGGTGAGGGTTCTTCATGTTCCTGGCTGGGTTGCTGAGGAAGGGCTATGTTCTGCTTCTGTACCAGTATCTGCCCACCTCAGGAAACTGAATCCCATGCTGGTTCCCATAGTTGTGCAGAGTGAGGACACAGTGCTAAGATCACTCATGTCTACAGGGCTAGTGAAAGGGGAGCTGTGGACTCTCAAGTCCATCCTGGTATCTCATGTGCTCATCTTCTACTGTCTTCCTCTATGGCCCTGTACATGTCATCTATGCTGTGGGACACTTACCTCCTTCATCTTCCCAACCTGTGAGGAAGAGCAGCTATAAGGGGCCTCACACAGGGAGGCTTTCTGCCCGCCAGCAACTCTCCACCTCCTCTCACTGGCATGAAAGCGGCTCTATCTGACAGATGTTTCCAGGGTTAGAGAAAGGTCACCAGCCACACCAGAGTGTGCTTGTGGTCCTAGCTGCTGAGAAGACAAGAAGATCTGAGTTCTAGGTCACTCGTGTAACACAGGCAACAAGTGAGACCTAGACTCAAAGCGAGCATCCAAACAGGGGTCAGATCTGGAGCACCTGCTTGCAATCAGGAGGCTGAGGTAGGAGAATCACAAGACCAAGGATTGCTGAGGATACAGGGCAAGTTCAAAGTGAGTGTAAGCAACTTTATTAGATTATAGGAATCCTGACCGTATATGCATGAATGTACACACACACACACACACACACACACACACACACACACACACGTATGCACACACACACGCACAAGAAGCTCTAGAACTTTTTAAGTCTGAGTTCATCTGGAAATCCTGTGTGTTCATACTCAGCAGTGTGTGTACTTGGTGGTGTGCTCTCAGTGGTGTGTGCATTCAGTGGTGGGTACACTCAGTGGTGTGTGCATTCAGGAGTGTGTGATCTCAGCAGTGTGCACTCAGCAGTGTGTGCACTCAATGGTGTGACCCCTCAGCGGTGTGTGCACTCAGCAGTGTGTGTACTCAGCGGTGTGTGCACTCAGTGGTGTGACCCCTCAGCAGTGTGTGTACTCAGCAGTGTGTGTACTCAGTGGTGTGTGCACTCAGCGGTGTGTGCACTCAGTGGTGTGACCCCTCAGCAGTGTGTGTACTCAGCAGTGTGTGTACTCAGTGGTGTGTGCACTCAGCGGTGTGTGCACTCAGTGGTGTGACCCCTCAGCAGTGTGTGTACTCAGTGGTGGGCACACTCAGTGGTGTGTGCATTCAGTGGTGGGTACACTCAGTGGTGTGTGCATTCAGTGGTGGGTACACTCAGTGGCGTGTGCACTCAGTGGTGTGACCCCTCAGTGGTGTGTGCACTCAGCAGTGTGTGTACTCAGTGGTGTGTGCACTCAGTGGTGGGTACACTCAGTGGTGTGTGCATTCAGGAGTGTGTGATCTCAGCAGTGTGCACTCAGTGGTGTGTGCACTCAGTGGTATGTGTCCTCAGCCATGTATGCACTCAGTGTTGTGTGTACTCAGAAGGTTGTACACTCAGCAGTGTGTGTACTCAGCTGTGTGTACATTCAGCAGTGTGTGCACTCAGCAGTTTGTTTACTCAGCTGTTGTATGCACTCAGTGACATGTGCACTCACCAGTGTCCTGGCATCCATAACTCCTGGAATCCTGAAGACCTCTAAGAAAGAATGCTGCCCATTCTCTGCATGAAGCAGCCAGCTGGCTACAGTATGTCAGAAAATCAAGCAGTGAAGTTGAACAGTGTGAGAAGTTATTCAGAAGTCTGCAGCAGATAACCCTGTGTGAAGGGAAAGCAGTATTGAAATCATACACACACACACACACACACACACACATACATATATATGTATACACACACACACACATATATACGTATAGTTAAGGTCTCATTATGTAGCCAAAGCTTAACCTGAAGCTGGAACTCACTCTTTAGTTTAGGGTTATCTGGAACTCAATGTAGACTCCAAGGCTGGCTTCAAATTCATGGTAGTCCTCCTGCCTCAGCATCCTACTGCTTGGATGAGGTGAGATCCACCAAGCCTGACATTAAGAAGTTTATTCTTCTCAAAGACTTTCCCTGTGAAACTGTTAGTTCATGGAGATTCTAGTTAAAAGTCCCCAAATACCCACATCCCACTATTTCTTGGTCTTGATTCAGTGGAAGATTTTAAACAATCACAACATCTAAGTGCATTATAGCAGGAAAACCACAGGGGCAGAGCTGTGGACTGGTTCCCTTGTCCCCACCTCTAAGAAAGACCAGACCAGTGGGAGCTGACTAATGTGGAGTTGGTGGAGGTACCCTGGTCAAGGGGTAAAGTCAGTCCTGCCTCCTTGGATAATGGCTCCTAAGCTGGGAGACACCAATGGCTGAGGGTAAATGAGTCTTGAGAATGAAAGTGGGGAGAACACTGGAAAAGGGTGACCTAGAGGACAAAATGGGGGTGGATACAGTTTAAATTCATTACACTAGAGCATACTGTTTTACATGATCATTATATATGAATACTTTTCTTCAGAAAGAAAGGAAGGAAGGAAGGAAGGAAGGAAAGAAAGAAAGAAAGAAAGAAAGAAAAAGAATCAGATCCCACAGCCTTTATCCAAAGCCAGTGCACTCTGTTTCCAAGGCTCAGATTCAGGGGTGTCCTTGTGAATAAATCAGTCGCCCACCAGAGCAGAGGCCACCTGGATCCAGGTCTTTGAGGCAGTGTCTACCAGTGTCCCTTAGGAGGGAAGCCTGAAGCTCCTGACTCCTGGCACTGACATGAAATATGCTCAGTTCTTAGGATGTGTGACTGAGCCTCTATCCTTATCTCCCTACAGCAGAGGTCAGCCTGGTTTTGCATGGTTTCTTCCACAGGTCAGAGTCTCTTCCTAGCTCACAGAGGAAGAAAAAAAAACCATTCTTTCCTTGGGGGCATATTTCCCTTCAAACATGTATTGAAGACGTATGTGATCTCCATGCAGTTAAAAAGCCATATTTTCTCAGGAAATCCTAACTCAGAATTCTACAAAGTAGGTGTGTTTAGAGGAATATCAAAAATTAGAATACCCACTCTGATTGTTCCAGGAAAATCATAATTCACAGTCCCTGCCATGGTATTAATGCTATCTGTGTAACTAGTGACTGCTCATTCGTTTCCCAGCTGCCCAGACCTGAATAATCACACAAAAACTATATTAATTATAACACTGTTTGACCAAAGACTCTAGCTAGCTCTTACATCTGAAATTTACCCCTCTTCATCAATCAAGGCTGTGGCCTACCAGAAAGTTTCCTAAGGTTCTGGCATGTCCTTCTCCTTTGGCAGCTACACCGTGTCTCCTTGACTCCACCCACTCTCTCTTTTTATGTCTCTTCAGATTTCCTGCCTGCTTTCACTCTGCTAAGCCATTGGCCAAATAGCTTTATTCATCAACCAATAAAATATCACATATACAGAAGGACCTCCCACATTATACCTATGCAGGATAGTTACCTGCTGGACATCCTCTCCAGAGCAAAGACAGGTTTCCACATCCAGCCAGGGCCTGGCCGTTCTCAGGTGCTTCCCTGGGCACTTGCCCAGAGCAGGCTCTGGCACTTGGATGCCTGTGCCAGGGCCAGGGCCAGTGGTCACATCAGAGCCAATGCTTGGTGTTTCTATGGAAGTTCCCTGTCCACACACACTCTGGCACATGGATGGTATCTGAACTCTTTGAAAGTAAAACTGGCAGATGATGTGGGAAGGTCATATGTCTATCTGTTGCTTTCATTGATTAATTAATAAAGAAACTGCTTGGCCTGATAGGCCAGAACATAGGTGCGTGGAGTGGACAGAAAAGAATGCTGGGAAGAAGGGAAGTGAGAGCAGACTGCCATGGAGCCAGCCACCAGGTCAGACATGCTGAATCTTTCCCAGTAAGCCATCACCTTGTGGTGCTAAACAGATTATTAGAAGTGGGTTAATCAAGATATGAGAGTTAGCCAAGAAGAGGCTAGATATAATGGGCCAAGCAGTGTCTAAAAGAATAGTTTCCATGTTATTATTTCCAGGGCTAAGCTAGCTGTGTGGGAGCTGGGCAGGATGAAAAGCAGGCCTGCTCGCCTCAACACTACAGGCGGATTGGATTAAATTCTAAGAAATAAAAAAAAAAGTCCTTTCCCTTTTCCTGCCTCCTCGAGTAGAAGAAGTGTCAATGTTTATACATTTTAATTGGGCCTTTTTGAAGTGTCATTTTCTCTGGAAAATTTGCTGTTCTGCTAGATTCCGAGGTCCCCTGAAGCACCATTTCAGTCTGCCTGTTCCTGATGTTGAAGGCACTTCAAAGAATGCTGAAGGGACAGAACTCCAACATGACTAGACACCCTAGGGACTGGGAAGGTGACTTTGTTGATAGGGTGCTGGCCATGCAAGCATGAAAACCTGAGTCTATCCGTAAAACAGTGCTGGGCAGTCAGTGATGAGCATATCTGAGAGATCACTGTCAACCAGTGTAGTCTAATCAGTGAGCTAACCAGGGTAGTCCAATCAGTGAGCTAACCAGGGTAGTCTAATCAGTGAGCTAACCAGGGTAGTCTAATCAGTTAGCTAACCAGGGTAGTCTAATCAGTGAGCCAACCCGTGAAGTCCAATCAGTGAGCTAACCAGGGTAGTCTAATCAGTGAGATAACCCATGTAGTTTAATCAGTGAGCTAACCAGTGTGGTCTAATCAGTGAGCTAACCCGTGTAGTAAGTCAGTGAGCTACAGATGTGAGGGAGAGACTCTGTCTCCACAAACAAAGGAGGATTGTACCAAAAGAGTGACCTGAAGTTGACATCTGTCTTCTACACACAAGTACACACATGTCCACCCGCCCGCACATGCATATGAACAAAATCATTTGGCAGTCTCTGTGTGTTGAGAAGAGCCAGTAACCCAGCTTCTACCCAGGCTGTGTTCATCCACCTCAGTGGCTTCGGTGCCTCTAGGGGTTTGTTATATTCTCCTCCGTACTTTGAGGAAAGAACTTTTGGATTAAAAGATTTTTTTGTTTTACTACACAAGCTTTCTTTTTATTTTTTATTTAGTTTTCTCAGTATTTTTTAAAACAACCTTTTCTCATTTTACATAGTAATCCCAGTTCCCACTCCCTCCCCTCCTCCTGTTTGCCCCACCTTCCCCTACTCACCCCCTATCCACTCCTCAGAGATGCTAAGTCTTCCCATGGGGAGTCGACATAGTCTGACACATCACTTTGAGGCAGGACCAAGGCCCACCCCCCATACCTAGGCTGAGCAAAGTATCCCTCCAATGAGAGTAGGCTCCAAAAATCCAGTTCAAGCACTAGAGACAAATCCTGGTTCCACTGCCAGTGGCTCTACAGACTGCCCCAGGCACACAAGCGTCACCCACATTCAGAAGGCCTGGTTTGGTCCTATGCTGGTTCCCCTGCTGTCAGTGCAGAGTTTGTGAGCTCCCACTAGCTCGGGTTAGCTATTTCTGTGGGTATCCCCATCATCACCTTGCCCCCTTTGTTCATATTATTGTTTCTCCCTCTCTTCTCCTGGGCTTTGGGAGCTCGGCCTAGTGTTTATCTGTGTTTCTCTGCATCTGCTTCTATCAGTTGCTGGGTGAAGGTTCTATGATGACTATCAAGGTAGTCATCAATCTGATTACAGGGGATGGAGAGTTCAGGCACCCTCTCCTGCTGTGGGGCAATGGTCTGTATCATATCAATTATATTTTAAATAAATGCTGATTGGCCAGTAGCCAGGCAGGAAGTAAAGGAAGGACAACCAGACAGGAAGTAGAGGGTCAATGGAAGCAGGAGTATTCTGAGAAAAAGAAAGCTTTTTCTGCAGTCCTGGCCCAGCCACAGAGCAAGCAAGATGTGACTGCCTCACTGAAAAAGGTACTGAGTCATGTGGCTAACATAGACATGAATTACGGGCTAATGCAAGTTATAAGAGTTAATAAGAAGCCTGAGCTAATGGGCCAATCAGTTTATAACTAATGTAGACTTCTGTGTGATTTCTTTGGGACTTAATGGCTGCAGGAACCACGCAGGACAGAAAATTCAGACAAAACTCTCCACTACTGCTTAGGATCTTAGCTAGGGTCACCCTTGTGGATTCCTGGAATTTTCCTAGTGCCAAATTTCTTGCTAGCCCCATAATGGCTCCCTCAATCAAGATCTGTCTCCTTGCTCTCCCTCTCTGTCCTTCCCACATCTCTACCATCCCATTCCCTCATGTTCTCTTTTCTCCTTCCCCCTTAAGATGTCCTATGTTGTCTTAGTCACTGTTCTACTGCTGTGAAGAGACACCACAAGTATGGCAACTCTTATAAAGGAAAACATTTAATTAGGACTTTGCTTACAGTTTCAAAGGTTTAGTCCATTATCAGCTTGGGGGTGGGGGGCATGCGGAGGCATGTAGGCAGACATGGTGTTGGAGAAGGAGCTAAGAATTCTACTACCAGATCCATAGGCAGCAGGAAAAAGAGAGAAACACTGAGCCTAGTTTGGGATTTCGAGACCTCAAAACCCAACCCTGGTGACACACTTCCTCTAACAAGACCATACTGCCTAGTGGTTTTTAAGTAATACCACTCTCTGATGATGAGACATTAAAATATATGAGCCCTTGAGGGTGGACATTCTTATTCAAACCACCACATATGTGTTCTAAAATGTAAGAAATTATGGTATAGACATGTTCCAGCTAGCAATGTTTGAAACATAGCAGTCTCTCTCTCTCTCTCTCAGAAGAGAGACACCCACGGGAATTGGGATCCATGAAAATGAGAAACAAAGACACTTCCCAAGCAAGTTGACAAGAGTGGCTGCCCCTAGCTTTCCCATCTGGGCAGGATCTTAGGAACCACTCACTATAGATGTCCTGACCCTCCAGACACTGGGTATCTACTATTCAATTAGGATCATGGGTCCCTACAGCAAGGAAGAATTTTCTGAGTTTTAATTCTGTTAGGTCCAAATAGCTGTGCCTCAGAGCTACCTGAGACAATTTGGATTAAGAGAAGCCTGATTCAAGAGTCAGACCCAGGAAGAATCAGCTGTTGCCCACACCCTGTGCTGGTGCTAAACTCCAGCCCTTACCTTGACCCATGGCTGCAGACCATCCAGCCACTGGTAATGTGGTGACTCCTGCAGCAATTCAATTATGATCCTGTGTGGTGGGTGACTAAGAATGCCCCCCCAGGCTCAACTATGTGAATGCTTACTCATCAGGAAGCGTCACTACTTGAAAAGGACTAGGAGGTGTGGACCTCTTGGAGTAGATGTGGCCTTGTTGGAGGAAGTATGTCATTCAGGATAGGTTTGAGGTTTCAAAAGCCCAGGACAGAACCAGCGTCACACTCCTCCTGTTGCCTGTGGATCAGGATGTAGAACTCTTAAGTTCTCCTCCAACACCGTGTCTGCCTGTGTGGCTCCATGCTTCTCACCATGCCAATAATCAACTAAGCCTCTGAAACTGTAAGCAAGCCTCAATGAAATGCTTTCTTTTATAAGCATTGCCTTAGTTATGGTGTCTCTTTGCAGCACTGGAACACTAACTAGGCAATTGTGTAACACCTGCTTGCTATATAGTAGGCACCTGAGAGACTTTTCTCTTACCCCACAGAGCTACAGACTTTTAGGTGGAAGGACATGGTGTTGACCTCTCTTTGCAATTATTCCCATTGCAAAATCTCTTAGGCCTTATGAAATGCTGAAAATGGTAAGAGATTGATCCTCACCTTGGATGCAAAGCCCTGGCTGAGCCACTGGGAACACATCTTTGTATAACCTTGTGGGTTAGCTGAGGCACGTGATGCCACCAGCTCTGGGGCTCTGAAGGTGTCAACACCAATCCTGTGTCCTGATGCAAATATGGAGCTCCATTTGCAACAAGCCTGAAGCAACTGCTACTGGTCTAGATTTGCAACCACAGACAGGCAATCCTGTCCCTGGTCTTCTTTTTAATCAGGGAGACCGAAGGAGGAGATCTTCAAGCACAGAAACTCACCCAGGCTCTTTTAGCACCTACTGTTCCCTGTCCTCACACCCAGAATACCTAAGGCCCCACTATAGCAAGCCAACAGCTCAGAGGTTGGCATCTGAGCCCACACTTCTGGGTTCAAGGCTGTCCAGAATATAGAGTCAAACATCCAACACTCATTCTGTCTGTTTTGTTGGTTTCAGAGTTTTTGTTTGTTTGCTTGTATTTGGTTTGGGGTCTTGATTGTGTCTGGTTTTTCTTAATTTTGAGTCCCCATTTGTTGTGAGATTAATGGTCTCATATTGAAGCCTGTGAGTAATTGGCATTTACTAGACACAAGTGTGGACTTTTACAAGCCAGAAGGGGTTACACTGACTCTCTTTACTGTTTCCTGAGAAATCAACACCACCAGATTGTAGCAGGCCAATTACCACTGCACACAAGGTTAGGCTGCCCGGCCACAACAGCTTAATTGGGAGGTAAAAATAAAATTGAGAACAGGCATTCTGCAAGACCGTAATCACTGCAGGGTGAGCAACACTTGGCAAGGAGGAGCATCAATGGAACTTGGGTGAATGGGTGGAGAAAGGAATTAGATTTACAAAACAGCATAGCTTCCTTCTTTGTTCCCTCCCTCGAAAGCATGGCATGAAGCAAAGGAACATCCATTGATTTTAAAAGGTGTATAAAGGGCAGAAGTGGCAGACATTTATATTAACAGATCGTGTGGGTAACAGGAGCCAGGTGTCAGGCTTTGCTCTCCTTCCTAAGAACAGAAGTGCAGAATGAGTCCCTTGCAGTGTTGGGGGATGCTCTTCATTCTCTCTGCCTTCCTAGGGTTGGAGCAGGAGGCTGCAGCATCCTGGAATTACCACTTACCCCAGGCTTAGAGCAGCTGTGGGGCCACACCTGGACTGAGGGGCTCCCAAATGAGCTGCAGACTGACTGCAACCTTCCAGGGAGCAGCAAAGGACTTCCATGATGTGAAAAATTATGTCATCTGCCCTCAGAATCCAAAGATAATCTGTTCTGGCTAGATTAAATCAGGAGAAATGTTTTGTTCAAATGCTAGGATGGCATTACAACGGTCATGAACTGTTCCCAGCTAAATGACTCTGACTAGGGACTCTACTGTCCCCACACAGCCTGACAGGAGTCAAAAAGTGGGGTTTCTTCATGAAAAGACCTTCCATACCCAACCAGCACCAGGCAGCCCCATGTGGCAGTGTGAAAAGACCTTCCATACCCGACCAGCACCAGGCAGCCCCATGTGGCAGTGTGAAAAGACCTCGGCAGGAGTTGAACACGTGCTCATCTCTGCTGAGCTGTCTAGGAACTGGACACACAGGAGGAATCACCAGGTCAGCTCCTGGAGTCTTAGGGAAGGTGGTGTTCAGAGAGCACACCTTCCAGGATCCCGGCAAGCAGTACTGACAGGCCAGGACCTGTCCTGATACATGCACACCCTCTGGTCATGGTTAGGGTTCATCAGAGCAGCGTGATAGCACCCATCTGGGAGTCTGTCTAGAAGGTGAAGACAGCAGAGACTGTTCATAACATTTGTATTTCATGAGCTAACATCTCTACCCCTACTGTCATTGTGTCCAAACCAGAACAATGCAAAGGAGTAGATGCTCTCAGCTTGTGGTTCTCCTAATTAACACATTGTCTGCTTGGTAAATAAAACTTTTTGTTTATACTTTATGATTAGATATATTTATACACAATACTCTAAGTAGAATAAAAGAAGCATGTGTTTGCTTGTACACTGGAGTATATGTGTGTGTATGTGTGTGTATATATATATATATATATATATATATATATATATATATGTGTGTGTGTACATGTGTGTATTTGTCCCTGTAAGTGTGTGTATGTGAGTGCATATTCATATATGTGTGTCTCTGTATATGTTTGTGCATGTTAGTATGCGCAAAAACACACCTCCGCATGTGTGTTTGTCTCTGTGTATTTGTGAATGTGTCTGTGTCTCTCTGTGTATATGTATGTGTTTGTGCATGTGAGTGTGTGTTTGTGTGTGCATGTGGGTGTGTGGGTGCATGTATGCAGTGAGGGCTCTTATTCACTGAGCTCTTCTTACCTCAAACACTCGCACAGACAGAGCTCACTGCTGCCCCTCACCTTCTTGCATAGTGGATGGCATCATCCCTACAGTTGTGTCTAAGCTGATGGAGATGGGACTGCAACATCACTCAGCCTGCCCAGTGAGAGCACTGGTCCATGGGTTAGGGTACAAAATACCTTACTCCAGACTCAGTGATCATGCATTTAACCTGCTGAGAGGATCCGCTCTACATTCAGGGAGGACCCGAATGGGGCTGTAATCGGAACCCACTCTAGTCTGAATGGTTCATCTCCCTGCTTCAACAATTCCCACTCAGAATGGAGGCCAAGGTCCCCAGAGAACTTTAATGGAGCTGGTGTGGCTGTGCCCTGGACCGGGGAGCTAGAACCTGGAGTGCGTGTGGCTCACTAGCCTGTGCACTGAGGAGGCAGATGAAACACCTTCCATACCCATGGCAAGAGGACAGAAGGCAGGGAGAAGGTCCAATGTCATTACCAACTAGTGGGGA
Organism: Microtus oregoni; assembly: GCF_018167655.1. Taxonomy (NCBI): domain Eukaryota; kingdom Metazoa; phylum Chordata; class Mammalia; order Rodentia; family Cricetidae; genus Microtus; species Microtus oregoni. The sequence goes on along the minus strand of NW_024543093.1, from coordinate 9,708,137 downwards.
TTTTCTCTGTCATTTCACTTCTAAATGGGGATGTTTGGGTCACTTTGACTCTTGATACGACTGGCTTGGTGGGGAGTGAGTTGGAGAGAATGAGCTTCTTCCCTGATTTGCAGATTGTTTGGAATCTTCCTAAGAGAGCAGGCTCACTCCTTAGCCTGTGTGGTCAGGTTTGGCTGAGGCAAGTTAATATGTTGTTGCAACTTTCTTCCCTTTAGAATTCAGGAACAAGCAAGCAAAGTGGAGACCCATTTATTCTAGAAGGATTATCTCCACCTGCATAATTCTTCACCTGCCACCCTGGGAAAGCAGACAGCGTCAGAGAGGCGCAGGGCATTTGGAGGGCGAACACTCTGAGAGTATGAGTCTTGTGAGACTTCCAGATCGGACTTCTATAGCAGGTTTTCTAGCTCAGGTGTGACATGCCCAGCACCGAGCAGCTGTCCGGACCTCTGGGTCTCCTAGGAACACAGACACCATCTGTCTTGGAATTCAAGGGCACTCTGGAAATCATGGGAAAATTTACCTGGACAAAGGGCAGAGAAAGCAAGGGCATTGCCACAGCCAAGCTCTACACCAGAAACAAAACCAACCAAACAAACAAACAACAAAACCAACAAACCAAAAACCATGACTTGGGAAAGAAAGCAGAAACCACAGCAAGATAAAAGAAATTCAGAAATACAGAAGGTGACCGTTCCTGCTCAAACTCTGGAATCTGTTATGCACACATTCATATATAGTGAAAACCATGTATATATAATAAGTTAAAGATAATTATGAGAGTGTAGGTATATGGCTCAGTATTTCTGTGCTTGCCAGGGCAGTTTGAGGCCCCGCGTGGAAAGCCAGGTCAGAGTTTTGACTCTGTTGTAAGGTCTGTGACTTGGTGATCTCAGTTTTTTGGGACCACACATGGCCTGCCTCTGTCTTTCAAACTTCTCTTTTTCAATGGTCTTCTTCTTTTACCAGTATCAAATCAAACATGATTGGAAGGATTGTGTGATGTGGTCCACCATTACTGAAAAATGTGAGAATGTGAGGATAGGCCAAGAGCAGACACAAATACACTCCTGTCCACATGCCTATCCACATCCAAAAGAAACAAGGTTAACTCGAAATGGACATCCCAGACCTGGCTGCATCTCCAGGTTTTAATGTATTCTTTTGCACTTTCAGATATACGTGAAATTCGTCTCCATTATCCTCTCTCAACCTGGGAGCCCTCCCTCTTCCAGGCAAAACTTCTAACTTCAGTCTCTGCCACCCCAGTGCCTGTGTGTGGCATTGCAGGCACCACAGCCACTCCCAGTTACTTGGTGACTTTTGACTGGCTCTCTAAAACTCAAGTAACTTCCAAAGTGCCCACCTCACGTGTGACTCTCAGAGTTGGAGTCAGAGCATGCTCCAAATCCTTTCTTGTAGTACTCCTGGCTCTGAGCTGGGCCAGAGAGAAGGGAGAGAGGACAGAGTGAGATGACTCCTGCATTGCTAGCGTATTTTATTGTTTGATCACAGAAAATCAAGTCAATTGTGGTATCACTTCCTCCTGTTCTTTGGTCAGGACTATGATGACACTTGCTTCCTTTATATGGTGGTCATAGTGGGGACAATGAGGACAACATCACGGAGAAACCGGAACCAAGGTCTCCAGAACTCTGCGGAAGGAAGGTTGGGAGCACAGGAGATGACGATGGTGACCATGTCTTTGCAGCATCACGTTTGCACACAAGACCTACCTTAGCAGCAAGGAAGTGGACAGCCATTAGGCATACAGAACCCGGGCAGTTGCTCAGAACGCCTGCGTGATTCATATCCATTGGAAGTAGTAAGTGATACTTCCTGCGATGCCGCTAAACATTTATCACATAAATTTTAACATTAAAGCTATGCTTCTTATCAGAAATTCAGTCCTAAGCACTATCCCAAACTCCGTCCAGATATTTCCCCTGTGAAATTTTTTCTTTTGAGAATGGTGTCACAGAGCACAACAGCCAGAGAAACAGTAACACAGGGCAAGAGTCTCAAGAGCAGTATTTACAATACATGGCTGCAGTGTGGTATGGTGGAACAATGGGCTTAGCAGTATCAGAGAGAGCTTAGCTCTCAACTTGGACCCTCCATTCTATTAGGAATGCTTGCTGGGGCTAGAGGGATGGATCAGCAGTTAAGAATTCTTGCAGAGGATAAACATCCAGCATCCAGAAGCTATAAACACATACAACTCCAGCTCCAGGGGACTTTCATTGTCTTCTGGCCTCCGCAAGAACTGCACTCATGCACGTGCACGCACGCGCACACACACACACACACACACACTCAAATGTTAAAATGATATCTCATATATATGATATCATATAAATATATCATCCTTATATGGTATATTTCATATGTCATATGATATATATAATATCATATATATTATCAGATGATAGGTTTGGGCCATAATACCTTCATACCTCATCATGTGATGATTGTCGCTAGGTTGATTTTTCCATGCAGTAGCAGGTGGTGACCTCCAGCCTTCACAATTACACATCATAACACAGTGAGAACACTCGGCAGCTGTTCACAACCTACTACCTCATCTAGCCCAGAAATGGGACACTTATCCTTCTCTGAGCCAATCATGGCAGACATGGGGCTCGGGGACACACAGACTGTCAAAGCATCCTGCCCTTCAACACATACATGACCTAGGGGCAGAGTCTGCTTGTTCACGGTGCTGTCTTGTACTGGAATTTCACTAAGGCCGCAGATAGAATGCTTAGTGTTCTGACTACCCCAACTACCAAAAACAACAACAGAACAAAACTAACAGCAACAACAACGACAACAAAAATACCTCCAAGGGAAAGGACAGATCCTGGGAAAGTGATCGACTTGGGCATGGATTCGTGGTGGTCACTGAGTTGGGGACATTAAACAGTTGCTGTTTGTATATCAGTAATATTTCTACAAGTAGTCTAAAGTAGTAAAGGAGTTAAGTAGTAGTTGCCACTGCCTGTTCTAAAATGGCCGTGGAGAGAATCATCTGTCTAGAAAGCTAGGCCTGCTCTACAAAATCCTGCTGTCCCTAGGATGGGAGGTGGAGGAGCTGTACACACGTTAAGTTTTAAAGTCAGTTTATTAGCCATGGAGCATGCGCACACATGTGTTTATATGCATGCTGGTATGTGCTCATTTCTAATCAGTGAGAAGGGTAGAGAGGAGACCAGAAGTACATCGTTTGAGGAGAAAGGATGGAGATCCTCTAAGTCAGGCTGCCAAGTAGCATTGGTAGTAGCACTTAATGGAAACATTTTACCTTATCCAGGAGGCAACTCTGTGCCCTGTGAAGAAGACGGGAGTAAAGGGGGCAGACGTGAAAGCTGGAGAAGCTCGAGTCTGAAGCATATAAACACACTCAGAGAGGGCAGCTCCAACAAACACTCTAGGAATGTTTGTGTGCTGCTGTGTGGTTTGTCCTTTTCCTGGTACACCCAGAAGAACCAGAAGATGACATTCAAGTTAGAGCTGCTCGCAAGGGCAAAGCTGCCGAGGGAATAAGGGATTTTGCAAGCAGCGAACATGAGCACTTGCACAGCTCAAGTCAGACAGGTGTAACTTCTGTAGAATGTGCTGCGGAAGACAGAGGAAGGATGCCCTCCCTGGGAGAAGAGGGCAAGGGCCATCGTAGAGAGAGTTATGAAGGCCAATGGATGGTCGCTGTGGTCCTTTCGTCAGGACACTGACATCGTTAAACATAGAACAAAGGGGTGGGAGTAGAGAATGGGATTCAGGAAACCCAGGTAGGTGCTTGACTATAATGGTGTCATGGTGTGACCGCAGTGCAATGTCTCAGACACTGACACGACCATCGGGAAGTGTGTGGGCCCGTTGAGAAGGTGCATACAAAGAACTTGTTCAAAATTAGAGTAAAGGGGACAGAAAGGGAACAGGCTCCATTTTCATTCATTTGCCATTCAGGGGGAAGGTGCATCATTCTGTGTACAGGGGCCATGTCAGAGTAGGAGTTCAGATGGGTCAGGATGGAGAAGCATCCTACCTGCTCCCGTGGAAGAGCCATGCTGCTGCTACCGTATCTAACTCATCACACTCTCTCACCTGCCAGAAACACTGAACTTTTTGATTTGTAAGATTACCAAACCTGAAGCGTAGAGAATCAACCCTTTACATTTCACTGGTCTTCAGGAGCTGAGATGTAGTGGAAACGAAGCCTCAATTTTAACCTCTGTAAATCCGGAGTCCCTTGTAGGCTACCAACCACTAGTGTCTGACCCTTCCTGTTTACAGAGCATCGTGCAAGCATGACTGCACAGCCCGTGAGCCAGTGCTGCCGTCTGCCTGATGGAGGGCTCGAGCACCCATCATTCAGTACAGGCTGCCCTGTGGGCAAGGTGTGGTATCTGAAGATGTGAGTATTGAAGATGATTCTGCTTAGTGAAGTACCCAAGCCAGGTTCGTGGGGTAAACTTTACTTGGGAAATGTCCCCAGACATAGAGATAACCCTTTCTGGTTTTGATCCTATGCACTGTGTAAATAGGAGCATACAGTACAGATTACAACTGGAGGGAGAAAAGAAACCTGAAGTTTTGGCTAATTATAATACTAACCATTTGATTAAAATGCTTCAGCTGTGAGAAGCTGCATTATAAGCTCCTGTGGAACAAAGATCCAGCATGGAATGTCTTCTGGGTTGAACGTTGCTCCCCAAACACGTTTGAAGTCACAATAAATAAACAATCTCTGCTTTAAAAAAGCTGCAAATGGAGATTAGAAGCAAGCATACAAACAAGCCCTTCACAGAAACGGTGCTTCCTCCCCTCTAACGCTGACTAATTGACAACTGTGTGAGCCTTTTCTTTCTCTGTCTCGTTCCAGAGGGAGGAGAGAGATTGGAGTTGGCTGAGATCCCATCACTGGCTGGAGATAAGCCATCTGTCCCAGCTGCTGTGCCGTCAACTGCCACTCCAATTGACAATGAACCCAGAGACCTGTAATAATTGTGACTTGGGCAGGTAATTCCTTCCTTTTAGGGCCCATCTGTCCCTGCTCTGTACCTCTCTCCTGGGGGCACCACTCTCTGGAAGGCCGCAGAACGCTGCGCAGACTCAGGTTTGCCTTGGAGGAGTCTGTACCAGGGCCTGCAGACAGCAGGCCCACAGAGCAACTGAAGACCTGTGAAGTTGTGATCCTGTCACCAGGCACTCACGGCATCTGCCGCTCAGCCTGCGTGGTTCAGGGAGACTTGAACCAACTGTTTTTTGCTTGCCAAGCTTGCTTGTAGAAATGTTTATTTCCAGCAGTTAGTTTTTCTTTATTTTTTATGTTTGGGCAAATTTACCTTAAGCCTTTTCCTTTCCTTCTCCTTCTTCTTCTTGTTCTTGTTCTTCCCCCCCCCCCCTCTCTCTCTCTCTCTCTCTCTCTCTCTCTCTGTGTGTGTGTGTGTGTGTGTGTTTGCGTTGACATGTGCATGTGCATACTCTTGCAGGTGTGCCTGCATGATACATATGGAGATGGAGATCAGAGGTCAACCTTAGACTTCACCCTTGGCAACACTCTCCATCTTCTTTGGGACCAAGTCTCTCATTGGCTAAGAGTTCACAAATTAGGCAGATCTTGCTCTTAAAACCCAGGGTTCCTCCTGCCTCTGTCTTCCTCACAGTGGGACTTCAGGGGCGTGCCACCACACCAGGCTTTTTATATGGGTTATGGGGCTATAAACTCAGGTCTTCATATACTGCAGCCTCTTTGTAATAGGGACACCTCCCAATCTTTCTCTTCTAATATCTGGCTCCCTTAAAGCAAAACAGTGGTAAAGGATGCCAGGGTTTCTTCCTGGGATTTCAGTGCAGCTGAACACAGCAGCCATGACCTGAGCCTCCTGTACTGAACATAACTCCAGGAAGTTTTGATTTGTTTGCTTCATTTGTTTTTCACAACTTCAGAGTCTGAAAGCATCCGTGTCTTGATGTCTGCTGCCGACTAGACCTTCCACAGACACCCGGTGACACAGGAGTGAGGAGGTGAAAGATGCTCAGCCAAGGGTCCGGGTCTCTGTGGTGGGAAAGGCTGTCCTGCTAGTGATAGCCTGGATATGGCCAGCATCTACTTCAAATGTAGGCAGGGCAGGCCACAGTCATGTCTCCATGGATCTCAGGTGGCGTTGAAAGCAAATCCTTCCCCCTAGGCTGCCTGCTTCTGCCTGTCTTGTTCTGTACCCTTGGAGCACATGAAATCTCAATCCCAACTGCCAGGAAAGCATGGAAGAAAGAGGCAGGGTAGCTAAGGTTTGTAGGCTCCCAGGAAGCAAAGACAAACTGAAAATAAGCCTTTTGTGCAGCCCTCATTCTGGGAGGCTGACACAGAACTTTGGCATCCCACAGAAAGCATCACCTTGGCCTCACGAACCATTCAGACTCCAGTAACAGACACCAATGACCCAGTGACCTTGGATCCCCGAACACCCATAAGAAAGTCTCATATAGACAGACCAGTGAGTCTGCAAAGAAACTTTAGAAGCTGGGAGTTAGCTCAATCAGGATCAAGAGAAGCTGCAGTCCTCTGGGGTTGAGAGGAGAGTGGAGAGACTGGAAGCCACTCCTTCCCAAGCAAGAGGGAAGAAAGAATAGGCACTAAACCTAAGAGGTAGAATTTTGTTGGGGGAGGGAACCCACAGGCTTCCTACAGACTGGTAGGAGGACAGAGAAGGCAGGGTGCACAAGATAGAACCCACAGACAACACTGGAATAGGAAATTTACCCAAGGAGGCAATGGGGACAGTCCCATCATACCACAGACTTCAGCAAGATCACCACGGTGCCCCAAGTTCTACATGTAAACACAGAGGTCCTCCCTACTACAAAGTTCATCTTCTGTGACTCAGAATCTAGCAAAAACCATCAAATGTTCTCAATGAGCTGCTTGAGTGTGTTAGGACAGACTTAATGTGGACATGATGATAAAAACTCAAGTCTTATCAAAGGAGGTGTCGAGGGATGACTGGGTTTGACTTTTTTCTTTTTTTTTTTGTTTTAACGCAGGGAAACTGAGAATTTAGACTTAGCATGCCTTTTGAATTTTCACACTATACTTTCATTTTGTTTTGTTTCGCTTTGCTTTTGGTCTTTCAAGACAGGGTTTCTCTGAGTAGTCCTGGCTGTCTTGGAACTCACTCTGTAGACCAGGCTGGCCTCTTACTCACAGAGATCCACATGCCTCTGCCTCCCAAGTCCTGAGGATTAAAGGCGTGCACCACCACACCTGGGGACTATTCTTTAATTGGTTGCTGCTGTTTGGGCTCACTATTCAGAAGAGACGAATGCACTGAGAATCAGGCACCAACTTAACCTTGTCCAGAGCTTCGGGTCAAGAACCCTTGCTCTCATCAGGTCAAGAACCCTGACATTCTCATCGATACAAGAGACTTCTAATGGGACCCCTCACAAAGACAACCCTGGTATACTCCTTTCCAACCACAGGACATTCTCTAAACATGGGGTTTCAGCTCTAAGGCTCTAGCTCATTCAGGAATCTCTCTGTTATATTAACATAAGGACCCATGTTCAGCCTCCAAACCCACTTGAAAACTAAGAGTTGTAGCGCATTCTTCAGTCCCTGTGGGGAGGTAGAAACAGGTGGGTCCCTGAGCCTTGTTGACTGCCAACCTTCCTTGTTTGGTGAGTCCCATATCTAAGTGAGTGACTCTGCCTGCAAAAACAGATGAGATCTGGATGTGGTGACACAGGCCTTTCATCCCAGCTCACAGGAAGCAGAGGCAGGGGGATCTCTGTGAGTTCAAGGCCAGTCTGGTCTGCATAGAAAGTTCCAGGACAGCCAAGGCTACATAGAAAGATTCAGTCTCAAAAGAAAAAAATTGGATGTTGAATGAGGATCAAAGATTGACTTCTGACCTACACACGCACGCGCGCAAGCATACACACACACACACACACACACACACACACACACACACAAAGGAACTCTCTCTTTCTCTAAGAGTTTTCAGATCATAGGTAAGATAACTTGAAATCTTGATGCTGACACCAATTCTCCAAACATTAAGGATAATTTTCTCCTGGTCCCTATTCTTCTAAGCAGCTTCCTTTCATCTCATGCTAATTAACTCATTTAAATCTCTTTTCTTGCCTCGTTAGGGGCCATTTACACCACATACCCTTTTCCGTACCTAACTTTGGTCCTATTCAATTTTTTTCTTTCTGAGCCAATCCTTCCAATTTACCTCACGAGCTCCAGGCAATATATATATATATATATATATATATATATATATATATATATATATAATTTTTAGATGTAGGACCATCAGCATCACAACACATTGCTTTGTTGTTTTGTGGTCTCTGATGTTTATGTTTTCTCTGATACTCTTACCTTCATCCCCATGTTCCTGCATTGTTTGTAATTCCTTAGCTATTCACAGAGCAGAAGGTCCTGGGAAGAACCCACCCAAGCAAAAAACAAAAAAAAGAAAACAAAACAAACTTCTTGAGATAATATGTCAGGGAGACCTAGGTCAAACATCTACCTGTGGGTGTCGATGTAACATTTACCATCTATGAGCTAGCTTGCCCTGTAGACCAACAAACACAGTGACCCCAGGTGGGGACAGGATGTTCTTGATGATGGAGGATGCAAGCCAGGGAGCCCCTTTAGTGATGCCTATGTAACTGGGACAAGTAGCTATAGAGTCCCAGAGACTGAGAAGGAGGGATGTCAGAGTGACCTGCAAAGATAGGGGAAGGCCAGAGGGAGGGGACAGGAACATAAGGAGAACAGTAACTACTTGGAAGGGATATGTTTGAGACAGAAAGTAAAAACCTAAAGGTAACAATGGCTGTCTCTTGAGGGGCCAAGAAGGACTTCCCAGTGAGGGACTGAGGTGCAGGAGGTGCAGACTTTGGGGGAGCGTGGCGAATCATCCTGCACAGACAGGAGCGATGTAGCCGGGTTGGCGGTGGTGGAGGTGATAGAAGCCAGACACGTCCCAGGATTTTCTCAGTTTTCAAATCTTCAGAGGGTTAATAAGGAAAGACCTGATGGTTCAGGCTTTTGTCCTTTATCTGGTTCTTGTGGTTTGCTTTACCCTCTTAGGAGCTGAGAAAATCCTCTAGCCACGCCCCCTCCAAACTCCAGGCTCTAAATCCTCACAGTGCTTTCTCAGACCGCTTCTCAGCTCACAGAGACAAACAGAAAACAAGCGTTTTGTGCAATCCTGGTTCTAGAAGGCTGATAAAGAACTTGGGAATCCCACAGAAAACATCACCTTAGCTTCACAGAAACCATTCAGACACCAGTGACCCAGTGATGTTGGCTTCCTATACAGTAGTAAGAAAGCCTCACATAGGTAGAGCAGTCTGTATGAAAGCTTTAGAAGCTGGGAGACCACAAGTAGGAGAAACTTGATATTCTCCCATCGCTTTCTCCACAGCTGGCCCAGAATTTTCCCATCCTGCTCTGTGTGCCTAAATCCCTCTGCACGATAGGAGTTCCAGTCCTCTCATCACCTGTCAGTGCCTCTCAGGGCTGACTGGATATTGATCATTAGGTGTTCTAGCAAAGGCACACACACTGCATCTGGCTTCCTTCTACACTTTCACTCCCTGACCTCATCGGTGACCAGAAGTCGGAGGGTCATCATGCTCCACGTTCACCCAGTTGGCTTCCTTGGAACACCACACCTAAGATGGATGATATAAAATGAGATGTGGTACTTGGGTCCCTCTGGGTGTGTTTTGAACGATGCTCATCCAAGATGCGTAGTTTTCTTAGGTGACTTATGCATCTACATAAAACTATGCGAAGTCCTCGTTTCTCCGTTTTGTATGATATTTTCTAAAGGATCCCTGAGATGTGTTAACACCTGAGAGTTGGCATGTTGCCTCTGACACCACTTCCCAATTTTTACTGGGACAGGCACACTTTATCTTTTCCCTCACAGGATAAATTTTGGGTTGTTTGTTGACTACTTTTAATTTGTGACCAGGTCTCTCTCTGTAAATGAGGTCTTAGCTATATACTGTATGGAAGCTATTTCTCACATTAGCTGTAGATATGATGCTCTGTCTCAAGTATTCCTTATGGTAATCTTGGTGAGTTCTTCTTCCATAGGCCTGTAAGAACTGACTTAATTCTCTGCTGTGTTTTATCCTACTCTATTCATGTAAAGGATTTATTGCAACACCGAATATTTTAGAGCCATGCAGGCCTTTGACACGATGCTTGGATATTCTGAACCTAAATAATGTATTTCAAACTATTGAGGAAAGAGCTTGCTTTAATACCATCTTCATAGCAGGCGTCATCAGGAAAACTATTAGGAAGGTTCTAATAAGACACTTTATTAAATGCCTATGATTTGGGTATCACTGTGGAGAAGCATATGAATAAGGCATGGCATGAGATCTTATCCTCAGGAATCTATACACAGATACATATATTTATAAGTTTATCCTTGTTTATACTATGTACCTGGATAGTCTAATTTAAATTAGGAAGTCTGAAGAAAGTCTCACAGGCAGCAGAAATAGGTTTCCATTTTGTCCTTCATGGTTCTGAACACTCCTGTGCATCTCTCTCCCTGTGAGCCACTCTCCATAGATGATAGTCTCTCTGCATGTGGGCTCTGCAATTTCCTCATTCATTTATCTATCACATAGTGGGGTCATGTGCAAATCTCGGCTGTACTGAATTGGGAGGGTGGTCTGTGGATGCCCTTTTGGGACATTCATTCCCCTTCCTCCAGGTATGCACATAAGAGAGATATGGATCTTCTTGGAGTCGTATTTTTAAATCTTCTAGAAATGCCTACCTTTTCCATAATGGCTGAGCCAGTGTGTGTTCCTACCTGTGTAAGCATTCCCTTTCTAACCACATTCTTGCCAAGATCATTTCTCTTTTGACTGTTTGATAGTGGCCATCCTCACAGGTGCAGGCTGGCACCTGACAGTGGATTTTTGTAGCCCCTGCTGACAGCCTTTTCCTACCCATGTTGGCCATCATTATACCTTTTATGGAAAGGTTTCTTATCAAATTTCTGCCTGTTAATCTGATGATGAGTTTTACAAATTGAGTTGAATCTGATATTAACGCCAGAGGCACCACTTCAAATATTTTCTCTCATTCATAAGCTCCCATTTCATTTTGCTGTCTCATTTGCTATACAATAGAAGTCTGGTTTGGTATAGAACTATTTGTTCATCTGATTCTTCAACCTGAGGGTCCGTCATAGCATGGAAACCATCATTGGTAGGGCCCATGTTAGTGAGTCTTTCAGGTTCTTCTCCAGTAATCTGTTACATCTGGTCTTGCCTTTGATTCTTGACTGTCTTAAATTTTTATTTTTGTATATGATGATGATAGAGCCAAATACCATTCCTTGACATGTAGAAAAGGAAAGAGAGGATAATGTTCCCTAGAACTGGTATGCAGGCCCTGGCCCTGCTGCTCTTGTCCTTTGTCCTTCCTATGTATATTTCATGATTGACTATACTTGATCTGTTGTTATTTTCAGATAGTATTCATGATCTTTTTCATATTTAAAAGGAAATGTTTGAAATCTCAAAAACTATGCAAACCAATACTCAAATTCTCTCTATATAGGGTTACACTCACCATGACATGATCAAGAGAGAGACGGCTGTTGGTCTCCTTACTTAGATGGAGATCACAGAAGCAGACATCTGAACATAGTGACTGCAAAGTTCCCTCCAAACATCTTTCAATGAACATAGAGGACAATACAAAGGAAAATGAGAAGCATCCTGCCTAAGCGCTTGGCCAAGGAAGGATCTATCAGGAAACAGCCAGAGTGGTTTTGGTCCAATAAGTCCATTGCCATCATTTGTTGGAGGAAGGAAGGAAGGAAGGAAGGAAGGAAGGAAGGAAGGAAGGAGGAAAGAAAAGAAAAGAAAAATTTGATGACAAACTTGGATCAAGAAGACTCCGAGAGAAATACATTTTAAAAATGTTTTCAGCCTTCATTTTTAGACAGTTTAAATTTCCCTGCAGATCCATGGCAGAGGTTCTTCTTACATCTCTGGATATCTATTGAAAAGAAAAAACAAAGAGACAGAAAACCCAGAAAATGAGGCTGGGGATGGAGAAGAGTAGCAACAATCTGTCTCCCACATACAAAGCTCTGTGGTGGAAAGCAGTCATTTAGAAGTGGCACAAACTGGGTGATGGGTGGCATTTTGGTAGGACATTGTGTCTTTGGTGACAGTGGAGCAATCCATGGGCAACCCAGCACAGACCTGGTGTAGGAGTTCCTTCTGTTTGTGTGTTGCTTTCATTTGTTAATGAAAAAAGAAACTGCCTTGGCCTAGTTGATAGGGTGGAACTTAGGTAGACAGAGAAAACAAAACTGAGTGCTGGGAGGAAGAAAGGCAGAGTCAGAGAGATGCCATGGATTCACGGCCAGAGACAGATGTGCTGAAACTTTTCTGGTAGGCCATGACCTCATAGTGATACACAGACAGATAGAATGGGTTAAACTAATATGTAAGAGTTTGCCAGTAAGAAGTTAGAGCTAATGGACAAGCAGTGTTTTAACTAATACAGTTTCTGTGAGGTTATTTTGGGTGTAAGCTGGTTGGGTGGCCTTTCCTTACAACACAGACCAAAGAAAAAGAAGCTCAAGGCAAAGGACGTTTGCCATAGGATGGAGAAAAGAAGGATGGAAGTTTCTGGACATGCCCTGGTAGCTATGGCATGCCCTTCCTCTGGTAGACTATATTCAGGTCTCCTTCTCACGGCCATAGGTGCTAACCATACTGAAATGTCACTTTGTGTGGGAGGTGTGGGGAATTGAGACAGGGTTTCTCTGTGTGGTCCTGGCTGTCCTGAAACTCACTCTGTAGACCAGGCTAGGCCCCAACTCACAGAGCTCTGCCTGCCTCTGCCTGCAGAGTCCTGGGATTAAAGGCGTGTGCCACCACCTCCTGGCTTGGAATGTTACGTGTAAAATGAAGTAATAGGGATGGCCACAGTCCTTGACCCCTCCCTCCCTAACCACCACAATGCAAATGATGCTTGTGGGAAGGCAAAGAGAAGAGGGCCCAGTGCAACATCCCTCATGCACTAACCTTGCAGAACCAGCAAGTTGAGTCAGAAGTAGGTCCTGCCCCAGTTGAATTTGTGAGGTGGGTGTGGTCTAGCCCATGCTCTACCGTGCAATTCCACATTCTCTGACCATAGGCACCCTGAGTCAGCGTGTTGTTTAATGCTGCTGAGGTGTCGTGTGATGAAAGATGACTTCGTCATAGATTTTGACAATAGACACTGCACCTTGTGTGTTGTTTAAAGCTTTTGATTTGTTAAAGCCAAGATAATTTGTGGTTGACAATTGTTCTCAAGAGGGTCTAAGTACAGAACTCAAAGGTCACCCCGAAAAGCACATTTCACTCACAATATGCAGAATGGGAGGGAGAGAGATTGCCAACAGTAAGATGAAGGAAGGCTGGAGAGTGAACTCAGAGAAGCAGAGCACAGGATGGCAGCTCCCAGAGGCTGGGTGGTCATGGGACAGTCACAACCTCACTTAGATAAGAGCTGTGTATCCAAGAGGTCTGTTGTGTGACATGGTAAACTATTAAAGAACAGTGTTGCATTCTTGGAGATGCTATCAATCTTTCCCTTCAAAAGATACGTGAACATGAGCATCTGACAGCTAGCTCAATTTAGCCATTCTGCAATAGACGCATGTTTCAAATTATCAGGCTATATACATTTACAAATATCTGAAAGAGTCTTGGCAATTAAGATAATTCTTAAAATACATAAAGTTAGGTTAAAAGATGTTCTTTAAAAGTTGAGTAAAATGATTCTGTTAAAAAAAAAATTTTTTTGAAGAGTTGGCTATAGTTTCTAAGTTCCCAAATTAGAGGTCTATAAATTATGGTCTTTGGGCACGATGCCATTCTCTTTCTGTTTTTACAAATAAAGTTTTCTTGGCACACATTCATGAACATTTATTTGTAAAATACCATGGATGCTTTGCTCAGCGACCCCAGAGGCGAGATGTTGCAACACAGCGTATCCACAAATGCAGAAAAGTACATGCACTTCTTCTGACCCCAGTGAAAATATTTGCAGAATCCTCTTCCCTTTAGAGAGATGGAATACAACATGGGAACGGGAGAATAAGTCACATGTTGGGAGCAGATACATAGCACATGTGAGTGTGTGGCACAGTTAACGCCTTCTGCCTTATGGTTGTGAAGCCGTGAGACCTTATTACCAAATCTTCACTCAGTAGTTATAAATGTTTTAACTGCCTTGTGTCTTATGTTTGTAATTACATCTCCAGTTCCTAGATGGGAGAGAGCATTTTCATGGCCACTAGGCCCCCTAACATTCACTAAGTCTGCGTTTCCCTTTTGCAAATGAGAAAACTAAATCAAAGCAGTGGTGACTTCGCGCCATGCTTTGCTTAGTTCAAGAGACTTGAGTTTTTCTCGCCTTCCTCTTCTAACTGCCTCCCATTGGTCTATAGCACTCCATACTTCCTGAAGTGCATGCTTAATGCTTCGCTGAAGGACGCTCTCTGACATCTTTCTACCGGGGCCAACACCCAATAAAACAGGTGAATGCGCTTAAAGCGGCCTCTGCTTTAGATGGGTCTGAGACCAGGCAGTCAATGGGAAGGAAAAAAGATCCAAGCCACTTCCAGGTTTAACCTTCACTAGATGAAAGTTCTGGAATGCTAACCTGCCAAAGGAAGTTCCAAGAGAGCTGTCTTTAGGGAGGCGGGACCATAGAGCATCACCTCCTCAATAGATGGTAACCCAATGAGAACTGAGCCGAACCGCTGCCCGAACAGGTTCATCACTGTGACTGCCATGCCACAACTGTGCTTGTGTGGGGACCTGCAGCTCAGCACGAAGTTTGCTGGAAATGAGAGCCACAGCAACCAACTCTAAGTGATCTAAGGACATTTTCAAGGTCTATGAGGTCATCAACCATCTTCAATACAGTTCTCTCCTTCTCCAAAGACAAGCCAGTCACACTCTAGATGGAAGTCTAAGACTCAGTGGCTGCCCTAGTGATAGTAGCTGGTAGCTTCTACTTCTGTCTATCCTTGGTAGCACACAGCAGCCTGAACTAAATATTGGTGATACATAAAAATGAACCTGACAGTCTGATTTCTCAGCTTGTAAAATTAAACAATTTTCAGCAGTATATGCACACACACACACACACACACACACACAAGACTAAACAGCAGAAATTAAAATTAAAAGGACTCCAGAAGCTTAACAAAGCTCCTATAACACAACATCTGTGGATGAAAAGCCCCCCAGGTCACTTAAAGAAACAACCTTCCGCTGGGTGGTGGTGGTGCACACCTTTAATCCTAGCACTCAGGAGGCAGAGGCAGGTGGATCTCTGTGAGTTTGAGGCCAACCTGGTCTACAAGAGCTAGTTCCAGGACAGGCTCCAAAGCTACAGAGAAACTCTGTCTCAAAAAAAAAAAAAAAAAAAAAACCTTCCAGTCAGTGTTTTGTGTATTTTTGTCCACGGACTCCAGGAACTATACTGAGCTTAGAGAAAATGGTGAGAAAAAATAAACCTATTGAAGGGGCTCATAAGGAACCCCAGGAGGATGTCACTCAGTTTTCTGTTGGTGTGGTAAAATGCCTGAGGCAATCAGCTTACAGAAAAAGAGACTTGTTTTTATCCTTAGCTTCAGAGGCATTGGTCCTTGGCTCCATTGCTTTAAAAGAACTAAGTGAAGAAGCCCCGGAGTCAGTGTGAAGGGTGTTCTATCATAATAAAGATGGGAAGTAAAGGGTTACAGCAGCTCAACTGGAAGAGCTAGGACTTGACAAGCTCAGGTAGGTAGGTGCTCAGAGAGAGAGAAAGTGAATGGTGGGAGAGAGGCCGCTTTTTCAGTTCTCCAGGCCGGCAGGGAGTCTGGGCTTTATTCTCAGAGGATGGGAATCCACTGGGGACTGGAAACAAGGGAGGAAGAGGACTCTAGGCAGAATCGATATTAGAAAAGGGCTGTGGGGCTGCCAACATGGCTCAGAGGGTAAACACTCACCAAGCCTGAGAACCCGAGTTCTTACCTGGGAGCTCCTACAGCGGATGGGCTTCTGAGAACTGGGGAGCAGGAGATGGGCAAAGTGTAGGCTATGCAGTTGAAGACTTGAGTGTGGAGCTGCAAAGCCCATGCAAGATCCCAGGCCTGGGGAGGTGGAGGCGGATGGGTCCTGTGACCTTTTGGACAATCAATCCACACAAAATTTTGAGCTCTAAGTTCAATCAAAGCCCCTGACTCAAAAAGTAAGGTGGAAAGTGATTGAGGAAGGTGCTCAGTGTTGACCTCTGACCTCCACACATGCACAGGTGAATGAACACACACAGAGGCGCGCGCGCGCGCACACACACACACACACACAGACACACAGAGCCATTTTAGGTTGAAAACTGAAAACCACAAATAACAGGGAAAGACAGTCAAAGACCAGGCAGTCCTTCAGCCTGGAGGTAATGTCAGCGGAGCCGAGGAGTCACAGTATGGATGAGAAGTGAGTGCCGTGAAGTGAGAGGAAGATGGGTAGGCTGAAGTCCTTGGCATACATGCATATATACTTATACTTACATACATACATTTCTTGGTATACATACATATATACATATACACATACACACATACATACATATATTCCTCGGCATACATACATATATATATACATACATACACACATACATACATATATACATATACATATACATACATGCATATATTTCTCAGCATACATATTGCATATTGCAAGAAATTGGAGAATAGAGGGTATTTACTGCTGTTACTTAAGAGCATGTTAGTGTGGTGTACACACACATACACATGTGCTGTTAACTCCTTTCTATGTCTTCTGTGCTTGCTAACATGTTACATCCCCCCTTTGGCAAATCCATTTTCTTTCCTGGGAATTGTTTCATCAAAACACAAACATAGAATAAGACATATCAAACTCACACTGCCCTTACCTGAACCTGTGAGACAAATGTACGCACGTTAGTTGGTGACTGGTTGTTATTTCCACCCCAGAAACAATGCATGGGGGCATTCGAGTGAGCCACATGGATATGGAGAAGAGACGGAGAGGTCTTAGAGAAGAGCATCCTCAGAGGCTCACTGTCATCACTGACCTTCCAGCATCTAGCCTTTGTCTCCTGGGAAGAAGGCAAAGCTGAACTCTGTCATTAATCATATTCCCCACGACTCCTACGCTCTTAAAAGACAGATCAGCGTGTTTGGGGGAGCTTGGCTATCAGTGTGTTCCATAGCACAGAAACAGCGCTTTTGACAAACTGCCATGAGCCCATGGGACGAGACAGACATTCAGAGCAGACGCGACCCTCTGCTCACTGGGCTCCCTCCAGGGCAGGGATGTCAGCCCTGAACCCTCTCACCTACAGATCTCAGACTGAGAGAAACGCTGGAATGATGTGTAGCATTTAAATCTGCAAGTAAACCCCACCTGCCCTGATCAGATGGAGGTTTATGACTTGTTTATACTTTTATGTTCTGCTCTGAAGGAGGGAAACCCTCCATTTTCTCACCTTCTCCGTAGGCTCACAGCTCCAAGCCGAATGTCTATCCGGTGGCAGGCCGCTCATTATCTGAGCCGTCTGGAGCCATTATCTTCACAGCGATGTATTAATGCAAGGCCATTAAACAAACGGGGTGCTCTTTGGAAATGGTTTATGAGGCTCATTTTGGATTATGAATATCATATTTATTGCTGTTTTATGTGTAACACTCAAATTGATGGTTAATTCTTCCACCAGCAGCTCACAGTGAGGGCCATTAAAAGGGGGTAGTCATTTCCCCTCTTTTAAATAGGTAAGATGTGACCTAATTTTAATGGGAAAACAAACAAAATGGGTACCTTTTGAATAAATGTTGAAACCTGAAGCTGGAGAGTTGATGTCTTCGTGAGTAAAACTGCTCAACATGAGGACCGGCGTTCAGATTCCCCATAAAGCCAGATGGGCACATCTGTAATTCCCGTGCCCTCTCGGGATGATGAGGACAGAGACATAATCTGCAGAAGCTCATGAGCCAGCAAGGCCGCACGCAGGGAAGCTAACAGCAAGAGACTTTCAAAACAAGCCTGGAACCTCAGTGTCAATGTGGATATCAGACTAGATAGGAGAGCTGGGGCCACAAGGGAAGATCATGGAGAGCAGGGATTCTCACCCTTCCCGATGCTGCGACTCTTTAATACAGCTCCTTGTGTTGTGGTAACCTCAGCCATAAAATTATTTTTATTGCTAATTCCTTAACTGTAACGTGGCTACTATTATGAATTGTAATGTAAATATCTCATATGCAGGGTGTCTGTTATGCCATCCCCAAAGAAGTCACAACCCCATAGGTTGAGACCTGCTGGCATAGAACAATCAACCAAGAACTCCAAGCTGGCAAGATATCAGCTCCTGTGTCAGGGATGGACTCAGCAAGGAATCCCAGGCATGGGACGTTCCTTAAACGCTGGGTATTTGCCAAGCATAGCTCACTCTCGGGGCTCTTATTGAAATACTGTGAACAGTTAAATTTCACCAAGCTCCTCAAACTGAGGCCATCTCTGTGTTAGCATCACGGGACAAACCGACTGTGAAGCTGTTAGTACATTCTGGATGGCCATGGATAGGGTGTCTGGACTTCAGAATGTGTTTGAGGGAGACTTTTTCTTGAATGATGGGGAACCTC
The DNA here is from genome assembly GCF_018167655.1 of Microtus oregoni. Taxonomy (NCBI): domain Eukaryota; kingdom Metazoa; phylum Chordata; class Mammalia; order Rodentia; family Cricetidae; genus Microtus; species Microtus oregoni. The sequence goes on along the minus strand of NW_024543093.1, from coordinate 9,689,391 downwards.
CTTCAACCAATGACATTTGAGAGGCTGGACCAGGTGGAGCACAACTTTTGGGTTCCAAAATTGCCCACGGGAGAACCCACTCAGTCCCTCTTCTTTCCACACACCATAACTGGATGTTGGAACCAGTTCATGTTTTCCTCATTGTGATCGTGAGTTTCCCTTTTAATAATAATAATAATAATAATAATAATAACAACCTTAGTATACCCTGTTTGGAACCAGGGAACTAGTGCGATCATTTGATTTGTGTTCCCCCATCTGATGTATTCTGCTTCATCTGCGTAGCCATCATCATCAGAGTTCTTAAAACAAATGACTTCCCATAAAGACTACACTAAGAAAACCTGGAGGCAAGGACTCACAGATAGGAAAATAAAAATCTATCCGCAAGACTGCAAACAGAAGTCATAATCCAGTTGTTTGAAGAAATAAACTGTATTGTTACATTATGAAGCTGCACTAAGGTCTCTGCACGAGGACTAGAGTCTTTCAGAGCATTCTAAGATGCTTAGGCCATTGGAAGGACGATTCGTTCTGTCCTTTTGCCTTTGCAGTGAGGACAGATGTGCTGCTCAGCCACCAGAAACACAGACTGGAGCGACCAAGGAGCTAAATTCCTCATTGGACTTCAGTGTGAACAACTTAAAATACCAGGGGCCACTTGTGGTTGGTGGAAACCATCCCCACCAAAGAGGATACAGGTGACAAAAGCCTTAAACTCCACCAAGCTGCACGATTGCTCCCTTGTTCAACCGATGGAGTTCATGGTGAATATCCACTCCTGTGTTTGCTGATAAGAGACATGGATAAAGGAGCGGCCCCACCCTGAGAATCTCACATCTGAAAGCAGAGACAGAAAATGAAACTTGTCTGGGTCTCTGGTCTCTGAGGCAACGAGGCAGCTTTGTGTGAGCAGTGGGTTAGGTGGACTCTGTACTTGGAGGGGTTGGGGTGAGCGTGCACTCAGAAAACTGATTTGCTTTCTTTTGCCATTTTGGACACTGAAATTTATCAGAAACTGAAATGTGTTTGGCTCACGGCCCTGAATTCTTAGGAGTTCGAGGACATGGGCATCTGCTCAGCATCTCGTGGCCTCTCCTTGCTGCAGTCACGACAGCAGAGTCATCCCACAGTAGGACACATCAGGGCGCTAGCTCAGGACTCCATCCTTTCTATAGAATACCCAAGGGTATGATGAGGTCTGACCCTCAGGACTGCACCTACTCTATGACGATAAATACCTCCAAATGCCCCACCCCCAGATTGCATTAATATGCAATTCTCAAAATGAGCTTTTAAAGAATACAAACCATAGCAGTAAGGAAAGGCCAACTTGAACATTCCAGAGAGAAGAAATGCATAATCAATAGCAGAAAGACACATTGTAGTGTAGCTATTTCCTCTGAATTCTACCATTTCCTCCTGAAAGGAACAGGCAGGTCCTGGGCAAACAGAGAGAATGTCATAGGTTCAGGAAGCTGCTGGGATTGGGAAGAGTTGCAGGGCCCTGTTCAAGATACAGTAATGGCCACTTAGGAAGGAGGTGACTTCAAGGCCATCAGGAAGATCCAGAGAGGCAGGTTTCATGAGCTGTCACCCATGCTGCGAGGAAATTTGGTGCTTCCGACGCCTTTGAGTCACCTGTGCTCTGCTCTTGTGAGTAACCACAGAGAACACATGGCTCACTCTGCTAGACTTGGGTGGAGACATGTCGGAGCTATTGCTGAGCTCTCGTTGTGGAGCTATCCGGGGTAGAAGACGTTTTCTCTTAGATTTCCCAGGAAAAAACTGTGAATTCTATGGCTCCTGGGTGCAGGGCCACTTTTCGTTCACACCGTGTTTCCCTGACTGTCAATCCCCTATGGAACGTTTGTGTGTTTATGGAGAAGTCCCCTGGCTTCTCTAGTGTCCCCTTCTGTGTTTCTCCTCTGGCCAGTTGTTATTCAGTTTGCTAGCGTCAATCCCTGAGGACTGGCATGGGAGCCATTCCCACTGAATCATCACACGACTAGATAAACACTAGCAAAACAGCTGGGAAAAGGGTCGCGGAAGAGAAAAGGTTTCGCTGAACTGCTTTGCGGTCCGTTTTTAAGACCAAATCTGGAAATTGCATGGAAGGCAATACATCTTCAGTTCATATAAGGAAAATAACGCACAACTCAGCCAATCTCCACTTAAAGTGATCTTGGCGGTATATCCACATTTGGCAAAGGGGTGTGAATTTTTATCTTTTCCTGTGATAGTAAGAGACTGAAGACATGGCGTATCAATTTTCTCACATTTCGTTTGTGCCAATTTTTCAATTAACTGACGAATTGCCTCTCTGGTTTCTATCTTGTTGTGACCTCTATACTGAACAGTTCGTCATGGCAAGAGTTTCGTGTGGCATGGAGACAGAAAGGGGCCCCGAGGAGACTGGCGCCAAGTCCGTGATCGAGGCAACTTTTGCTTTGCTAGTGACAGAGACAGAGCAGCGGATCAACACGGTTCAGAGGAGAGGGAATCTGCCAAGCCACAGCTGGATTTCCTTCTAAGGATATGGGACCTAGGCTGAGAGAACTAGATACAAACTTTAAGAAGAGGCACAGAAAGCAGAGGTCAGGTGGTACCTTGGTAGTAGCAGCAAAACGTGGAGCTGTTCTGCCCTTCAGAAATTGAGCCAGGATGGGAGCTGAAGACCTAATTAGATCCCCAGAGCACATTGTAAAAGAGAGGGGGAGGGCATGGTGGCAATGTCTGTAGTCTCAGAACTGAGGAGATGGAGACGGGAAGGTTTCTGTGGCTGCTGCCCAGGCAGTCTTGCTCAACTGGCAACTCCCAGGCAAGTGAGAGACCTTCTCTCAAAAACACAAAACAGAGAGCAACTGAGGAATGACAGCTGGCGTTGACTCCTGGCATCTACACATAAGCATACACGCATATGCAGGTGCACACACATGCATGCTCACAAAAACACACGTGTAGATACACACCACACCCAAAGTGACCCTGGAAAATAAATCCAGAGGAGACATGGAGTGAATCAGAAGGTTCGGGACAAAGATGTCTCAGTCCGTCACTGGACTTGCATTCTTTCCTCACACACATGGGATGTGAAATGGTGGAATCGAACCTGCAATTATAAAGGAAACCCTGGACAACCCATAGGCAGCAGAAGACAGATTTCACTGATAGAAAGCCTTTATCAATGAGGGCAAAAGCCTAAAGGAAGGGAAGGCAAAGGAACATGTGATTGACCAGTCAGGGGACGTGAACTTGATGAGCACATCCAGGAACTGTGGCCTGAACAAGACTCCCCTTCTCTGTGCATCTAGACGTTAAAGCCTAAGCTATTAGTCTCTAGCCACGTGAACACAAGAAGCGTGTCTGTGGTATTTCCAGCCAGACCGCAACTTTTCTGTCTCCCAGTTTTAACTGAGTGTTATGACTAGGTGGTATATTTATGATAGTAGGATACATAAATGTGATCATATCTATTTTGCAGGTAAATAGATATGATCTATTGATTTTCAAGTGCACATAACTAATCCTTCACCTTGGTGTGCAGATATAGGCTGTAAGGTGCGAGATCTCTGGGTGAAGATTTGGCTTGGGGCAGAAATATCATCAGCAAAAGGCAGGATTTTCCTCATATAAGTCAGGGAAGGCCCTGAGCTCTTTGTAAATTTCTTCAGAGGTCTGAATGCAAGTCCTTCACAGGCCTTCCAAGAAGTCTGTCTCCACCCCTGTCCCAAATCTAGGCAGTTCAATAATGAAAGAAAGGCTCTTCCCTGAACCCACTGGGCCCATGCCAGGTGGCTGGTGCCTCAGGGTCCGAGATTAAGAGCAGTTAATCTGTTTAATATTTTAAAATTTCATTTTATGTGTATGAATATTTTGTTCACTTGTATGTCCGTGTATCGTGTGTGTATATGGAAGCTAGAAGAGGGTACCAGATCTCCTGGAACTGGAGTTGCAGAAGGCTGTGAGCTATCATGTGGGTGCTGGGAATCAAACCAGAGCAAACCAGTGCTCTTACTTACTGAGCTAGTTAAGACCACACCCCAGCTAATGCATCTTCATACTTATATAAACAGAACAAACTTACATGTACCTGTGTTTTTGGGGTTTTTTTTTTTTGGTGGGGGAATATAGATCTAAACAGAGAATTCACATCAGAAGAATCTCAAATGGCTGAAAGGCATTTAAGAAAATGTTCAACATTCTTGTCCATCAGGGAAATGTAAATCAAAATAACTCTGAGATACCATCTTATACCAGTCAGTATGGCTAACTGTTTAGGTATGTCCCTTGTATCCCTGCTCTCTCCAAGACCTTTATCATGAAGGGATGCCATATTTTGTCAAAAGCTTTTTCAGCATCTAATGAAATGATCATGTGGTTTTTATTTTTCAGTTTGTTTATATGGTAGATTATGTCGACAGATTTTCATATGTTGAACCATCCTGCATCTCCGGGATGAAGCTGACTTGATCATGGTGGATGATGGTTCTGATGTGTTCTTGGATTCAGTTTTAGTATGGTTAAGGTCAAAAGTCCCAATGGAATCTTACATTGGAGAGTATGTGGAATAAGGGGAACACTCCTTTATTGCTGGTGGAAATGCGAACTTGCACAACTACTCTGGAAATCAGTATGGTGGTTCCTCAGAAAATTGGGAATTAACATACCTCTGGATCCAGCAATACCACTCTTGGGCATATACCCAAATGATGCTCAATCATATTATAAGGACATTTGATCAACTATGGTCATAGAAGCATTTTTTATAATAGCCAGAACCTAGAAACAATCTAGATGCCTCTCAGATTAAGAATGGGTGAACAAAACGTAGTACATTTACACAGTGGAGTACTACTCAGCAGTAAAAACAATGACATCTTGAATTTTGCATGCAAAAGGATGGGATGGATAACAAACTACCCTGAGTGTGGTAACCCAGACCCAGAAAGATGAATGTACTCACTCATAAGTGGATACTAACTGCAAAGCAAAAGATAACAAGCCTACAGTCTAAATAACAAGATGAAGTCTAAGAAAAACATATATAGATCCACCTGGAAAGGGGAAATAGACAAGATAACCTGAGAAAATTGGGAGAATGGGGGTAGAAGGAGTGGCGGGGGGTGGTGGAAGGAGAAGAGGAGGAGGGAATCGGATAGTCGAGATGGATGAAGGACAGAGATGAGAGCAAGGAAAGAGATATTTTGATTGAGGGAACCATTATGGGGCTAGCAAGAAACCTGACACTAAAGAAATTCCCAGAAGTCTACAAGGACAACTCCAGCTTAGACCCAAGAGAGGGTACCCGAACTGGCCTTGCCCTGTAGCCAGATTGATGAATATCTTAAACGTCACCATAGAACCTTCATCCAGCAACTAATGGAAACAGAGGCAGAGATTCACAGCAGAGCACTGGGCTGAGTGGGAGGAGTGAGAATATGAGCAAAGAGGTCAAGACCATGATGGGCACACCTGTTGAAACCTAAACCAATGAGAGCTCACCAACTCCAGTTGGACAGGGAAGGAATCAGCATAGGACCAAACTAGTACCTCTGAATGTGGGTGACAGTTGTGTGACTGGGGCAGACTGCGGGGCCACTGGCAGTGGCACCAAGGTTTATCCCTACTGCTTGTAATGGCTTTTTGAGAACCCATTCTATTTGGAAGGGTACCTTGCTCAGCCTAGATACAGTAGGGAAGGCTTTGGTCCTTCCTCAAAGCAACGTGCCTTACCCTCTCTGAGGAGTGGATGGGGGTGGGATAGGGGGAGGTGGAGAGAATGGGAGGAGGAGAGGGAGTGGGAACTGGAATTGGTATGTAAAATGAAAAAAAGATAGCATGTTTCTTTTAAAAACAACAAATAAAAAAATAAGAAACATTTCAGTTAACTGGATATTAAAGAACTAGTAACTTCACCAGGAGTCCTGAATAGTGTCTGAATAATCATTATAAATTTTCACAACTTATATTTCACATGTCAATATTCAATTTATTCTGTAGTGCCACCAAGAAAAGAATGATTTTCTTTACTCTCAAGGCCTCAAGGGGTGTCAGAGAATACTGACAACTCAAAACTTAAATTCCAGCTTCTCTCCTTACAAATGTCTGGGCACATGTTGAATAATTTTCCAATAATTTCCTTATTCTATATGTGAACTTAATAAAGATAGAAGCACCAAACCCCTAGTGTATCGGAGTAAAAAGATAGCATCATGCAGCCATTTTGCCCAATGACTAGTACATGATAATAGGCCAATAAACATTAGCTACCACCACCATAGCTATTACCACAGTACGTCAAATAATTATGTCTGGGATGATTAGAAAATACAAACAACACCTTGGAGGTAATGAGGAAGGGCCACTGTAAGTCTGACATATCAGAGAAGATCCTGATAATTGCTCCAATCGGGGCTCAGCATACCGTATTATCTATGCAAAGAATAACTTTCATCATTGCTTTCAATTGAATTATGTTCTGGGGACACAGCTCAGTGGACAAGCACCTGAGTTTGATCCCCCCAGAACCCTGTCGGAAGGCTAGCAGTGGTGGAATGTGCTTGTAATCCCCTGGACTAGGGAGGTAGAGTCAGAGGGAATCTGGGACTCTTTGGCCAGCCAGTCTACTCTATTTGAAGAGTCTCCGGTAAGTGAGAGACCTTGTCTGAAAAGAAGGTGAATGGTGCCGGAGGAGGGTCACTCAAGGTTGTATGTACTGCATGTGTGCTCACATAAACATGGAAATGCACATGTATGTGAACACGTGAGTACACACAAAACAACACAACAAACTATTTAAATGATTACACAGATTTGGAATGGAGAGATGAATCCTAGAGATACTCGTGAGGTTAGAGTTCTCTGGTCACTTGACTATGAGTGGGGTACATTCCAGAACAACCATGTCCTTAAGGAGGGGAAAATCTGAGTGTCTATATGACCCTCTCTAAAATGGAGACTCCTGGGAGTGAGGAGGATCCCACAGGTCTAGGTGGGATCCATATAACACACTCAGACATCAGGACTGAAGATTCCACAAAGGAGAGAAAAAACAGACAGACAGACAAACAAAAAACACCATAAAACCTATAAAGGCAAAATTTATCTTCTGACTATTCCAGAGAACCATCTGAGACTGGCCACAGAAGTCATGACTATTTGGTGACAGGGACAGGGAATTTCCACCCCAGATGGAGCATGGGTAAGACAGCAGGAGGTCAAAGGGCAGGGAAAGGGTACAGCTGCAAAGGACAGGCAGACTGCACCTGTTCTGAAGGTCTGACTCACAGGAACCCAGCAGAGGGGTGAGGCTGGGTAGGGACCAGACAGAACCCACACTGACCACATGAAAGCCTGCAAGTGACACCAGGCAGGAGGACTTCAAGGTCTGCTTTTAATTTTTTCAAGAAGATGTGAACCAAAACCATATCTGGACATGGAGAGAGGGAGCTTCAACCCCATGAACATCCAGTAGCATCCATGGGATGGTGACTGTTTTAGAGCCTTGGTTATAAGGAGGTGACATGGGCATTTTAGGGATTCTGACAGCACCCCAAGAATCTACCCACTAGATTCCAGCAGCAATCCACCTCTGTCTGCAGGCATTCCCAGATGTCTCTTGTTTCAGGAGCAGGGTCAGAATAACCTTCAGAAAGAAGCTTCTATTTGTCCCCTGTAAGGTTTGGCCTTTGTTAAGAAGGGCTGGCAAGGGAGCAGCTGGTGCTTCCAACCCGCCCTTCCTCAAGTTATGGAAGCAGGTAAAGGCAGTCCTGCACTCACAAGCATGACAACATGCACGGTGCATGTCGTTCATTTATTATCACCACAGGAAGCCCACCACACTGTGGTGAGGTGCCGTGGCTTCACCCCTCCTGCACTGTGACTTTGCCATGAATGGGCTGTGTCTCCTTCCTGTTTGTATCCCTGAAGCCCAGCAGGGTTTGCAGCAATCCTACTTTCTCTATGAACATTTATTCACTAATTGAATAAGATAATGAATGAAGCAAGGGATAGAGCACAGAAAAAATGTGTGCTGTCTATCCACCCTGAAAGATTCTCCACCAAAGGCCATTATGCGTTACTTTCACTGTCTGGTCTTACACTGAGCCGGGAGTGCCAAATTCCTGTATCTGCAGGAGCTCAGAGGCAGAGCCATGAAGCATAGAATTTTTCCAGATTCAGAGTTGATGTCCAATTTTCCAAACGAGGAGCGTGCCCTTGGACTGAGGAGCCACCCAGTGACATGCTCACAGTCCTCGTGGGTGACATCTGTTCCCACATTTGACATGCTCTCTGCAGACAGGAAAGGGCTGATCTTCAGGGCTGCGAATGCCAAGCAGCATGTTCCTCGGCAGCGTGTGTCACCCTGATGGATGTGACCTCCTCTTTACAGCCGGGTGTTACTCAAGCCAAAAGGCTACTGTCCCCTTGAAAATTAAATGAAATATTCGTGTGTGCAGCTGTGAATTATGACATCAGTCCCCACATGTTATCAAAACAGACTACCTTCCGAGGAGAATCGTGTCCATTTAGACACAAATGTTCACGATCCTAAGAAAGTTCTCACATGCTCAAGCTACAGCACACAGCAAGAAGAGCTCCAAAAGTGTGCAGAATAGTACTGGGAATCCAGACCAGCTAGAGAGAGGCTTTCATCTGCATCAGTCTCCAGAATCCACAGGGAAAAAAAAAACAAACAACAGACAAACCACAGTAGCACACACTTGCATTGCCAGCGCAGGAGAGGGAGAGAGAGGTAGATTACTGAGATTTCTGAGTCAGACAGCACAGAGTTCTCAGTGAGTTCCAGATTGGTGACATATTCTCTAGAAAAAGCAAGGGGACAAGGTCTGAGAAAGAGAAGCTGAGATTGTTCTCTAGCCTTGGGATGTACTCACATATGTCCTTAGGCACCCCCATCCATGCTCCTGCACATATATGGACATGTGTATACCTATTCCCATGTTTACATGTACACTCCACTCACACACACACGCACACTCAAACACACAAGCGCATGCACACACACTCATGCATGCATGCACACACACATGAATACATAAATGGACGCATGCTCTTCAGCAAAATCAGTTATCTTAGTCACTGTTCTATTGCTGTGAGGAGACTCCATGACCAAGGTACTCTTGTAAAAGAAAGCTCTTAATAAGGGCTTGCTTACGTTTCTCAGGTTATTCCATTGTCATTTTGGGGAAAACATGAAGGGGGGGGCTATGCTTTTGAAACCTAAAAGCCTATCCCCAGCTACAAGGCCACACCTACTCCAACAGGGCCACGCCTCCTAATCCTTCTACTCCTCAAATAGTGCACTGCTTGGCGGACTAAGCATTCAAATATACAAGCCTATGGGTGCCATTCTTATTCAAACCACCCCATCAATCCTCAGCAGAGGACCACACAAAGCAAGCTGTGCAGACCCTGCAGCTGCTTGCCTGTGCCACCATGTCCCCTACAGAGGGTGTTGAGCCCTGGGTCTACCTCCTTATTTTATGAGTCACTGATGCTATGCCTTCAGATACCACAACTACTGTCAAACAGTTCAATCCATGCAGCTTTAAACACAACAAACATGAAGATGTGAGTGGCTACTCCTCTGCCCACTGTGCTTGTTGGTTTCATCATAATGAAGTGTGTGTTCTAAAGGTGATACCAGAATGTCCCGGGCTGGCATGTACCAGCTCCATCACTGTGTCACAAGGACTCATGTAGCCCCCTAAAACCCAGTCCTGCTTTCTTTGCTTTGGAGGCTGGAATACCCCCTTACCACTTTTCTCTCTAGGATTGTCCCATGCGGTAACCCCCGCATTCCTGGTTTCCCTATCTCAGGCTTCTGTTACACATGGTCAATCAAACTCTGAAATATCAAGGGGACAAGTCTAGGACTAACTAATTTGTAAGTCTTATGCAATATTTATTACAGGGTATTAACATTCCGTTTTATAGGTTACTAGTAATACCCCACTTGCCTAACTTATAAACTAAATGTTATGATAACTGTGAACTACAGGACAAAGTACTGTCTATGGACAGAGGACCACTCGAGGTCCCCAGAGTCCATCGCTGGTGCAAGAATAAGTCTTCCTTGAATAAAACTGTCACAGTAGTCCTTCCAGCTTGGTCCTGCCAGCAGCGCGGTCTTTTCCCTTTCCTGAGGGACCCCAGCTTTCTTTACTCTGCTTCAAAATAACACCTCTTAGATATGACACTTCAAACAACTTAATCACAAAATGTCTGATTTTATTGTTTTCCCCAGCATTCTGTAAGCCTGCTGAGAGTTAAGAACATGGACCACAGTTCAAACAAAGACAAAAATGCTTCAGCTTTGGCAATGGACTGTGAGTAATCTTAGTTAATGGGTGAAGATCGTTCACATGGCCAGTCCATGTCACGTGTTTAAGAGGTAGACCAGGGCAGGAGGAGCTAAGATGTTGAGCTTGCGAGTGACACACTCAGAATTAGAAGCACACGTCCTGATAATACAGCATTAGTGTCCCCCAGTGCCAGTGACTCCAGAGAGACGGAACATAGGAACTAGCTCGCTATGCTCTGCAGCACATGGCTGTGGGGAAGCCATTAGTCTCAGCTCTCAACGGAAGGTATTTCAAACAACTGAGACATAATTTAATTGTCACAGACCTCAACTGCTGGCTTCTTTCCCCTGCCACAGTAGGTAAGGGACTCGGAAGCAAGCCTGACGCAAACAACGCTAAAGCTGGCAGTGTCTCCAGGTGCTTCCTGACTGTCATCATTTCTCCTTTGAGGAGTTTCTCCCACAAAACCTTGCTCTAAGGACCTGAAAATTCATCACTGCTACCTGTCTGTAGAGCTTGAGCTGTGTCTCCGAAAGCAGCATCCTCCATCCATGCAATAAATTTTGGCTTGGCTGAAACACTCCAATCACACAGGTTCTGTCCTCTGTGCTCTGGTCCCTCCACCAAGTCATAGTCGTGTGTGTGGTGTATGTGTGTGAGTGTTTGTGTATGTATGTGTGTGTTTGAGTGTGTATGTATAGGTTTGTATATGTGTGTGTGCTTGTCTGTGTGAGTCTGTGTGTGTTTTTTATGTGTATGGGTGCATGTATGTGTATTTGTGCATGTTTGTGTATATGTGTGTGTATGTGTGTGAGTGTGTGTACATTTGTATCTATGTGTGCTCGTATATGTTTGTATGTGAGTCTGTGTGTGATTATGTATGTGTTTATGTGTGCATGTGTGTTTGCATATGTATTTGTGTGTTTGTGTGTGTGTGTGTGTGTGTGTTTGCATGTGTGTGGTCTTTAAATGACAGAGAAATCCCTTTGCAAAACAGCTTTCTAATTCAAGATCATTTGGAAAAAATTTGGGTTCTAAGGTCCCCAATTTCTGTGCAGAGCAGCATCCAGTTTCCTGTCACTTGTGGATCGCCCTTCTCCAAGCACTTGTGCTCTCTAGGAATTTAGACCTGGCCCTTAAAAGGGCTTCAGTGTATAACCATGGGCTGTTCTAACAAACGTGTCTAAAGGGCTTCGGTGACCCGCTTAGCAACACACACTTCTAAACAACTCTCTTTTAGAGACAGAAAGTCATGTCGGATGCAGTGGCACAGGCATATTCTGTCTCGCAAGGGCTGTGTTGGTAAATTGGGATGTGCTGTGTAAGCTCGCTGAAGAGCGGGATCTGGAAGAGGGGTAGGCGCACTGCTCCAATCGCATATCTGAGCATGCTTGTCTCAGAACTTCCTCCAAGATTCTTTGTCCTGAATTAGGCTGCCCCCCATCCTGGATCTGTAATAGGGAGAGGGAACTACAAAGAGCAGCTAGTGGGAATTTAGAACATTGAATCCTTAAGAACTGTTATATAGCAAACCATTTCTAACATATGAGCATTTCTTACTCTATAATATAAAATCCCCTGCCATGCGAATGAGAAGCGGGAGCTCATCTACAGACACAAGCTCAACTGGGAACTCCAGCTGGCTGCCCCATCTTCCCCAGTCAGTGTCTGCTGGATGCTGGAAACAGTCAATTTAATTGTGTCGCCTTTGTTTATTCTCTCAGTTAGAATGCCCCCAGTCGTCTGCTGGATGCTATAGGCTCCAGATTGCATGATATTAATCTATCTGCTGCTTCTGTCGGTCTGCTACTGGCTGTTGGTTCTTTTACTTCTGCTCAGTTGATACTTAACAAACTCCCTCATTCAAAACTGAAAGCCTGGCTATCAGCTATGGTAGATCATTCTCTGAACTATGCAAAACAGGAGGATGCAGAGAACCATAGTGTGTCCAAAGACAGTCCAGACTGTACAGTGAGTTCTAAATAGCTTGGGGTGGGGGGTAATGGCCACTGTCATCAGCTTTAAAGAGGAGGAGGAGGGGGATAAAGCTGACAAGATGTGTGAGGGGTAGACTAGCTGCTTTTCTCATTGCTTTGATGAAACACCTGACAAAGGTTACATAAGAAAGGAAGAGTTTGTCTTAGCTTGCAGTTTGATAAGGGGCACCTGGAGGCAGGAGCATAAAGACACCCCCCACACACACACACACACACCGTCATAGTGTGAGGACAGTTAGGAAGTAGAGAAGAATATGCGTGTTCTCCTTTGTTATTCAGTTCAGGACCCCAGCCTGTGGCACAGTAGGCCATGTGGCCTCAGTTAACCTGGAAACATCCTCATAAAGTGCCCATGGTGATTCCAAATCTTGTTGAGTTGACAATGAAGATGAATCATCCTAAGAGGGGAATGTGGCTGAGTAAGAACGGTAGGATGGGCGAGTAAAGGAACAATCTAAAGAAAACAATCACTGGCCAGGAAGGAGAGAAAAGCGGCAGAAAAGTTACCAGAGAGGTGAGTCCGCAGCTGCCTCAAAATTAATGCCACAGTGGCACTGGCTTCTCAATTCTTCTCACATTTGCAATGAAACAGTAAACATTGGTGGTGATGGTCAGACACATGGACAATGTAGGTGGACAGGTAATGGAGTGTGATTCCTGGTCTCTGACACACGAAGGATCGTGGAGCCCAATAGGAAAAGGAAAGCCGCGCAAAGAATCCTATACAAAGCGTTCATGACAGCAGGAAAAAAATCGATTTGCTAAGCTGTAATTGTTTTTATATTTGCAATCTCACCAATAAATTAAGGTTTAGTGCTCTAATTACACTGTGTATTCCAGGACCTGAACGTGCTGGGCTCGCTCACTCCACAGCTGGCGGATGCTGAAAGAGCAGATGATCCTCCTGTGGGGAGCTGTGGGACTCTACAGAGAGGGCGATAACTGCAGGCAGTAGTTCTTAGCCGTCCTGGCCTTGTGTATGATTCCAGCCCAACTCTGCATCACCTGTAATGTCTGTGCTGCATCCTCAGTTCGAAAACATTGTATTTCTTATTATCCATTATCTTTTTAGAATGGATTTTCATCATTACACAGAAACTCAGGCGTATTATTAGAAAACACACTGAGAATGTTCATGTTAACTGATGGAGCCTTATGTGTCTTTTCAGGTGGGTTTTTTTTTTCTTTTGCTAACTAAACTCTTTTCATCTAGAAATTTGTAGAGAAGGTCTCCTAAGCCTTGAGTGTCTACTGAGCAGCTGAGCCCAGACCAGAGACCAGACTAAGATCATGGCACCGAATTGGAGAAAGGATGAGAGAATTAGATGTTAGCACTAACATGAGAAGGTTCGCAGTTGCCCAGTATGACATAGAATCCTTCACTGGTATTTCCAGCGTGCACGGGGAATTCCAGTTCTTGTCCGGACAGAATGTCCTCTCATGGATGGAGTTAGGGGCAGCATCTTGCCAGACAGGTGAATGGACACCAAAGGCAAAAGAATCCACAGATAAAAAGAAAGCCTGGTCTACTCTCATTCTCCCGATTATAGGGCCCCTTTTAAAACACAAGGCCAGTCACATGAAGTGCGTCATCAGCCTCAAGGGATTCGGTTTCACTTCTGGCTACATCTCCACATTCATTACTTTGGCACCTGCAGCGTTCCCAGCAAAGCTGTGTCATATGCTTGCCTATCTGTGTGGCTAAAATTTCTAGTTTGTGGAGACGAGGACAACAGGGGTAGAAGAAGGTTGCTTGACCCTCAGGTTTTTTTGTCACTTTGTATGTATTAGCAATTCTACATACGCCACAATACAAATGTAACTGAAATAATTAACAATGTAAATAAAAATTTTTTTTGTTTGTTTTTTGAGACAGTGTAACATTTCTGGCTATCCTGGAACTTCCTTTGTAGACGAGACTGGCCTTGAACTCACTGAGATCTGCCTGTCTCTGACTCCAAAGTGCTGGAATTAAAATGAAAATATTTTAAAATTTTCATTACAATATAACTACTTCAAATAATGCCCTCCCTTGTAGACTCATAAAACAAATTGTCATTTAAAAACCTTTTTTAAAAAAAACTATCAAACAAGTTTAAATCTTGGATTCTACTAATGTTAATTTGTTTTTAAATATATGAAAATTTTCAAATGATGGCTATATGAATATTAAATATTATATGTTTCTTTCACGACTAAATGTTTTGTTTTTTTTTCTATAAAGTGAAATTCTAGAGCTACCTTTGCTATGTTTTAAGTGTTGCCATGATAAAAGACTGTTCAAAGGCAACTTAATGAGGAAAGACTTTGTTTGATTTTAATCTACCAATGATGGAAGCCAAGTCAGGAACCCGAAAGCAGGAACTAAAGCAGAAGCTGTAGGAATGCTCATTACTAGTTTGTTCCCATTGGCTTTCTTGAATAGAAAAGGCACATCCCTCAGTAACAATTAAGAAAATGCCCTACACAATCTTACCAAAAGCAATCTACAGACTCAATGCAGTGCCCATCAAAATTCCAGCAAAATTCTTCACAGACCTTTAAAGAATGATACTCAACTTCATATGGAAAAGCAAAAAACCCAGGATAGCCAAAACAATCCTGTATAATAAAGGAACTTATGGAGGCATCATAATCCCTGACTTCAAATTCTACTACAGAGCTACAGTACTGAAAACAACCTGGTATTGGCTTAAGAACAGACAGGAGGACCAATGGAACCGAATAGAAGACCTGGGTCTCAATCCACACACCTTCAAACACCTGATTTTTGATAAAGAAGCAAAAAATATCAAATGGAAAAAAGAAAGCATATTTAACAAATGGTACTGGCATAACTGGAAATCAACATGTAGAAGAATGAAAATAGATCCATATCTGTCACCATGCACAAAACTCAAGTTCAAATGGATCAAATACCTCAACATAAAGCCAGCCACACTGAACCCAACAGAAGGGAAAGTGGAAACTACACTTGAATGCATTGACACAGGAGATCACTTCCTAAATATAACTCCAGTAGCACAGACACTGAGAGAAACAATTAATAAATGGAACCATCTTAAACAGAAAAACTTCTGTAAAGCAAAGGACATGGTCAACAAGACAAAATGACAGCCTACAGAATGAGAAAAGATCTTCACTAACCCCACATCAGACCTCTGTCTGATCTCCAAAATATACAAAGAACTCAAGAAATTTGTTGTCAAAAGAACAAATAATTCAATTAAAAAAAGTAGAGTACAGACCTAAACAGAGAACTTTCAACAGAGGAATCTAAATGGCTGAAAGACACTTAGGGAAATGCTCAACAACCTCAGACATCAGAGAGATGCAAATCAAAACAACTCTGAGATTCCATCTTACAACTGTAAGAATGGTCAAGATCAAAAACATTGATGACAACTTATGCTGGAGAGGTAGTGGGGTAAAGGGAGCATTCCTGCATTGCTGGTGGAAGTGAAAACTCATACAGCCCCTTTTGGATATCAGTATGGTGATTACTCAGAAAATTAGGAAACAACTTTTCTCAAGACCCAGCAATACTATTTTTGGATATATATCCACAAGATGCTCAACCGTGCCACAAGGACATGTGCTCAACTATGTTCATAGCAGCATTGTTTTTCATAGTCAGAACCAATAAACAACCTAAATGCTCCTTGACTGAAGAATGGATAAGGGAAATATGGTACACAATGGAGTGCCACACAGCAGAAAATAATGACATCTTGAAATTTTCAGGCAAATGGATGGAGCTAGAAAACATCATATTGAGTGAGGTAACCCAGACACAGAAAGACAATTATCGTATGTACTCACTCATAAGTAGTTTTTAAACATAAAGCAAAGAAAAGCAGCCTACAAATCACAATCTCAGAGAACCTAGACAACAATGAGGACCCTAAGAGAGACATATATGGATCTAACCTACATGGGAAGTACAAAAAGACAAGAGAGGGTAGAAGGAGAGGGGAGAGGAAGGGAGGAGAGCTGAAAAAAATGTAGAGCTCAATAAAATCAGTGAAAGTAAATAAATAAATGAATAACAAATAATAAAAAAGAAAATGCCTTACAGGCACGGCCAGGGGTCATTCTGATTAAGGGAGTTCTTCATTTATGATTCCCTCTTCCCACATGACTACAGGTTCATGGAAATTTGACAGCTGAAACCAACCGTGGCACTGTGGGTGCTGACATAGGATCCCAATAACAACATCAGTGAAGAAGCTCAACAGTAATGGACATATATCTTTCTTATCCACCTAGATTAGAATAGGTAGGATGACAGCTTCTGCAGAGTGTGGACCTGGATGTAATTCAAGAATTGGGAGATGAGAGGCAGGCGGATCTCTGTGAGTTCGAGACCAGCCTGGTCTACAAGAGTTAGTTCCAGGACAGGCTCCAAAGCCACAGAGAAACCCTGTCTCGAAAAACCAAAAAAAAAAAAAAAAAAAAAAATTGGGAGATGACTCAACTCTTTGTGTATCTTGGGCATTTTCTCAGAGCTCAGCATTTATAGGTGGTTTTGAAGTTTTCTTTTGTTTGCTTGCATGTACATATGTGTAGCACATGCTTTCGGTGCCAACAGAGTCCAGAGGAGGATGGCATAGTCCCTGGAGCTGAAGTTACAAATGGTTAGGAGCCACTGTTTAAGTTTTGGAAAGAAAACCAGACCCTATGCAAAAGCATCCAGTGTTTTTAACCTCTGAGAGATCATTCCAGTCCCCAACCTTTCTCTCTTAACGTCAAAACTCATCCATTCCATTAAGTGGCAGAGTTAGGGTACAGGTGCTTTTCACATACGGATGTGAAACTTTTGAAAGAAGAAAAGAGAAAGTAATCTGGAATGTGTCTGTCCACATTGTGAGTCTTTGGTAAAAAGGCCTTAAAGAAGAAAGAGAAAACTAAAAGCTGTAAGACTTTCTCAAGATTCATAACTTCACAGGTGTCTGTAGTCATGTGACTCTCGTTTCTCACCACGGTGAGGCAGATCATAGAAAACATGTCTCCCACATGAATAATGGGTTCATCTCTCAGTGGAAAGGAAGAGAGAGAAAGCAAGGGTTGGGTGAGATCCCCCTCCAAATGTATGCCTGGGCCAGTGACCTACAGATTGGCCCTACCAATGGTTTCCAGCCATCCTCCAAATCCCATTCAATTTTGACTCAGTTATCCAATTATTGGCACATTACCTAAGTCCTTCTGACCCAGTCACTTTTCAAAAACCCCATTTTGAACATTGTAAGAGGAGCCTCAGTTGAACAGCTTGGGGCAGGGAGGTATTTAGTATGCAAACCATAGATTCTCTCCCTAGGTCTTAGGAGCTACCTAATAGTGCGGAAATCAGGCCTTTTATCTCTAGGTGTCCCCACAGTCCTGGGAAGTCCAGCATTCCTCAAAAGTCCCAATTCAGAGTCTCCATTGAGACTTAGGTGAACGCTTAACTATAAGCACCTACAAAGACAAAAATACAGACTACAGACTTTCAGTATGGCCCAGAGCCAACTCCCCATTTCCAGAGGGAGGAGCATGATTAGAAGGAAGGATTCAAGCAAAGCAAGACTGGAACCTAGAAGGGCAAGCATCTGTCTCTACAGTTCCATGCCCAGCATCTGGAACATGTGGTCTTTTGATGTAATCCTCTAAGGAATTGAACAGCTGCATTCCTGTGGCCTAGCTGGTAGCACCCCACATGACCACCATCTTGGCCAGGAACTACCCACTAGCTCTGGCTCTCCTTGGCAGGCATTCACGCTCCTGGCATCTCTCACTTCCTGAACGCTTCATTGTAACTTTGGCTTCCCTCTCACAGTTTCACACGTTGCCATGCAGGAGCTCACATTGCCTGGCAGCCCAGCTCTTTTTTAGAAACATGAGTAGAAGCCTCTATGACCCCATAATTCTTTCATCTTTCATGCCTGCAAAATAAACAATACATGAGCAATGCCAAGATCTGTTGCTAGCCCTGACAGCATTCAGTCCCATTTGGACTGCAGCTGCAGTGGCCTCTGGGTAGATGGAAAGAAACTGAATGGAAATAAATTGTATGAAAATAAATTCCAAAGAAACAAATTCTTAGACAGCTCTATGTGTTCAGGATGCCCTGGGCTCCATTCTCAAGAAAGAGCTTCTCGAAAAAAAAAATCTTTCAAAGAAATCTACACCTTTGAGCCTGCCATGGATGTAGTTTTGTTGACGCCTGAGATACATTCATAGCATTTCTCTTACCCAAGTTTAAAGAACTTGATTACTTCTGGTACTGAAGAAATGACTTGGTTGTTAAAGTGTTTTCTCTGTAGGAATAAGACCTGAGTTCAGATTCCTAGAATCCCCATAAATGCCAAGTGGACAGTGGCCAGCCTGTAATTCTAGCTTTGAAATGCAGAGACAGAGAAACCTCACAGTGAACTGGGTAGGAAAACTAGACAACATCAGTGAACTATGGGTTTGATTGAGAGAACTTGCCTCAATGACTATGGGAGAGTGAGGGGGATAACTCCTGAATCAACAGCAGAATGCAATATGCAGACATGTATGAAAGTGTGTTCATGCAAGCAGACACACACATGTGTGTGTACACACATACACACACACACCATAGATACACATGAAAAGAAAATAAAACAAAAGTTACTTGACTATTTTTTAGCAGAACTAAAGTCAGACCTTCCTTGACAACATGTCTTTATTTCACTCATATGGTCACTTTTCTGCCAAACTGAAAGTTTTTTGGGTTTATTGCTTCATGTTTTACACTCAGCCCTCACTGTAAATCTGGCTAAAAGCTGCTAGTGGTAGCCATGCCACAACTTGGCTGCTCTGCTGTTTCCAAATGACCTTCACCACATTAGTCTGCTGCAGAGCCTCTGGGCATTGATAAAATGAAAATAGATCCTTTGACCTCATGTAAGATGAACAATCCCAATTCTCAGTCCAAATATGACAAACCACCAGCAAAAAGCAACTTAAAGGAAGAAAAATGGTTTATCTTATCTGGGATCACAGTTTCAGAGATCCCAGTTTGGGTCTGAGATCACCTGGTTCTGTTTGCTTTGTACCAGTGTGATAAAACATATTGGGAGGGGGTCATAATGAAAAATAAATCTGCTTATATCATTGTAGACAATAGAGGAGGGACCAGTGTCACCATATACCATTCAGGGACACCCCATAGTGATCCACTTCCTCCAACACTTCCAGAAACTGGGAAGCAACACACTTGCTAGTTCCAACAACTTACTCTCAATAACAGCATCAGATATGGGTTCATCCACATATGAACCCATCAACTAGGTCAGAGGTCTCATGATCAGATCTTTTTACAAATCTGTACCCACCCCCAAACTCTGCATTTGGAACTAAGCCTTCAGTTGTACTATGAAATACTCTGAAATGTAAACATGGCTGACCAATAAAAATTAAACAGATAAAGATGACAGCTGAGTTATTCTGTGCTCCCACAAAATGGTAGTACTTCTAACAAGGAGAGCATGATCACCAACCTCCGTCCTTTCTCCAACACTAGTGTGATGGAGCTGGAGAGAAAGCTAAGTAGTTAATAATTACCCTCTGTTCAAAGAGTCCGGTTTTACCCCATGCTTTTTCAGTCACAATCCAGCTGGCCTTGGTGAGCTCCCAATAGATCAGCTCCAGACTCTTTGAACATGGCGGACAATGAGGGATGAGAAGCCAAAGACAATGGCACTGGGTTTTGATCCTACTTCATATTCTGGCTTTGTGGGAGCCTAGCCAGTATGGATATTCACCTTCCTAGACCTGGATGGAGGGGGGAGGACCTTGGACTTTCCACAGGGCAGGGAACCCTGACTGCTCTTCGGACTGGAGAGGGAGGGGGAGAGGAGTGGGGGGAGGAGGAGAAGAGTGGGAGGAGGGGGAGGGAAATGGGAGGCTGGGAGGAGGCAGGAATTTTTTTTCTTTCAATAAAAAAAATAATAATTACCCTCTGTTCTTAGAAGGTCCAGAGTTCAGGAGAGCTGTCCCTGACCACCTCTGGCTGCAACACTCATGAGAGCAGGCTCTACACCTCACTAGAGCAGCACAGTAGAGCCAACCCTGTTACCACAGGTGTAGTTGCACCAGCCCCAAACTTGTGAGCATGGAAGAGCTGTCCCCATTACCCATCCATCTAGTGGTAAGATGGGCGAGGGAGAGCTGCTCTCCCACCCCAGCCCACTCCCCACCCATCAATGATTGTGGCAGGTGGGAGACCTGGCCCCCTGGTCGTAAGAGTGGAAGAGCCATCCCTAGTAGGGCAGGTATGCGTGAGTCAGCCTCACAGTTGTAAATATGAGAGAGTTGTCCCCATTTCTAATCTGGCAGGCCAACACTACAGCTGCCCAGGCCCAGATTCGGGGTTATGATTTGGCCTGCCCCGACATCTACCCCATCTTTGATCTGCTGGAGCATGTGAAGGAATCTGACACACAGACCCAAAGCTGCAGGATCTCCACAACACGGGGCAACAACAGGATACCCAGGGAGAGTCCTAGTGAGGATCCAGCATCAAGAGTGTAGTAGAAACCAGAGGCCTCAAACCAGACCAATGACTCTGCAGCAAACACTTGCAAGTAGAGATTATGGACAAAGGTGTCTACTCACTGTGCCACACTGC
The DNA here is from genome assembly GCF_018167655.1 of Microtus oregoni. NCBI lineage: Eukaryota > Metazoa > Chordata > Mammalia > Rodentia > Cricetidae > Microtus > Microtus oregoni. The sequence continues at coordinate 9,668,428 of NW_024543093.1, read as the reverse complement.
AGTTTTCGTGACGAGATTTTTAAATTTTCCCCTCTTTTTAATTTTTTCGTTTTTTTTCTTAAATTTTGTTTGAATGGGGGCAGATGCAAAGAGACAAGGAAATGAATGGGATGAAGAAACATGATGTGAAAGAAACATAATAAAAAGTGGGAGCAGAGTTCAATTCCCAGCACTCATGTCAGGCACCTCATAACTACCTGTATTTCCAGCTCCCGAGGACACAATGGCAGCTTTACATGTATCCATATACACACATGTAGACACAGACATTTACCTAACAAGAAGAAAATGTATCTAAAGGGAGGAAAGGGGGTAAGTATAAAGCCCCCAGGGAAGATGATCACCCATTTGCGGATGCTCACTCTTTTTAGTACAACAGAAAGAGGAGCAACCATTTGGCATAGACTTCCACAGTTAAGATTTGCTTCTAAGTTGACATCTATCACAAACCCCCAAAGTCCAAAGTTTCTGACCTAGGAATCTGCATTTGTGAAGAGTCTAGTCCACCTTTATTCACTTGTTCCATGCCCACTAAAGGTGTGTGCAAGCATTAACTAGTGCAATTATTTCTCTCTTTATCTTCCTTTCCTATCCCGGGTAAGAAGCCAAAGAATCATTTTTGTGAGGCTAATTTCTCATAAGCGCTAATCTGATTAAATCTAGCACTACAAAGTTAGGGCTGATCGGTATCCCTGGGGAAGGCTCTTTATCTCAGATTGGTTGGTGATGAGGACAGGGTGCTATTGTCATACAAAGTCCCCAAGAGTGCATGTCAGTGGCAGGCAAATCACCCAGACTCAATCTTCTCCCTTATCCTTGCACACGCATGAACAACGCCACAATCTATAAAAATATCCAACTGGAAGTAGAGCCACTGATTCCATCAGGGGACAAAATTGAGAAAGAAGAACTTACATCACACACAGCTGTCAGTCTGATTACATGCATGTGTCCTGTCTATACTTACCTACCTGGAAAAGGTGCTCCTGAGGGGACCAGAGATACCAGGAGAGAAAGAGCATGGCTCCACACAAAAAATAGTTGTCATTTTAAGGTAAACATGGGTAGGGTGCACTGTAAGCCCTTCACACGTAGAGTTTGTGGAGTTGTGAATGTGTATGTCTTTTGGATTATTCCAATTTAGGTGGGATTCCGTAGAGACTATCATTTCATTCATACTTGCGCTGAACTCCTCTGTAATTCCAGTGGAGATAAATTTCTGATTATCTGCTAAAGGAGCAAAGCTCAAACACAGATTAAATAAGAAGAAAACATCACTGCTGGGACTCTGTGGCAGGTTGGCAGTGGTGAGAAAAGAGATTAGCCAAGAAGACTCAGAACTGCTGTCATGAACAACTTCATGAGTGAACTGGATGGGGTGGGGAGACTGTGGAAGTGGTCAGGGGGCCGGGCTTCACACGGAAGTGTCTGTGACGGACTTCAAAGGCGTGTTGAACGTCCATGCTGGACACTGAGTGGGATGCATGAGTCTGGGGACAAGGTGAGTGATAAAAGAGCAGGAATTCTTCAACCCTGAGAAGTCACAGCCTGATGGAGGAAGGTCATTGGTTAAATAAAAAGAAACTGCTTGGCCCTCATTGGTTAGAAGATAGGTGGGAGGAGTAAACAGAAGAGAACGCTGGGAGGAAGAGGAAGTGAGCTCAGACTCCACAGCTCTCCTCTAGGGAGCAGACACCTCAGAGAGACACGATGCTCCCAGCTCCCAGGCAGTTGCACGCGATGAAGCTTCGACCCAGGATAGACATAGGCTAGAATCTTCCCGGTAAGCGCACCTAGGGGTGCTACACAGATGATTAGAAATGGGCTAAATTAATATGTGAGAATTAGCCTAGAAGAGGCTAGATAGAAATGGGCCAAGCAGTGATTAAATGAATACAATTTGTGTGTTGTTATTTCGGGCATAAGCTAGCCAGGCAGCCGGGGTGCTGGGGACGCAGCCCTGCCGCCCTTATTACTACAACAGCCCTCGTTTCCATGTGACCTCCTTGAGAGAAGAATGGGAAGGACTAAAGTCGCCTCTTGGAGTCATGGCAGGAGACAAAAAGGGACAGTCAGAACCTGGCAGAACCCACAGTCTACCTGTATCTTGAAACAAGGGTCATGTTTTACCAAACGAAGCATCAATGGAACATGGCAACTTCTGACTCGGGTTAAGTTGAGTCTGAGAACTCGGTGCAGGACTCCCATGTGGAGATCGCCTGTCATCTGGGTGGAGGCTGGAGAAGACACACTTGTGGAATGGGCTGCCATGTCAATGGAAAAAAGAGGGTGAACAGAAAGGTGAGCAGCACAGAGGAGACTGTGAGGCAGAAGGTTTGCTTTGTCACGGTTATGCCAAGGTGGGTTGCTCTGGAAAGAAAAGTTGATAACACAGATCAAAGGGCATTGAGGGTGCGGCAGCTTCACATCTGAGTGGAGCCAGAGGGATGCGTGAGACATGGATCCCAGAGGAGACTAGTTAGCTCAGCCCTTGGGGTGAGAGGGTCCTTGCAGAGCAGAGGACACAGACCAGTTACTTTTCTAGTTACTGTGACCAAACTCCTGACAAGCAACTGAAGGATGGAAGACTTTGAAGAGGGCACAGTGAAGAAAACAGGAAATGAGATCCAACCACATGTGTTGGTGGAATGAGGATGCAAATGTTTAATCCACATGCACACATGCGCACGTATGTGCACATACACCCTGTCTTAGTCATGGTTTCTGTGGCTGTGATGAGACGCTTCAATCAGAAGCAAGTTGGGGAGGAAAGGATTACACTTTGGCTTACACTTCCCCATCATAGCCCATTGCTGAAGGAAGTCCGGACAGGAGCTCAAACAGGGCAAGAACCTGGAGGCAGAAGCTGATGCAGAGGCCATGGAGGAATGCTGCTTTCTGTACTGCTCCCATGAATTGTTCAACCAGCTTTCTTAAAGAGTCCAGGACCACCAGCTCAAGGGTGCCCCCACCCACAATGGACTGGACCCTCCTCCATCGGTTACTAATTAAGAAAATGCCCTACAACTGGATCTTATGGAGACATTTTCTCAATGGAGGTTCCCCCCTTTCAGATGACTCTAGCTTGTGCCAAGTTGACCTAAAACTAGCCAACACAACACACACACACACACACACACACACACACACACACACACATACACACACACACCAACTTTTTATTCTTTGCTGTGAGCTTTCTCCTTGGAACACTGCCACCCCCCCCCACACACACACATGGTTATAGTACACTGCTACACACACCTAAACAGGGCTAGATGAGAGACAAGGAAGAATGTCTCAGGCAGGTACCATGCAGTAAATGATCTGAACCAACATTAGAAAGTAAAAGACAAAAATCCACATTGACATTTCATGATGTTTACAGCTATGCTTTTAAAATGGATCCGTTGGCTTCTTATGAGTTCCAGTTTGAAACTTAAAAATAAATATTCACAAAAAATGAAAAATAAATTAAAAATCAATAAATGTCCACATGAGCAACGTTTTCAAAGGGGTCTTTCATGCTATGTGCTGATCAAACAAAGTCGAAGTCCGCCTTCAAATTCATGTTAAAAGAATGAGCTGTGCATGAGTTGCTTGGTTAGAGGAAACAGAGCAAACCTCAAATCTTCAGGAGCAAAACCAGCATTGAAAGTCTTTTTTTTCCTAATTGTAATTAGAAGTTTGTTAATCTGCATAAAATCCTCCCCAGAGGATAATCTGCCACTGTAGTCAGATACTGAAATAAAACACTGTATTGCGTAGAAGTACAGTTAGCACGTGCAAGTGCAAAAGAAAACAATAAATAAATTCATCGTGTGCTCTTCCGTAGTTGTGAAGAAACGTAAGCAAGGCACAGGAATCCCGGGCCTTACATACCGGCTGCTGGCCGGTAGTTTGGATGGACTACGCTGGGGAGAAGAGTTAAAGAAGAAAATCATCTAATATTGGCAGCTTATTTTGGCTTGGGTCTTCTCTCTTCTCTAGACCTTTTAAAATGTTTCTAGCCTCATCTGTGATAATGATTGTGTGGTTGGCTGTACAGCTGAGACTGTGGGAAAATCGAAAGAAGTTGCATTTAAAAGCAGCTGCTTTTGAGTCAGAATGTATCGAAGCTTTTTAGAAGAGTTAGTCTCTTAGTCCAACCACACCACTAACACTTCAAGAAGATTCTTTGTCAGTCATGACTGTGGGCCAGTGTCCCGGGATTGGAAGTGAGCCCTGGTTTTTAGTGGGGGTGAGCACCCCCTGGTGGACGAAGGAAGCAGCTGGATGGTCCAGTTAAGGATGACAACCAGGGAAGGACAGCTTTGTCTTCTAATTCGCCACTCAGGCTTCTGATGAGGGATTGTTAGAGAGGTTCCACTTTTATATTAAAACTTGAAGCTACAAATTCGTGAAATGGCAGGGCATGTATTTCATGATGGACATGTTTCACACTGTCTGACATGAAATACAGACTTCTCACTAGAATTCATTTTAAAGATCTATCAGTATACAAAACTGGCTGAGGTTATGGAACTCTGATGAGCCCTTAGCGGGTAGAAAGATAGCAGTCTTGACTTCCTTAGAGCCTCTCATACTGACCCTGAAGTTTCATCTCAGAATCTGTTCACACTCCCCGACAGGGTCTGCAAGAATTCAGTGTTCCATCCACAGTCCCTCTGAGAGGAGTATACATTGAATATTCTCTAAAACACCGATTCCACTCACACACCGTAAGGACATTTAGGATGTATCTCACCTCATCTGTCCTATTTTACACATGAGACCTGAACTCCCCACAGAGCCAGGTATCCTGGAGGGCCACACAGAAGGTGGGGGGCTGGGAAAGCCTACAGAGCTCACTCAGTTTCATGGTCACAGGGTCCCAGTCAGAACCGTCTCGCCCTAGACTAGTTTAATGTCTTGCAAAACAATTCACAAAGTTTCTTTGAGAATTTTATATTTAAAAATGCATCAGAATCCTTGCTCCCAGCAATTGGGAGGAGGTTAAAAAGTTGCACAAAAAGTCTTTCCTCTTCTGCACCATCTAAAGACCTAGGGGATGAGCCTACAGCCTCGGGGACCTTGGGGAGGTGCTCTAGGGCTAAGATGTGCCCACAGGACTCTTCTTTCATATTACTTTGAGATGGTCTTACTAAAATGTCAGCTTTGACCTTGAGTTTGTTTTGTAGTCCAGAAATAGCTCCTGGAACTGAAGAGCCTCCTGCCTCAGCCTCCCCACTGGCTGGGGTTTTAGAGGTATCTTTCTGTGCCTGGCAATGTGGCATTTTCCTCTCCCGCAGGCTTCTTTTGTAAATCAGTTATCCAGATGCTAGATTTACCAGCTCAAAGCTGTGTTTGGAAGCCAAAGTTTGCTGCGAAATCAGAAACATCTGAAGGTCACGCCTAACCAACCCACAGCACCTCCCTAGGCCATAGTCACAGCCGGCTTTGCACCATGACAAGAAAGAGCTTGCTCTTAGGCAAAAGGGGGCAGTCCTGGCAACCAGTGCCATCTGAGAGGGGATTAAAGAGGAGAGCCCAAAGCCTTGAGGAGGAATGTTTCTCCTCTCCAAAGCAACAATCTGCCTCATTCTAAGGAAGCCTGGGGCTAGGATTTGGAAAAAGGCCCATCTGCCATTGAGCATGAAATGCGTTTGTACATAACCGGCTCTGCTAAGCCGTGGACAGGTTTGATTTTACTCTGAGAGGAAAAGCGTTGAACCCAGCATACTGACTGTTAAGGAGAGGCAGTCACATTGCCTTTAGAGTATGCTCCTTACCGTCAGATTTAAAAATTCCCCATTTGTAAGAGGAGTGCTGCAGGTTGCCGGGCACAGCGGGCACGGTGAGACAAGTCCCACGCTGGAAGACCGTCATAAACCCACAATTTTCTTACATCCCATAGAGAAGAGGATGGGGAATAACTTTTTGTTAACAGGAGCACAGAGAGACGTGGTCTGTGACAAATAGGCAGTTCCTGCTGTTTTTAAGAGTTAAGAAGACAGAGAAGCACAGTACTGAGGAAATATTTGTTGAAGCTGTTTGGACTGATTTGACATATGATTTAGAGTTGTTTGTGATGGTGGGGAGCAAAGAAGAAGCAAAGGACCTGGTACTTGTATGCATGTTCCTGAAAGTGCTGAAGATTTGAGATTCAAATCGGTATGGACTAGAGAGTCCTGGAGTCACCCACTGCCTCCAAGTTCTTATTTTTCAAGACAGAATTACACCAGGGACACATTCTAAGACAGTAAAAATGGAGACTCTTTTTTTTTCTGTTAAGAAAGCAAGCATTGAGAACAGGAGTAGACTGAGCAGGGGAACCGCATCCACTCAAGGACTCTGGGCCAGGAGGCTCCTGACCTTTTCTTTCTAGGTCACTGACATAGCCCTTGCTTTCTTTTCTGTTTGTGCAGCACAGGCTTTCCTTGAGCAGGCTCTGCCTGCTATGTGTAGCCTACTTGCAGAAGTTCCCAGTCTTTCTGTCAATGGCTTCTTTCATAGGTGTGTCTCTCCAGATCCTTGCTCTCCTTCCACAAAATGAGAAATATCTAGAAAGAGATCTGTGTACTGTAGTGATATTATGTTTGTAATCTAACAAATAAAGCTTGCCTGAAGATCAGAGTGCAGAGCTATGCCCCTAGCTAGCCATAGAGGCCAGGCAGTGGTGGCACACACCTTTAATCTCAGCACTTGGGAGACAGAGGCAAACAGATCTCTGTGAGTTCTAGGCTACTCTGAGCTACACAAGGCTGAATCTGTCTAAAAGAGAAACAGAGCTCATCCAAAGGTAATCCCAGCATTTGGGAGCACATGCTTTTAATCCCAGCACTGGGGAGATGGAGACAGGAGTAACATGGCTGGGTAGAGAGAGGAATATAAGACAGGAGGGGACAGGAGTCAGATGTAGTCTGAGGATTCAGTTTGAGAATGCGGTCTGAGGTTTCATAGACAGAACAGTCAGTCTGAGGATTCGTGAAGACAGGATCAGCCTCATATTGGTCTGAGGTAGAGGTAAGAGCTAGAATACGGCTGCTTTTCTTCTCTGATCTTCAGCATTAACCCCTGTATCTGACTGGGATTTTATTATTAAGACCAACTAGAATCCGTGCTATGGAGTATCTGTTGCAGATAACCTGAGGTGAGTGTAGAGGCTGTGGCTCTGCCCAGTGTCGCTGCAGCATCTCCTCTTCTATGCTTCCCTACCAGCCTATGGGATGCCCCCACATCTCCAAAGGGCTACAAAGCCACCTGCTAAAGCCAGCTCCCAACTCACATCCTTCCTCTGCAAGCACGCTGAGCTACAGGTCTTTACCTGTCATGTATTGCTTAGGAAAACACAGTTTTCCTGATGCTGTCTTGAATGAAAAGCCATCCTGCGCAGGATTTCTATGTATAAAGTGGTTGAAAGTCCTTTTTGACTTTCAAATGAACATAAACTAAAGCTTTGGCAAAGTCAAAATAAAACTGAGCACGGTAATGGGATCCCAGGCTGCATAAAATTTGACTTCATCTCTGAAGGCACATAGCCTTCCAGAGCGGCTCTGCAAAGAGAATTGAAGTCTAATCTTATAGTGCTAGGTTTATAAAAATATATGTGCTCTTGTCCCTCACAGAAGACCTCTGATTTGAGCTGAACCTAAACATACTGTGGAAGTCCCCCCACACTTGCTTAGACTCTCCAATCTCTCCCTCAATCTCTTTGATCTCTCTCTCTCTCATTCTCTCTCTCTTCCCTGTTAACTCCCTCTCTGCCCAGCTTGTACATGTGATAGAGTAGAAATGGCTCAGTGAAAATCAGGTGCTCGTAGGGCACAAGTAAGGTCCAGTGAGTGACACTCTGTGGGGTGTGGGTGCAGCAGGCCACAGCATGAGGACACCAGCCCTCAGAGAAACCACTCTGGGAAGAATCTGGATTTCTGGAACAAATAATAGGGGCTTTGCTGAAAATAGTATCTCCATCTCCCAGAGAGCTAGATGCAGGCATACTTCGAAGAATATGGGGGGGGGGGGGCGCATAGGGAGCCTCGAAAGAAGAGTCCTGGATGACCGGGAAGGGTTGCAGGTGGGAGAGGAAAGATGAGGCCGGAAGGAGAGAGCTGGGGGCAATACAGGAGGGGCGGAAGAGAAGAAAGGAAGTAAGGTAACTTTCCATTGGCGGAGGCCTTCCAGCTCACAAATAAACCATGTAATGGGAGCCAGAGTCCCTCCTGCTTTCCTTCCATCTGCAACTGATAAAATAGGAAGGAACGTCAGCTCAAGCTTCCTTGGGTACCAGGCCCTGTGAATGAACAACAGACCAAGTATCCATAGGCACCGGGCCCCTGCGACCTGGGTCTGCATCCTTGGAGACGAAGATCCAGCACAGGCTTGCACCCAGCTGCAGTCACTGTAGGACCCAGCAGCACCCCACAAGAGTGGCCTCTCTCCGCATCCTGACCAGGGAACTGATGTGAAAGAGGGGTGGCACTAACTTCCTTCCATAATTTAGCCCAAAGAATGCCAGTGTAATGACCGTTTAACAGACTTTTATGGCGTTTCTCCACTCCTTGGCTTGAGAAATGATGTATTGTGGTGATGTAAAATGCCATACGACAGTATGATATAATATTTAGTGTAAATAAATATACAGCTGTGAAGTTTCATGCGTGATTATGATACATTAGTGTGGGGTATGGCATGATATGCAATAAAGAAAGGAGCAGGGCAGAGGTTCCTGCTCGGCACATACTGGCCTTGTCAATCACTAATCAAGGTCTGCTCAGAGCCAGGTGACTCAGACTTGGAACTCTGCGGCCCAGCACAGGCTTGGCTCTGCAATCTGACCACGCAGCCGCGGGGATGCTGGAGCTTCTAAAAATGGTGGCGGTGGGTAATCGATGCTTTTACAAGAGGTTTGCCTCAGTAGGAAGCATTTTAAGGCTCTGAGACATCAGGGAGCCTGGGGAAGACGGGCCCTCAGAGCGTATCCCAGCAATCTTTCCATCCACAGAATGCAGTGGGCCTGGCTCCCTGTGCCAAGCTCACCCCTTTTGATCTGCTGCCATGGGCTTGGTCACCCTGGAGCTGGATGGAATGTTGATGAACTGCCCCCGCCCGCCCCTTTTGCGAGTTAGCCAGGTCACTTTGATCCCCTCTCCTCCTTAGTTCTGCAGGTGTGTGCTTTGCCCTGAGATATTTGCACAGGGAATACTTGTGCATGCAGCCATCATGTGGAATTGTCAAAGGAAGACCCCCACCGAACGAGGAGCTCCATGGAAACGAAGCAAAGCTTTACTCACCTTTTTTCTGGCCTTTTCTATCCTTTTATTGAAAATGGATTTTTTTCTTATCCTGATTTCAGTTTCCCCTCCCTCTACTCCTCCCAGTTACTCCTCACCTCCCTCCTTATCCAGATTCACTCCCTTTCTGTCTTTCATTAGAAAACAAACAGGTATCTAAGGGATAACGAAAAAAAATAAAATAAGACGAAACAAAGACTAAACCATTCCAATTCTATAGAACAAGCGAACAAATGGCAAAGAGCCCGAGTGAGCGAAGGCATGGAAAGAGAGATCCATTCTTTTGCACATGCAGACATCCCATAAAAACACTAAGCTGAAAAGGACCACTCTGTAAAAAGAGAAAAGACAAAATATATATAATAAAACTAAAATAAAAAACAGATAAAAGGGTTAAAAAAAAAAAGCTAAGAAAGCCCTGGCGTGACGTTATGGTACTGTGGCACAGGCAGGAGAAGCTTTGAGTTCACGTTCTACTGGCATCTACGGCTGGGCACACAGCTTACCCTTACCTTAAGAATGGTGTGTTTCCCCAGTGAGACTCCCCTGGAGAAAACTAAGTTTTCACCAGGTGTTTCCAAGCCCTCACCTCACTTTGTCCTTCTGGCCTTAGGTTGTCAGTGGTTACAGTGCCTTCCTTTAGTTGACTATTCTGTGGTTATTTCTTTGAGTTTGTTACATAGGTATGCTGGTTTATTATTAGAATATATTAGAATATAGGAGTATTTTAAAACAAATTTTATGCTGATGAAATATAAGAGCCACCCATTTTAAGCCAAAACTAAAATTCTGCAGGGTCACCAATTCTAAGACATAAAAGGATCAACATTATAAAAGGGATCCATGTCTAGCAAAGGAACTCCAGAGAGAGGCACAGAGAAAGTCACAGAAGGTGACTTTTACATGTCCTTTTTGAGGACCAGAAACACCCAGATGGACATGGCCAAGGTCCTGCCTTGGAGACAGACCTTCATCTAGAAGAGGCAGAAATGTCTGCCGAGCAGCAAGCAGAGAGTGTTCTGCAGGTGTTTGAGCATTTGCATCTCCCCTTTCACCTTTTAAACATGCAATTCCCTCTCCTAGCCTAAGGTCACTTGGCTGTGCTTTGATATGCCAACTCCTGAGCCCTAAGTTAGCATCCACTGGGCAACACTGCTTAAAGTGGTTTTTTTTATTTGGTTCTAGAAGTGGCTCTGCAGAACATGCCAGAAAATTATGTTTAAAGCCATTTGACTGGTGAAGGAACTGTGGGAAAGCTTTTTGGTATAGAAACTCCCCCAACCAGCAACTTAGCATTTCACACAGGAGTTGCCAGACAAGGACAGCTGACCAGCTGGCTCTTGAAACACCCCTCCCCAAACTAACCAACATTTTCCAGAAGCCAGCTTAACACCCCTTGTTAAGAGCCTTTGTGGCTTTTCCAAGCTCTTAATGTTGATGAAATCAAACCTCAAACCAGACATATATTTAATTATATGTCTTAAATTAATATATGTATGTACATACATACATATATGTGTGTGTGTGTGTGTGTGTGTGTGTGTGTGTGTGTGTAATTTTCTCCTTCCCGATGGTGGTTTGTTGGAATAGGTGTGACCTTGTTGGAGGAAGTGTGTCACAGTGGGGGTAGGCTTTGAGGTCTCCTATGCTAGCTGCGTAGGTCTCAAGCTATGCCCAGTGTGGACCCAGACTCCTTCTGTTGCCTGCAGATCAAGATGTAGAATTCTTAGCTCCTTCTCCAGCATCATGTCTGCCTGCGTGTGTCTATGTTTCTCATCATGATAGTATGGACTAAACCTCTGAACTGTAAACCAGCCCCAGTTAAATGTTTTTCTTTATAAGAGTTGTCATGGTTATAGTGTCTCTTCACAGCAATAGAAACCCTAAGACACTCCCCAACTTTTACTTCATCAAACTGGTCTCTCTGGGTCTCATCCCCCTACCCCCATAGTTCCCTGTCTCTGCTGTCAATGCACAAAAGTGTAAGAGTATGGGTGATGAGAGCAGATGCATATCACACCCTAACCCCAATTCTTCCCTTCCCCAGCTAAAGACCAGTTTGTACTCATGGAGATAAACAGGAAGTCTACATAGTTCCACCAGAAAACCCAAGGAGATCCCACAAGAAGCCCAGCTAGACTCACTAGGAAGCCCACACAAACCCACAAAGAAACCCCTATCGACCCTCCAGTAAAACCATGTATACCTTCCAGGAATCTCACACAGACTCACAGGAAAAACCCATGGAGACTTGCCAAGAAGCCCGTGTAGACATACCAGGAAGCCCACATAGACCCGCATGCAGACATGTAGTCCGTGTAGACTGAGCAGGTGCTTTATTGGTATTCCACCATTGTTTCCATGGATACTTAAGTGTCTCAAGACCCACTTCAAGTTAAATAATGCCACTTCCCGGCCACCATAAAGTTGTTAGCTCTCTTAAGTCCTAGGTCCTGGAAGATTGGAAGTTACGGGTTCAAATCTCTGATGGTGTGAGTAAGGTTCTGTGAGTGTTGACATAACCTGCATGTAACCTGCACATAATCTTCATATAAAATAAATAAATAAAATATGCAATCCTATAATCTGTACCAGAGATGTGAGGTAGTAGCAGCAGCAGGGACAGCTTTCTGGTGGACTTCTACCATTTTCCTTCAGAATTTTGTCAAGATAGGCGACAGAAGCAAATACTATATCTGCTCATTCCTCAGTAAGCAGTTGCTGGCTGACTTGGCAAAGTACAAGTAGCCAGGACACACACACCTTTTCTATTTGAAGAGAAAATAAAACGAAGCAAGCACAGAAGACAAACCAAGTGCTTTCTGGGTGAGACGGCCCCGAGAACGCCTGTCTTGAGCTCACATCCTCAGAAGAGGCTGCTGGTGTTGACAGCTGAACTATCAACAGAGATTAGCAGTCCAGCCCTGCTCTGCACATTTGTATGGCCCACAGAGAAAGTTTACAGCATGAGTACAGTTAGAGCTGGGACCGTCTGGGAGTACAAAGGCATCCAAGTCCCCCCATGTCGCTCTCTCGGTGTTAGATGCTGGGCAAAGCATTTCCAAACCTGAGAAGGGGACTAATCCAAAACTGGTCCCCAACTCTTCCCCTCAGCAGCATCATTTCTTCAACAATGCAAGCAGAGGAAGAGGAGGGTAGAAGACCTTCTGTCACAAGGAACTGAGCCAGGATCCCCATCAGCTCAACGGCACGAGCCAGTAACATTAAGAGGCAAGAGTATATACACCAATTGTAAAATGTGGGTCTGGGCTAAGAAACACAGAAGGCCAGCTCGTGGTAGTTAAAATCCAGAGATAGGGGAGGAAAACAACACAAATAAAAAGAGGGAAAAAATGCAGTCCCTGACCCTGCAGAGCAAATGATCAAAGCCTTAAAAGTAAACAGAAAAAATTAAACTCTATTATTGTTGGAGCTCTGTTTGTTCATTTCCCAGCCGCCTAGACTCCCAAAATAATCACACAGAAACTATATAGCCAATAGCTTAAGAATATTTCTGTTTAACTCTTATACCTTCAATTAACCTATCTCCATTTATCTGGCTTTTCCCTGACTCTGCCTAATCTCTCTCTATATGTATCTCTTCCAGTCTGGCTATGTTCTGGTAAGCCATTGACTGAAAGCAGCTTTATTCATTAACCAACAGAAGCAACACATATGCAGAAGGCCTTCCTGCTCCACTCTGTGTACAGAATTCCTTCCCAGTAGAAACTTCTAGAAGACCACAGCCTGAAGATAGCATAGACAGGGGGGTAAAGATATTTGACCTTTTTAGAAAAACAAACATCTCACTCAACAAAACAAACCCCTACTCTAGACTGTGGATGTTCATAAACTATTGCACATTTATGGGAGCAGAGTATGATATTCCAACCTGGTAGATAGGAGATTCGTTTTCTGTGCTAAATAACAGTCAAGGGTTTGGCTGTTTTAAACAGTTTTTGGTCCCATACAGGTGGGAGTCCAGAAGGTTCTATAGTTCTTTCTACCAGGTTCAGCTATTGCCTAGTGGCAATATCAATGTATCCGCCCAGCTGTGTTCTGACTGGAAGGCGTTGGGAAATTTCTACTCCCAAGCTTGCTGGTGCTACTGGCACAATCTAGGTCATCATTGTCAGGGCTGGCAGATCTCTGCTACCTTGTTGACTGCTAACCAAAGTCACTCTGCGGACAGGGTGTCAGCATGCCTCAAATGTGGCTTTCTCCCTCTCCAGAGCCATCAAGGACTGGTCAATTGCTCTGCCCTTCAACTATTTACCCTCTTGGTGCTCTTCTTGGTCAAGGTATGTTGCATCATATCCATGGTCCCTTTCCACAGAAAGACACCAATTAGGGAGGTCTGTTGCACGGAGGTCAGTGACACGGAAAGCTGAGTGAGTTAGAGAAACCTGCGCCTGCACACTGCATGTAAAATAACAGAAAACACAGCACTTGTCTTATTTTGAATGAGTTCTAGGGAAAGAAATGAGAGGACCTGTCTTTGTCTTATTCTTCAATAGCTTTCTATTATCTGTTGGGAGGATGGAGGGAATAGCAGGAGGGAGTTGGGAGGGCAGGAAGGAGAGTGGAAATGGTCAAAATGGATGATACCTTTGTACAAACATCCCTCCCTTATGAAAACTGTTGCTTTATATATACCATGAAAACATGTCAGATACACATGTGTATGCGTATCTGTATATTTGTTTATGTGTGCATATGGAAAGGAATGGGTCTGTATATGCTAGATTGTTTTCTGTTGCTCTTACCACGAAATTGAAAGGAAAAGAATATATTACATCTTACAGGCCCTACTCTGTTGCCAACATAAATCAAGGCAGAAATTCGAGGCAAGAACCTGGAGACAGGAACTGAAGCAGAGGCCATGGAGAAATGAGGCTACTGGTTAGCTCAGCCAGCTTTCTAATACCTCCCTGGGCCACCTGCACAGGAGGAGCATCACCCATCACACCTTCCAGTCAGAGCACAGCTGGGTGGACCACACTAATATTGCCACGAGGCAATAGCTGAACTTGGTAGAAAGAATTATAGAACCATCCCACATCAACAATAAGTCAAGAAAATGTCCCTCATTGACAGGCCAATTCTGTAGAGGCAGTTCCTCAGTTGAGGCTCCCTCTTATCAAGTCTTTCCAGTGTATGTCAAACTGGCAAAATGTACATGTGTATATATGTGTGTATACATATATATGTGTGTGTTTGTGTATGTATGTATATATATATGATCACATGTGTAAATTTCTGTATGTGTGTACACATGTGTGCTTATAAGCATGTATGTATATGGATCTGTACATGTAAATAAATATATGTGTATGTGTAGGTGTGTAGGTATACTTGTGTGTGCATATGTGTGTGTGCACTGTGTGTGTGTGTGTGTATATATCTTTGACTATCTAAGTAGGAAGGTAACCAGCAAGGCTCTTCCGGACGCAAACTTTTCCTGATTTCAGAGCCAGACACCCCCTTTCTCTTCACTGTGCATGGCCATTCACAATTGTATCCCATTCTCCCCTACATTTTACCACCAAGGACTGTGAACATGTCCAGGTTTACCCTCCTAGCCACTCTGAGGCCATCATTGCCTCCTGTGCAAAAGCTCTTTAATCATTTGTGTGCAGCCAGCATCGTTTTCAGAACATCCTCCTTCCAAAGGAAGAATGCTGCTTCTGAAGGACAAGTCATCTTTCCTTCACACCCCTGTCCGTGAATGACTCTCTTCAGATACAAGCAATCTAGAATTCCAGCCTTTTGTGGTCAGGGCAACTTCTCTTCAGTTCATCACCGGCAGTAAAGGCAACTGTAGCTTTTTTGTTTTTTGTTTTTATTTTGTTTTGTTTTGTTTTTTCTCTTTTGGGGGCCCTGCCATCTGGTTCGTGAATAAATACACACAGAGGCTTATTCTTTCTTGTGAATGCCGGCCTTAGCTTGGCTTATTTCTTTCCAGCTTATCTTAACTTTTATTATCCTATCTACTTTTTGCCTCGGGGTTTTTGCCTTTCTCTGTTTCTGCGTGTCTTTCTTTGCTTTTTACACCGTGGCTTGCTGTGTAGCTGAGTGGTTGGCCCCTGGAGTCCTCCTCCTTTTCTCACTCTTAGATCTTTTGCTCCTCTATCCCATTTGTTCTCTCTGCCTGCCAGACCCGCCTATCCTTTCCTGCCAAGCTACTGGCGGTTCAGCTCTTTATTAGACCAATCAGGTGTTTTAGACAGGCAAAGTAACACCGCTTCACAGAGTTAAACAAATGCAGCATGAAAGAATGCAACACGTCTCTGCATCATTAGAACAAACATTCTACAGCATAAACAAAATTTAATACATCTTAAAATAATATTCCACAACAGGCATAGAGCTACAACAACGAAAAGCTGAGCTGTGTGTTCATGAACATGCCACCTAACAAGGTAACTTGGAGCAGAGCTGTTGAATCTGCTGGTCAGGGTCACTTTACTGCAAGAGCTGCCCCTCAGCGTTGTCTTCACTGAGCTGAAGCACCGATGGGAGTGTGTGGAATCGCTGTGGAAGAGGCAGAAAGCAGTGAACAAGGGTGTCATCCTCCCATCTCAGTAGCAGCAGAGTACGGAGCACTGGACGGCCACTGTTTGCATCCTCCGAGAGGGGAAAACTCGTCCAAAGACTCTGGTGCATGACCGGAAGCAGGCAGTACCGAAACATCTGCATCTCTCGGGTCCTAAGGAAGCTTCCCGAAAGCAGTGACCCGATCCATGCATCTAGGCTGAGATCCCAGGAAACCCTTTATAATCCATTGCTAGTTCTGAACTCCTAACAAGGATCTAGAAAGATGGCTGGCAAAACAGCCCTGTGGGTAAAATAGTTACAACACAAGTATGCAGGCTTCTGTTCAATTCCAAGAATCCAAATCTAAAGGCTTGGGGATGGTGGCTTATCTCAGGTGTCAGCACTGGGGAGAGAGGCAGGCAGATCCCCTGGGTTTGTTGGTCAATTATTCTAACCAAAAAAGGCAAGGCCCTCTGCTGATGATAGAGCCTGTGTCAATAAAGAGCGTGTGGACGTTGTCCTCAGGAACAACACTTATGCATACATTTGTGTACAGGTATGCACACCATTAAACACACATACTAAATAAAGAGATGAATGTATCCATGAACAGAAAAAGGGAAATTTAAAAGCACGGCCTCCCATGCTGGAGACTGGTAAGTTACAGCCAACACTGATAATGAATGCAGTAGGTTCAGCAGGGAGCACTTGCCATGTGGGCAAGGAAAGTGAGACCCTTCTGCAGACACTATAGTCACAGATGCCAAATGCTGTCAAGAAAAAAATAGCCATGCCAAAATCTTTTATTACACTCTTAAATGGGTTTTCCTCCTTTGGGGAAAAGATAGAGGCAATTTGCTACCTGAGGCCTTTCCTCTCAGGGTCACCCATCACAGACACTGTGATATATCCTGGGGCTGAGTGTCCCAAGTCTTGATCCCATAATGAATTGGCATCGATTAGCATGCAAATCCCGGGAACTTGAAATGCGCAAAGCTCTCTGTGCCGCTGATTTGAATGAAGGCAAAGTGTCATTAGCAGAAGCTCCCTCTGCCCCACAGCTTCCCAGAAGCTGCTTTCTTCTAAATCTTCCTTTAAACATGATCTCATCCTGACCTAATGACGCTGACTCACAGACAGGATGAGGTAAGACACTTAGGGCAATGCCTCACCCGGTGGGTGGCTCATGAGACGGTCAGCATCCACCCTTACCATGGCATGGAGCTACAAAGGAATGGCAAAGAACATAACCACTGACTCAGGACAAGGGGGCTGTGGCACCAGAAGACGGGAAAGGCCACTGATTGCTCAATTGTCACTGCATCTAACTGGTGTATAGGTTTCTCAACAAGGACAAATAGGGAAATACCATTTTTTATGTAGCAAGTTAGACTATATACAGAAAGAATGTGTTGTATAATGTGCATGCATAATGCATTGCTTTATATATAAATGCATATTAGTAAATAATGCATCGTTCAGGGCTTGAGGACTCATTTATAATGCCAGTCCTCAGGAGGCAAAGGCAGGATCCCCATGTAGTCAAGGGCAGCTTGATAGTTCATAGTAACAGACCCTGTCTCAAAAATGAACCTTAAGGAAAAATAAAGGGAATATTCAACTATGCAGGACATGGGCCACGCTGGGCCCACTGGGTCAGTGTCATTTTGCTGTTAGTTTGTCATTCTCGTGAAGGCCTTGTGTTTGTGCACGAGCCACATACAGTAGAAATGCTTGGGGAATGAATGCACCCATGTGAACTGAAGTTCTCGCAATGCTGGTAAGAGAAGCCAGAGTTTCAGCGAGCCCCGTGTGCTTTGTACTTGTAGTAAGAGTGTATTTTCTTTTTAGAGAAAATAAAACAGATTTATCTTTATTTTTTTAATTATATGTGTCTGCATGGGGTGGGTAAGGGGGGAGGGGTGCCTGTGAATGCAATTGCCCATGGAATTCCAAGTGAAGGCCATTGTTTGCTCAATTGTCACCGCATGTAACCATTGTATAGATTCCTCAATTAGGAAAAATAGGAAAATACCATTTTTATGTAGCAAGTTAGAGTATATACAGAAAGAGTATGTTGTATAATGTGCATGCATAATGCATTGCTTTATATATAAATGCATATTAGTAAATAATGCAGAGTTCAGGGCTTGATGACTCATTTCTATAATCCCACTTCTCAGGAGGCTTTAGATTTGGATTTCCTGGAGCTGGAGTTCCAGGCATCATAGAGCCCTCCGATGTGGAGGTTGGAACTCAGCTGGGATACTGTTAGAGTTGTTAGTTGAACCATCTCTTCACCTCCAAGAGTGTGTTTTCTTGGTACCCGCAAACCTTTGGAGTAGATCATCCTTGAATTTGGTGTGCTTTATTATAAAGGTTCAATTGGGGATTGGGATTGTGGTTTGGAGGTAGAAGCATTAGCTACACAGCAAGAGGACCAGAGTCTGGATCCCAGACACATACAAACACCGTGTAGGCATAGGCTTAGTGGCTCGCTTGTAATCCCAGTCCCAGACAACAGAGACAGGGGCTCTCTAGAGCAGGCTGCCTGTGAGACCAGCTACATGGGCATGCTCTGGGTTTAATGAAGGGGCCTTGACTCACTGAATAAAGTGGAAGAGCTATCAAGGATGAGCCCCAATGTCAACTTGAGGCTTCCACATATGTGCTTACATACAAGGGTGTGCACATATGGCTGTGAACATGGATAACACACGCATGCCTCACACATATACATACAAAGAGAAAGGGACAAAAAGCATCCTTTGACACCAGTGGGTGTGCACACATTTCCAGATAGTGACGGTGACGTGTATGGGAATTTTTTGTCTTTTAGTTCTGGTGGTCATAAGAACTCCTAAGGACAGGTCTGACTTGATGCCCTGAGCACAAAGGAGTTTATAAACAAGAACTAAGACACCTTCGGCACAGAAGCTGTTGAGCAGCTGAGTCTTTGCACCTGCTGCCCTGGAGCTGCTGAAGTATTTAAGAGAGATGAGAGAATGGCCCAGGCCAGGTCAGGAGAAGCAGAACAGTCCCAGCTGCAGCAGCCAGCCAGAATGCTACTCATTTGTCCCTCCAAGGAAAAGCTTATTTCATGCACCTGCTCCAGATGGGACAATCTGAGATCACACTGGGCTCCTCCTCCACCCAGTCCAACTGCAGCTGCAAAGAACAGCCTCTAAGGAGACAGCAGGTCTCATTTATGAGATCAAAGACATCTCATCTGGCATATGAAAAACCTCAGTGAGTCTGCACCGCGCTGCAAGAGGAGACTGTAGGAGCCAACTGCACCAGCAGCAGGTTCTGGGAAAGCAGGCTGGAGAGGAGGAAGCCTGACTCTTCAGGAGAAGAATGAGTGCTCAGCAGATTCCCAGAAAAGGCCCGAGCTGAGTTCATGAACCTCTGTGCAAACTCAACGACCACATTGAGTTATCTTCAGAGTGGAATATATGTGTTTTTCCTTAAACTCCATTTCAGAGAAACCATTAATTAAATCACAAACGTTGGTAATGGGGGAAAATGAGATTATAAAGCACTGCCTCTCTTGGCTTTTCTTCTGACTCAGCATGGTACCCCAGGCAGAAGGGCCAGACTTTAGGCCTCAGGCACTCCTGGGCTCTGACTAGTGAATGCTGGAGCTCTGCATTCATCCTTTTCCAACTTGTCCACAGAGGTTTGCGGACCATCTGCTATTTGCCTCTTCTGCTTGCTGTGCTCCTATGCTCACTCTTTTTGTCTGTTTTCTCAGTTACCTCTCAATCCATAAAGCTTCTCTCCTTAATTATATATTTTCCATTTCAGCTTGTTTTTAATGCAAAAAGAGAAGCTGCATTAATTTTCAGTAAACTTTGGTTAGTGTGTGATAAGCCTTTGTGTTTATTAAACTACTTTACAAAGATGAGTTTGCCTCAGTGAGGAGAAATATACTTTAAAACATGCACATAGATAGATAGATAGATAGATAGATAGATAGATAGATAGATACAGGTAATAGATAGATGATAGATATAGATGATAGATAGATAGATAGATAGATAGATAGATAGATAGATAGATAGAAGGATAGAGGCAGGTAATAGATAGATGATAGATAGATAGATACAGATGATGAGATAGATAGATAGATAGATAGATAGATAGATAGATAGATAGACCTTGAATATCGCCTGTTTAAAATCAACAGAATGAATAAAGCTCTTCACAGTATGAAAAGCATATTTCTGGGGCTGGAGAGACAGCTTGGCAGTTAAGAGTACTGCTCTTGCAGAGGTCCCGAGTTTGATTCCCACATGGCAACTCACAAAGGTCAGTATCTCTAATTCCAGGTGACCAAACACCTTTTCTGGACTCTGTGAGCACTAGACATCTGTATGGTGTACACACACACACACACCAAATAAGAAAACTAAACCTTCAAAGTGCAAAATGTTGTGAATGCTTGTTTTCCCCCCACTCAAGATCTTCTTCAGGCCTCCCAACTCATTCTAAATCTTTTCTTTCTAATTAGCTGTTTGAATCATCTCCTCAGTCCACATAGGATGCATAGACCATGCCTCGACTCTGTATTAGATTTCTATAAAGGATCAGTAGAATGGACAGAGTGTTTAAAAGGGATTTATTAGATTGGCTTCCATGATTCTGTCCGGGTAGTCCAGTGGTCTGGCTACTTGTTGGCAAAGCTGAGAATTTCATTCCTTGCTCAATCCATAAAGCTAGATGCCTTCGCAGTCCCAACCTCGTAATGGTGGTCTGGAGGCTTCCTGAAGAACTGCATGGGACGTAAAAGAAGCCACATTCTGAAGTCAAAAGAAGACGAAAGCTGCCGTGGAGGCAGCAGGAGTAGATGCACCCACAAACAAGGAGCGAGGCAGGCAGGTAAAGAAAACTGCCTTTTCTCCACACTCCTTCATATCTGGTTGGAGCCAGAAGGTACTGCCTGCTCTGGGGGAGACTTTCCCCCTTCTCGTCAGTGCCTCTCAAAGTATCTCATAGTTCTACACAAAGGCGTCTCTTCACTAACTCAAGATCCAAACTCTGGTTGAGCTTACCCTTGAGGTTAACCATCACAACAAATTTGAAGGAGCAAAGATGAGCGATCAGGTCATGTGTCCTCAATGAGTTTATAGGTAAGTGGGAGAAAGGAGACCAGCACATTCAGAGTGTGCAAGTCCCTTAGGTGCAGACAGATAAGCAGAATTTAGGATCATTTGATCAGGTGAACTTCCTTCACTTGGCACACCCTCTCTATGCTAAATTAAATCTAGGAAATAAAAGGAGATGGGAGCAATGTTGTGTGATGAGCCCTCAACCAGGCTATGCACAGGGTGCATTGAAATCTCTGTAGCTGGCGTGAAAGCCGCCAAGTTGGCTATATCATAGTCATGGCCAATTACACTGACAATTACCCACTGCAACCTTTAGATTTAGTCCATTTTACATACAGATTCTCTGAACCTCCTCCCGAGACAAAACAGGCTGACCAAGCCAGCTGAATTCACAGCATGGGACAAGGATGGCATCCATCCAGTTACCAATCATTCGCTACCTCCACCACATCTCAGTATCATGATTAACCCTACAAGTTCTGCCAAAAGGGAACAAGGACAGAAATCCATTTACATCCCACAGAGACACAAGGCATACTCACAGACGGTTACCTGGTCCCCTTCCCTCCTTCATATTTTAACAGATTTTTTTTTTTTAAAGAAAGGATGGGAAGGGCATGCACTGAGCCCGTGCTGTAAACATGCCCAGTCACACGGATCTTACATCCCACACTTCACCGTCGCTCACCTCAAGCTCTTTACCTCCCAGCCCTTTAGCCTGAGACCCCTACTCTGTTGGAATTCAAGCCCTATCACAACACGGGTCCACAGGGAAAGTAAGCAGAATTGAGTTCATTTCAGAACAGAGACAATGGGAAATCAGCACTCCAGGGGGTTATGTGTCTTCTTCACTTCTGCCTCCGCTCCACAGAGAAGCATCTGACTCATTCCTGAGGTCTCAAGACAAGAAATTGGGGATCCCACGTGATCATCAGTTGCCCTCACCTTTTCTACCGTGTACCCAAGCCTGTGTGCTATGGTCCCTGATGGCAATCAGTTTAGCTCTCGGCTCCCATCTCTCCTGGAGATTCGGCCTTCCCCCGCTCAGCAGTGGGACCTCAGGTCTCCTTGTTCTCTGTGGGATCCCCAGGTCTGTCACGGGGATGTACATGGATGTGAGTGATTCCCATTCCTCTCATCCCTCAGACCAGCTTCCGCTATCAACCTACCCTATCTCTCTGTGTATACACGTGTGTGCGTCATGTACAAGTGCTCCCACACGCGTATAGGTGCGTGTAAAGTTCAGAGGTGGGTGTTAGCTGTTTTCTTTGACTTCTGCCCACTCTCTTTGATGAAGTAGGGTCTGTGACTGAAACTATATCTCACTGATTCCCTGGTCTAGCTTAGTCAGCTTGCCCTAGGAGTCACTGCCTCTGCTCCCTGAGTGCTGGGATTCCAGGGGGGCTGCTATGCTTACCCCCATGCTTCACAGCAGGCACCTCATCCTCTGAGCCATTTCTTTATTCCCAATCTTATTTTCTCAGTAGAATTCACCCCATTTACCAACCAGTGTCAGGCCACCAAAGACAATGTAATCCGAAGTGCGTCTAACATTGGTATCTTGCCAACAGTCACCAGCACCCACTCTCTTCCAGCTCCCTAATCCACTGCATCCACGGTCACTAGGATTTTAGGCTGTCTATACGGGTCACATACAAGGCCTGCTAAGGTGCCCTGGGGCACCTTGGACTGTATAAACTGTGACGGCTATAGGGAGGTGCGGAGGGCAGAGTCTAACCGTCAGATTGCTATTGCTCCCTATCTTGTAGTCTTTGCCTCTTGCTACCATACCAGGTTCCTGAATGCTGGACCTGAGATAGATTCTTATTCAATACTTGATTGAGGACCCTGCTTTCGGGGGAGAGAGTGAGGGGAGCAAGGATCCAGAACCTGGTTGTCTTTCCAGGCGTGTGTAAGCTTGGCTTCACACTACCAGCCTTTGCAGCATGGTGAGAGCAGAAACTTGGGTGTATGGTCTCTGGTGGGGCACTGGGTCACTGTTCAGGCA
Source organism: Microtus oregoni (assembly GCF_018167655.1). NCBI lineage: Eukaryota > Metazoa > Chordata > Mammalia > Rodentia > Cricetidae > Microtus > Microtus oregoni. Next base: position 9,645,500 of record NW_024543093.1, on the reverse strand, counting down.
TCTTTTGGCTAAATCTCATACTCTTGTCTTAACGGGAACAGGACTGGTTAAAGGATCGGCACACGGATGTCCCCAGAAGACCAGCTTTCCACCGGTCAGACATCTTGATTGGTTCACACTGGTTTCCTGACAATTCTCACTCCCTGATTTCTCCACCATGTTGTGAGGGCTTTGCAGTGGGGCCCATTTTTATCTTTGTTCTCAGAAGCCTACCTTCTATATCTGCAAGGACATACTTTTGGATGCTTCAAGACATCAGACCTGATCATTTTTATTAAGTAGTACCAGTGTTTCCCCGTGAAAATCGAGGTGTGGATTGGTTCTACTTATTGAACGAAAGGAGGGCTAGGAACCCAAGGATGAAAAAATGGCGTTCAAATGCATCATCAACCCTTCGCAAAAGCCTGATCGCCAGCCTGATTCTGTTTTCCTCAAAGTGACTATTACACAGCGGCACCCGAACGCAGCAGCAGGAGACTCCAGGTGCCCCCAGCTGACACAATAATCCTGGAAGATTCATTTCTAACCTCACTCACATACCAGGCCCAGTAACAGATTGCTTTCACCTGTACTCAGCACCCATCAGGCCACACACTGAAGCTGACCTACTTCCCCTGAGCACTGGGGCAGGCTTCCATTGTATCTACTGTTTCTGTGGAAGAGGCCAACTAAGGTTGAGCAATGAAGCTTGGGTACCAGGAGGGTCCATGGCACAGCAGATACCTCAAGAACCTCATATTAAGCTTATCTTCCAAATAACACAGAGACACTCCAGGGAATACCTGTGTAAAGATTCTGAAAAGTGGGGAGCACACACCTTGAGTCCTCGGGGCACATAAGCCTTGATTGTGCTTTAGCACTGAGCATGACCCAAGCATCAGAGACCCCACTTGACAGTCATGCTCAGGTTGGAATGATATGAGGAGGTTTGTTTCAGAAGAAACCATTCTGAAGAGTATAGGATACAAGGAACATACTTGGAAGAGTGCAGGGATCGGGGACCACCACTGGTCTGGTGGACAAGCAGAGTGAAAATGCAGAGAAGCCTAGACAGCACAGAATTCTTTGAAGGAACTGCACTGGTCATTCGAGGATAAAGGCAATCTACAATGACTTCATACCCTTCCATTCCTTCCCTGCTACCTCCCAGAGGAGCTTCTTTCTGGGAAAGACAGGAGCCATGGAATTGATAAGACCAATATAGGTCAACTCCTTGAGTCAGAGAACAAGGTTGCCATCATATCTTATGGTCAGTAATAGATCAATAAAAGTCACTCTGGGACTCATTTCTTATATTAATTAGCGATCCCTAGCGGATAGCATCCCCATGTAATTGGAGGAGGGAGCAATACAAGATGCCCCATATGCTATAAAGGACCATATCCCATGAATATTCAATGTGGGGAAACCACTAAGCTCATGGAAATGTTGTGTTGTTAGAAATTCCATCTAATACTGCCACCGATCTAATTTCCTAGCTCTTCCCTCCACTGAGCATCTATCTTCTCTGTGAAGCTGCAGAAGATGGATTGAAGCCCTCTGGCACACCAAGGTCCTGAAAATACTCAGGGAAGTTACATGTCAGCATTTTCCTCTCTCTCCAGTTCCTTGGTCATCTATGTATTGACGCTTCTGAGTCTCCTAACAGTCTAACCCTTCACTTGTCAGACTTTGCACATGCTTTCTTGATTTTGTTCCTCACATATTGGTTGGCTAAGGAATGACCAAAGTGAACTTTGAAGTGCCTTACCTATATCACATATAGAGAACCGATTTTATGTCTGATTTTTAGATAAAGACAAGTGACTTGCGCCATCCCTGTCACCATGTCACACAGGATTCTACAGTCTTTAATCACCACACTCTCTTAGCTTGATTTCCATTGATGCCACAAAACCAACCAAAACGAAATTCATGAGGAAAAGAGCTGGCTTGATGTACTGGTCTCAGTATGTCATCAAGAGAAGCTAAAACAGAAGCTCAAGAAGGAAACTGGAGATCAGACCTTCCGGAAGATGACACCACCCACAGTATAGGGGACCCTGCAATGTCAATCACCAATCATGGATATACTCCACAGCCGTGCCCACAGGCAGACCAGACAGAGAAAATCACTTATTTGAGAGTCCCTTCCTCTCAGGTGACTCTAGATTATGTTAAGTTAATGAATACTCACCAGAAGATACCTTATCAAACCAAGAGAGAGCTCTACAACTTGAACTTACAAGTAGGAAGCGGTTAGAGGTAAGTGACCAGTCACTTTAAGCCTAACCCTAACCCCAACGCCAACCCTAACCCTAACCACAACCCTAACCCTAACCACAACTACAACCATAACCCTGACCCTAACCTCCACAGCAATTGTTCAACTCCAGGCTCTAAAGAAAGTGGCCAGGCTGAAATGTAGATAAATTGACAGTAGCTTCTGCCAATAAAGAGATTTAGTTACAAAAAAAAAAAAAAAAAAAAAAAAAAAAAAAAAAAAAAAACAATGGGACACTGGACATTTCTGGCTGACAGAATAGTTGACTCCTGTAGTGATTAGGCAAGCAAGCCTGCTTTTCATCCTGCCCGCCTCCCACACAGCTAGCTTTACACCCGAAATAACATTTGTAATAAGAAGCTATGGGCTGCGTTCCTGCCATCCGTGTCCCAGCTGCCTGGCTAGCTTAGCCCCAGAAATAACAACACACAAACTATATTCTTTTAAACACTCCTTGGCCCATTAGCTCTAGCCTATTCTTGGCTAACTCTCACATCTTGACTAACCCATTTCTAATAATGTGTGTAGCACCATGAGGTGGTGGCTTACTGGGAAAGATTCAGCATGTCTGACCTGGCGGCTGGCTCCATCGCGTCTGACCACACTTCCCTTCTTCCCAGCATTCTGTTCTGTCTACTCCACCCACCTATGAGGATCCAGATTAAGTATGTCTGACTAGCTCCATCACACTCCAACAGTGAGACCCTCAGTCTGAGTCACAGCAGGTTCTGGGTGATTTCTCCTGACCTTGTGAAAAGAACATATCTGAAAGAGACAGGTATCCATATTCCTCCCCATTCAAGGGCAACATGAAACCATCAAACAAGCACACAAGCACATGTGTGCACATGCACACACACACACTGTGGGGAAGAAAATTTCAGACTGACCACAATATTTCCACACCTATGAAAAGCCTCCTTCTCTTGCTTTCAATAAGAAGAATCCATGCATAAACTTGACCAGCTCTTTCTCTTTTTTCTTTTTTCCTTCGCCTGTGGGGTTGTCTCCTGAAGGAAGAATGGATTCCTCAATTGCAGAGGGTCTGTTACTAGACAGAGTGGCAGCTTCGCTGGGGTGGGCGCTGTGGCCTTTTCAGCTCTGTTCTGTGGCTCTGGTTTTGCTCATGTTCATTTTCCCTTTTGTGCTCTCCACCACCAGTGCTGTGTCAGTTCTTAGGCTGACCCTGCAGTAACTGTTCTGAGGTCATAGGGTCATCCAACCAGGGGCAGATTCCTCTCGCTCCTGTTTATAGTCATTTGTGCGCTGGATATGCGGCTATTGGATGTTACTAATTGTGCCCCCTCAGTAACTCACAGTGACCTCCAGACCCTCAGCCTTGGTTCTCCTCCTCTCTCCTCCTGTGAGGGCCATTTTGGCCTTTGTTCTCTACCCTAAACACACCACACATTATCTTCAGAGAATTGACCATGGAAATGCATGGCTTGGTAGGAACCAAAGGTAATTAAAAAACAACAACAACTACAAAAAACATGTATTGCAAACTCAAACAATGTCTTTATTTAATGATGAAATTTGAATTGTATTTGGTTAGTACCCACAAATACAGCATGGATTGTGGGTGTCATCTCTTGTCTCCTCCCTTCTTTGCTCTCTCCTTCCTCCACTCTGCCTTCCTCAACAAACTCAAACCAGCAGTTAACAACAACTAACTAGTACTTGGTTCAACTAACTACCTAGTGCGTGGTCTTAGCCTTCATCCTAAGATGCTCTTTCCTACTAGAACCTGCCCATGCTTTAAGGAGTTCCGTTCCTGCTGTACAGGAGCTGGGGTACACAGCTCGGCCAACATTCCTACTGCCTCCGCCACCCAGCTCAGTGAGGCCCCTCCTTCTTCCCTTCTCACTTCCCCTGAACCCCAGCTCAGAGCCTATCTATTCTATGACTCCAAAGAAAGAAGACACAGGACCCAGCTAGTGCCCTAACTGCACAGAACCCTGAGGTGAATGGCTGTCTGCCTATGGCTGAGGGCAGCTGGGCAAAGCTGCAGGGACACGCCTTGAATCCATCACCTGCCCCAGTGTGACCCAGAAGCCATACATCCCTGGAGGGACTTAGAAAAAAGGGCTTTGAAGGAGTATTGGGAGGCAGGAGGCTGTTTCTGGGTAGTTCAGATAAGGAATATTTAATTAATTTAGGCAGTGATAATTAATAACATAAACGGAGTTAGCACAGCTCTTGCATTGAACCTACTGGTAGTGACTTAAATGGCACTTATCTTATATCTTGACTTACAATGCTGATATAAATTAATTACAACGCACAATAATGTTTACGAGCAGGTTGATCGCAATGTTTATTATCCAGCTCAGCATAGTCTGGGAGTGAAAAGAAATGCTCTCAGCAGTTAGGCAGGGTCACTCGGAGTAAAGCAGAAGTGCGTCCGGGAAATGGCACCATATGGCCACCCTATTCATGAGGAAGGTTATTATTGGAGAAGGCACAATTGGCTGGATTGTGTTCTGACTGGCCCAGCTGCACTTGCCGTGCCTGAGGAAGCTTGTAAACTTTCCCTGGCTTTGACAATGGTTGTGCTTACCCCTGCTATAGTATCAAGAAGCTGAGCTATGTGGGCCATCCTGCCAGCTGGAGCAACATAGCTGAAGAGCTGGAGGTGGCCTTGCTGGCGATGCTGGGTGCTGGCTTGCTGCTGCTGTCCAGGTTAGTAAGAGGAGGCTTGAGGAGGTCGCTCCTCCTAGTGTAACTGCTGATTGGTGCCCACAGCAAATTCAGTTCTACTAAGAAAGTAAAGCCACACATGAAAAATTAAGTAAACAGAAGCTGGAATGATGGGTCAGCTGTTAAGAATCAGTACTGCTTTCCCAGAGGACTCAAGTTCGGGCCCAAAACCTATGCTGGTTGGCTCACCATTACCTGTAACTCCAGTCATAGGGGATCTGACACCCCTTCTTCTGGCCTCCTCCATCACACACACACACACACACACACACACACACACACACACACACACGTAGTTTCCACATGCATGCACGTACACCAACAGACAAATAAATAGAAAACCAAGGAAACACTCTGATTCTGGCTACGAAATAGTTTTATACTCAAATAAATCATTCTGAGTTCCAGTAACTTCATGCTTGAGTCAAAGTGAGCAAAGAAAATGTACCTGTCCTTTGACATGAAGGAGAACGCTTGGCACAGAACAGGTGCAGGTGTGAGATGGTGCTATAAAGTACTAACAGTAGCAAGTTTGGCTAAGGTGCTGTATTAATATAATCGCCAACAATTTATTTGCAAGATAGACATAGCTGGGGCGGGGAGGTGCTCAGAGGCTGAAGTGCTTTCTGCACAAATGTGAGGACCTGAGCTCCAATCCCAGCACCCAACTAAAAGTTGGCATGGTAACCCATGTCTATAATTCCAGTACTAAGGGACAGAGACAGGCAGATGCTAGGGACTCACTGCCAGGTAGTCTAGGGGAAACACTGAGCTCCTGGTAATGTGGGAAACTCTGTCCCAAAAAATCAGGTGGAGCAATTGAGGAAGACACCAGAGATCGAACTCCCGCGCGCACACACACACCCCTTGGTGGGGAGAGGATAAAGACATACCATTTATGTAAGGTGTCAGTTATGCTTAGCATTTTATACCCAGCCCTCCTACCCATGGACAAGGTAGTCTCTTGATTTACGGGCCCTTCAATATGCTACATTGTACTTCTGTTTGCAGAAACTCATCAGCATCTCTGATGAAATTCTGACCGTTCTGACTTGTGGCTGCCAATTGCTCTGCTATTTGTTCCTCAGAAATTAAAGTAGCATCTCTATTAGTCATTTTTCTCATTACTGTGACAGAATCCTGGCAGAAGCTACCTAAGGCCAAACGTGTTTGTTTAGCTCATGGCACAAGGAATACAGCTCATCATGGGAGGGGCTATGTTCATGGTGAGCCTGTTCATATCTCAGCAAGACAACCAGAAAGCTTGGGCCAGGTCGGCAGTCAGGCTACGACCCTGAAATGACACCCATCAGGCCATGTGTCTGCCATCTGGGACTCTTCTGCACTCTTCCCGAACGGCGCCCCCAGCTGGGGCCCAAGCGTTCGATGCCTACCGGGCATTTCCCACTCAAAGGGTAACAGCATCTTATTTTCGAGGACTGAAAACTAAGTAAGGATGGAAAGGAAATTTGTTGGGTACCGAGCACTAACGTGGTCGGCAACCGAAAACACCTGGAGTTATGGTCCATTGAAGTGCACTTGCAAATCCTGCCAGAATCGCGAAAATGAGAGTTCGATTTGGAACTTCAACCTGCTTCGTGGTTATTACACTCTACATATTTGGCAATCGTTTTCAGTTAAGCTAAGCGATGCAGAACAAGTGCGATTCCTATAATAAGTGAATGAAAGCACTGTTCATCTCCCCTTGGTGTAGCATGGTGTCTTGAGAATGCAAGTTTTATCGCTTTAGAATTTTATCATACATAGAATGAGTTTGGATCACATCTACCCCCTCCCTTCCCCCTCCAACTCCTGCCATATCTTTATCACTAATTTTCCCTACCAAGCCTGTGAGCATTTTTTTTAACACACCAAGTCCACTCAGTGGTGCAGGTAAGTAACTGGTTCTAGAAACCTCTACTAGAGCCTAGGTGCCCAAAACATAGCCACAACCTTGAATGAAACTAACTCTCCCTGCCCCGACAGCCACCAACGGCCGGCAGTGCCTCAGACATGACTGGGACTTTGTGAGCCCCCTTCCGTTGTACGTGTTGTGATGTGATATGGGTTGGCTTGATCTTACACAGATCTCATTCATGGAGCCACAACTGCTGTGAATTCCCGAGTACACAGGCCCCACTGTATCACAGCTGTCCCCCGCTACCTTTGATTTAGTCCCTGACCTCTATGGGGTGGGTCATGCTGCCGCTGTCTGGTTCAGAGCTGAACTCTCCATTGTCTCGTATTCTTTGCACACTGGCTGCCAGTTGTGAGCAATGTTTTCATTGTCATCCATTTAAAACCAAGATATTAAAATAAGTACTTTAATAGTATATCCGTTTACAAGAACAACAAAAGTATTTCTCCTTAAGGTCTATGACCTATGTTATTTAGAGAATATTTCTGAGTATATTTTCATATATTCAGGACTCTGTGTTAATATGAAGTTGTGAGAGACAGTCTCTGGCCATAATGAAGATCACTGTACACAAAATGTGATGGTTACAATTTTACATTTCCAGAATTTCCTATGTATTGCCTCTTAGCTAAGCATAAACACCCTTCTTCCCTAAGCAGATTTTCAGAAATCTGGTGCCTGAGTGTGAAAACTTCACCCGGTCATTACCTCCTGAGCATTGGATTTCCACAGCTCATCAGAGAAAACTCTAACCTCAGACCTCCCAGGGCTAGTACAGTGGCTATGTAAGATCTCCAAATTTCAACTACTCCCTGCTGTCCCAGAGATGCTTCACAACATTAGGAGTGAGGGAGATTGTGGAGAGGAAGGACCAGCATGAAGAAGTGACAGCAGGGCTAAAAGAGCAAATTGTGACCCTAGTCCAGCTGGCACGTCCCTAACTCTGGGCCTCACATCAAACAGTCTACTGCCTAAAAGATGCTTTTTAAAGATGCACGCAGGGTCACATCACACAATGCACAGGGAGGTGGCAACAGTAACAAGAGTTATTTTAACACAGATTTCATCTCCCTTGTCATCTGTGAGGCACTACGCTGATGCCTGTCTCTCTTCGCGTCTTCAGGATCAATGCTTCTACAGTCCAATCAATCTCAGAACCATAAAGACTACACCAAGTAAGAACTCAGAAGGAAGGGTGACTGACATCTGGAGGCAAATTTCACCAGAAGTGAAAGACATGACCTCAGGTATGTGTCAGGCAGAAGGGCCTTCTATTATCTTTGGTCTCCCCTTAGTGACCGCAGGAACAAGAGCAGAATGTGTCAAATAAGAGCTTGGGGTCAGAAGCAGCTATGAGAAACAGAAAAAAGAGAAGGAGCCACCCAAGGGCCAGGCTGCTCCTATGTGGTCCACGGGATGCTGTGCAACATCTTGTCTCTACTTTGTTGTCTAACTTGCTCAGTGGCCGTCTGGCTTTCTACCCTGGCAAGGGCATTCATTTCTAAGAGGTATCTTGAAGAGTAGGCAGATGATGACCTTCAAGTTGAAACTCACAATTAAGAAGGTTTTAAAGGAGACAAAGGACACAGGATAATGTGGTACACACATTTAATCCTAGCACTTAGGAGGCAGAGACAAGAAGATCTCTGTGAGTTTGAGGACTACCTGGTCTATATTGTGAGTTCAAGAACAGCCAGGGCTATATGGAGAGACTTTCTCAAAAGACCAAAACTAAATAAAAAGAAGGCTGAAACCAGGACTGAAGTGAATGGTTGAGCTGATCTCTACGTTCAGGACAAAGATGCAGTCTAGGCTGCCCAACAGTGACTAATATGAAGTTGGTGCTCCCCACTCTGGTCTATCGGACAAAACTGTCCCCAAAGAAGCATTTTTAGAAAACGTTCAGTCCTTGATATGTGAACAGGAGCCTCTAAGACCAGGGTAATTAGATCCTGTTGGCCATGCATAGCCTTGTGCAGAAGAATGCTCGCAGAAACTCTGAGTTCTGGGAATGTGGGACCATTCTTAGTCATACTGCCCAACAACAGTCATTGAAAAATGTAACTGATGTGCTAGAGAATTCTCTGGTCCCAGAACTGCTAGAGACCAGTGACCGGGTGCTTATGCCTTCTTGACGGGGGGATTTTGAATAAGCTTGGGGAATCACTGAGCTCTGGAAATGGGGGTGTATGCTGGGCATTCTGAAGGTATTTTACTCAGTTTCTCCACATACAAAGACACCAAATGTAGTTCAGGAAAGTCACACCAACAACTTCAAATTTTAAGTCCCTTAAGGAAAGGAAAAGACATTTTTTGTGTATTTAATTTTAAGAATTCTTCCTTTTTTTCTTTATCCTATACCCACATGCTTATTGAATTTAAATATTGTGAAAGTCTAGTACTACATTTACTTGTGTTCCAGAGATCTGCTAGCTGAAACAACTGTCAGAAGGATCCTGTAGATGAGAAGTCATGAAGTCACACAAAACAGAGTCTATTTGCCAAAACCATTTTCATCTGCAGGGCTGCTTATCGCTTACATTTTCCAATGATAACCTACTCAGAGCTATTCCGTAAACACACCCTTTCAAGGCAGCAGATATCACTCCATGGCAGTATGAACAGCTTTATCAATAAGATAAAAGATAAGGGCTAGCGAGCACACAGAGAGGGAATCCCAAGAACTCCAGAGAAGGCAAATGCCTGCAGCCATTTTGGAAAAAGCTCATTTCCCTGGCAAAGTCAAAAGCGAAACTTTCATTTGATCCACCATTCCCACTCCATGCAGTACAGCAATGGAAGGCAAACCAGGGTGTCAAAGGCATGACTACTCACCCATATTCATTATAACACCACTGAAAATATTCAGGAAGTGGAGATGTCCCAAATGCCCATTGCCTGATGATAGATGAATAAAAGGTAGAACACGTAGCCACAGACTACCACTTGGCCATTGAAGAATGAGAATTTGTCTTTTATGATAACATGATGGAAACTGGAAACTGTGATGTTCACTGGAACAATCCAGGCACGGAAATCTAAGTACCATGTCACCTCATGTGGGAGGGATCTGAACACTGGCTTTTATCCAAGTTCAGCATAGAACAGTGGTGACTAGAGGTTGTGGATGATGCAGCAGAGAGATTGTAGCAAGGAGGGGCCACTTGTTGGTTCCCAGCTGCTCAGCAGTTCAGACCCAAAATAATTACAGAAACTATATTATTTAAATCACCGTTTGATCCATTATCTTTAACTTCTTTATTGGCTAACTCTTACATATTAATTTCACCGATTTCTATTAAGAGTTCTTTTCCATCTGAGTTTGTCTTTATTTTGTCTCTGTAATTATTTTCTGACCAGAAGCAGTTCTTAAAATGCTAAGCAACTTGGTCTCAGTGGCACTGGATGTTGGTTCTGCCTCTCTCTGGCTTTAAATATGGTAAAGGTAGCTTACCTCAGGCTCTAGAACTGCTGGTGGGAGCCACCTAAACTCTGGGTAGCACCATGTGGCATATAAACCCTTTTTTTTTTTCTGAGTAAAAACTAAATCTACAATGCAGCACACTGCATGGCCTGGAAATATCTCTGTGTATGACAGCCGGAATCTTCCATGCTCTCCTGCTTGTGCACACCTAGTAGACCTCATCCTGTCACCTGCCCAGGTGGGCATGGTCTCAGCTACTTTTCTTCTGACCCCGAGTGGGCACACAAACCCCCCAGGCCCACAAATGCCACTCAAATGCTCCATAGCCAGAGTTCACACTGGCAGCATGGACCAGGAAGCCACGTTTCAAAATAACCAGGCTTTTTTCTGCTATTGCTGAATCAGTAAGAACTCTCTTAAAGGAGCCGCAGCATGCCTCCAGCGAACAAAGCCTATTTAGAAAAAAAGATGAAGTAACTTTGTTTTTTAGTGTCTAGAATTTCTTCCAAAGCTCTCTCAGGGAGGCCGCTTGTTGGTTTCCAACTGCTCAGCCCCAAAATAATCACACAGAAACTGTATTATTTAAATCACTGCTTGGTCCATTAGCTCTAGCTTCTTATTGGCTAACTCTTACATATTAATTTAACCCATCTCCATTAATCTATGCATCACCATGAGGTCGTGGACTACTAGCAAAGTTTCAGCATATCTGTCTCCAGTGGCAGTTCCATGGCTTCTCCTGACTCCGCCTTCTTCCTCCCAGCATTCAGTTTAGTTTCCCCCCACCTAGCTGTGTTCTATCCTGCTATAGGTTCAATGCAGTCCTTTATTAACCAGTGGTATTCACAGCATACAGAGGGGAATCCCACATCAGGGAAATAGTGGCCCATGGTGCTAATTACAGGGATCAAGAAGCAGTGGTGTGCTGAGCAAAACAAGTGACTGTAGGTAAAAACTAAGGTCATAGACATTAAAAATAAATAAATAAATAAATAAATAAATAAGAGAGGAAAGTGGCTAGAGTAATGGGTGAGCAATGAAGAACGCATGTTTCCCTTGCTGAGTTCAGTGCCCAGCACAATATGGCTTCTCATAGCCATCTGCAGCTCTAATTCCAGGGGATCCAGCCTTTTCCTCTAGTTCCGTTGGCCCTAGGCAAATACATAGTGCACATCCATACATGCAGGCAAACACTCATGCGCATAAAAATAAATCTAGGGAAATCAGAACTAGAAGAAATGGTTTTCAATTTTTTTCTACCATAATAAATACTTAGGGAAATAGATTTAAATTTCACAGAGTGTATATGTGTATCTAAATGACACATGGAGCCCCACAAATTTACATGTCTTTTAAATATGTTTGTGTAGCAGTTAAAGATGAATTTGAAAAATTGAAAAACTTAATAAACTAAGGAAAATGTCATCCTTTCACATCTAACCACCTAGCAGACCATCATCAGTGGACCATCTAGCAGAACTGATGGATGGGCATAGCCAAGGCTGTAATGAGCCAATGAAACAGTTCCTTTGGTCCTGAGTGACTGTCAGGTCCCTGCTTCAATTTTCACAAGAGACAAGACACTTGGTTTAAGCCATGTGGGGATACCAACCATTGTTGTTGGTACACATCTCTTTCACATTTTATGGATTAACTTGTTTCTTTTTATGTACATAGAGTAACTTGAACAAAATATGTCCTTGAAATTTCACAAAAGAAGCTAGAAGTATCTTCTTCATAAACTATGAGTAGCGTTCGTGTTTAGAGACCCTTTGTGAGGTAAGAGGACCATTTGTAAAGCTAGTTTCAGAGAAAACAGGCCATGGTGCTCTTGACCTCCTACACTGGAAAGGTATTATGTGTTTATGGTAACGGCAGAGTGCATTGCTTCATTTTGCAGGAAATTTAAATCCATGTTTAGAACTCGAAGTGCGAGACAGATGTTAGCATGCTGCTCCGCCGTTACACTTCTGAAGAAAAAAGAAAATGAATCACCAAGTGTGACCTCAGAGGAAAAGCAGGAAATGAAATAAAGCAGACTCTGTGATAATATATTAATGCTATTGCCTGTGCATGTGCAGGGAGAGAAATTTCCAGAGAACATTGTTTTCCATTCACTTGAAATGAATAGTTCCCTATCCAGACACAAGCTGTATCCCTTTAAGGCACCTAGCAGCCACACACTCCCCACCCGTCTTTCCCATTCAGATAAATAATTTCATGCCCTGTACTTTATTTTTAATGTATCATTTAATGACATTTTGCATCCTAATACTGTCTCTGTTGAGAATGAATGTGGAGGCAGCCTACGAGAGCACTAAGAAAATAATTTTAAAGTACCCATCAAATTTTAAATTTTTCTATGCATCTAACCCTGACAATCATGAACCCCTGAGGGCTTTGAGATGTGTAATATTGACCTGATTTCACGGCGTTTAAAGAGCCAGTTCCTTCCTGGCCACAGATCTGGTTGGCTCCTGAGATCTTTTTCCTGTCTGTAGCACTCACAAAGATGCTTTCTAGTCAGCTAAGCGTGACCCTGGAAGGTGCAATGGCTTCTGTGGAGCCATTTTCATCTGTTGGGTCAAGACATGTTTCCTCGATAAGATGTTTTGCTTATTCTGCAGTCAGCAAGCCCCAATGCACCAGGAGAGACACCCAAAGTCTCATGAAATATTGACGAAAGGCCGTTCTGCCTGCACACATGAGCAAGCCTTAAAAACCAAATGACTGATTCTTAGTTTTAAGGTTGAAATGTGAGGAAAATAATAGCAAAAAAAAAAGAAAGAAAGAAAAAGAAAAGCCCAAAGGAACAAGCAAATAAAACCAAGGAATAGTATAATCAAGAGAATGGAAATTTTCATAGGAAAGAAATCGTTAAAACACTTGCTTATGCAAGGATGTGGCTTCCAGGGGTGTTAAGTGACCTTGCTGGTAAGCATAGGATAAAATGGTGAGATGAAGCGGCAGGTAAAAGAACACAGCATAATTAGAATTGTTCAGTCTTTGATTGACAAGCATTCACAGAGACCCTGAGATTTCTGGAGCTTGACATTCCGCTCAAAGATCTCCGTCTTTTTGAACTGTTGCATTCATTTGAAAATTTGTAGTAGAAATAGCATTTAATAAGACCATTTACAGTCCCCCCCCCCCCGAAAAAAACCCTGTGATCTCCTGTGTGTCACTGGTCTACACTCAGTCTGTCCTGCAAAGAAAGGAACCACGTGGCTGCGCTCTCCCCTCCCTGGCTGCACGCTGCTCATAAGGCAATTGGCTTCTTTGACCTTCCGTAGTTGGTAGTTTTATTTATTCATTTATTTGTTTGTAACAAGAGGAGACTGACTATAAGAATGCTTACCGACAGAGCAAGAGGATGCTGGGCCTGTACAAGAAGATAGCTTTTCTCTGGAATTTCTGGGCTTTACAGAAGCAGCAACCTGGTTTGCCCAAAGCAAAGCCCACCCCACTCATGCATCTGTCTTTCTTGCATAAAGGAATCCATGGTAGTCCAGTCCCAGGCGCAGGCCACCCTTAGCCTGGCCCATCGGAACCCCTGCCCCTTCCATTCCCTCCCAGTCCCTCCCATCCCCTCGCTGCCCCAACTCTGCAATCATCTTCCCCACTCCACCACACGGTATAAATTCAGTGTCCTCATCCCTACACAGCCTGCGTCTCTGTTCAGTGCTCCGTGACAACAGGGTGAGGCAGCAGAGGTTATTCGACCAGCTGCTGCCTAAGCTGGAAATGGCAGGCGCTGAGCGCCATGTGTCTATACGTTCACAGATGTATAGAAGGGCCATCTATCAGGCTGCCTGCTCCAGCTGCCATCTCATCAGGCCTGCTTCCTTGCCTGGCCCCCGAACAATAAGAGTAGTTCTTCAGTGTGTGCCGCACAGAATGGCTGATTTGATTAAGTCCCCAACTCCCATTATGCTAGGTAGGGGTGTAGAATTTCAATGATAATCCATAATGCATGACCAGTTTGTCACCATGGCAACATAAATTCAAGGTTACCAGCTCAGATGCATAATTGGGTGTGCATTGAGTGCTGAAGAAGGGCTGTTAAAATTCTTGTCATAGAAAAGTGCCATCCATCATACTGTCTGAAATCGCAGAACCCTCATCATCAGGAGGGGGAATCCTTGGAGGAAAATGTTAATAAAATAACTATTACAGACTAATAAAATTATTACATCCAACCACTTCGGTTTTTAAAGTATTTCAGTTAATAAGAATTAAATAGGCACCTCGCTCAGCGTCTTAGCCTGGAATTTCGCAGCTCACACCAATATTGCCATTGAAATATGGACCCAAAGAATTTCTGGTCTCGTGCTGATTAATGGATCAAAACAAGCCCATAAAATAAAATATACCATCATACAGTTGGTTTCATTTTTAGATTTCAGACTTAATTTTTTTTCCTAGCTGAATATTTTCTTATTAAAATGCGGTGGGGAGGGGAAACAAAATCAACCACTTTTCTTTAAAAAATGTGAAGTTACAATGTGCATGCTCCGTGCCGTGTGTTTCCAAAAAGAAATGAAAAGGAAGATGATGCTCTAAACACAAGAGGAAAGAGTCAGAAAGGGTAAGAATATATCAAATTAGCATCTGGGGAGTAAGTATCCTGGTATTCATAAACATGCACTCTAGACATTTTATTCCAACATACATGGTGGATAAAAACCCAGGCCAGAAATAAAATAAATGTGTCCTCTGTGAAAGGATTTAATCTTGAACCAAAATAATCATGGTAATGACTTGTTTTGGCATCTGCCTTTGCCAGTGAAGTAGAACCAGGCTCAGGGCTACAGATGAGCCCACAAATGGCTGAGAACTGAGCTGACAGCATGACTGGAAAGGGTGCCTGGTGACTGATGGAGAATTCTCTCCCAGTCTCCCTGCCTGAATCAAAGGGACGTCTCCCCTGTTGGTGTCTCACTGGGTTTTAAATACGACATGATTCATTTTGTGATATTATTTATTCCAGTTTTTTTTCCAAACCTGATGAATTTGAAATCTGTTTTCGAGACACGTGACATAGAAATGCATGCCCTGCAAAGCTAAGCGTGCCCTTTGTTACTGAGAGCGAACTGGGCTTTGTGAAATTCCAGTCAAGAAACTCAAGATCCACTGATGAGAGGATTCTTGACAAATAAAAGCGGTCCTAGCCCCAGCCCACAGAAATACATCTGTGCTTTTGCATGGACCTGTAGCAAATAAGGTTTAATTACACCAGCATCCCTTTCACAAAGCCACCTCCTGTCTAATTCGTATTTCCTTCCCCAGATACTCTCTAGAACACACACACACAAACACACACACACACACACACACACACACACACACACACGGTCAGGTTAACTTGTCCAATGTGTACCGTCATCATACAATAGCACACACCAAAAAATGAGGTAGAGGTA
The DNA here is from genome assembly GCF_018167655.1 of Microtus oregoni. NCBI lineage: Eukaryota > Metazoa > Chordata > Mammalia > Rodentia > Cricetidae > Microtus > Microtus oregoni. Next base: position 9,629,772 of record NW_024543093.1, on the reverse strand, counting down.
CAAAATGTATGTCAGACAGATCACACACAATTCTGAACATTCTTTCATCCTTACATGATTTCAAGTTCTGGCTTCAATTTACCATGAAGTAAGACAGGACTGAGTAGTTTTTAAGAGGAGCAGAGATGTGTTCTCTGAGATCACCTCCTTAGACTCCTCTGCCTTTGTAGAACAGAAAGTAGGGGGAAATTAAGAACCCAAGTCAGATGATCTGAGGGAATAGGGATGTAATTTTATATTTTTTTTTGTTAAGTTTGAGCCTAAAAATGCCTGGGTCCTTTGGAATCCCCTTAATTGAAGATACCTTTTGCAGAAAAAAAAATAGCATTTGAAATATGATGTGTGTGTGAAGGGGGTGGGGAGGCGGTTGGTCCTGTCCACAAAGTCTTGCTTACAAAGGTCACATCTGGAAGCCCCATCAACTCTGAATACACACATGTAACTCCAATTAACATTGTGGATGCTAAGGAAAATATACCAGGCCTGCAGAGGCAGGAGGGGCGGGGGCAGGGGGTGGGGGAAGGCAGGGATGGAAGGAACTGGGGAAAAAGGCTTGTGACTCTGATTTAAATAGGAGTGACTGTGGAAAGAAAGAAAGAAAGAAAGAAAGAAAGAAAGAAAGAAAGAAAGAAAGGAAGGAAGGAAGGAGCAAGAAAGAAAGAAAGAAAGAAAGAAAGAAAGAAAACAGCATGTGGTCAGATGAATTCCCTCTGTGCAGATGAGGGGCTCTCCAGGCAGGAGAACAGCTCTGACTTGCTGTTTACCACAAGCCAGCTAATCAGGAACAAATGCTGGGTGCCTGGACCAGAGGGAAATCATAGCCAGCTGTGAAGGGAGGGGGCAGTGTTGACTTGGAGGGGGCTTTAAGGTAATTTCAAGATTCGTGATTTGAGGAGTTTGGTTCTGCTTGATTAAAGATATATTTTTAATTTTTTTTTCTGATTGGTACAGATATGTAGATTCAAAACACACTCTAGGCTGTTGTTCCTTTTTTTGCTGTGTCCCTACAGTAGAACAAAAACCCCAATTTTATTTAAAACAACAAAATGAAGCCTCAACAGGGCCAGCTTCATGGGAAGTAATGTTACAATGTTTCCTATAATTTTTAATCAGTAACAATCTATCATATTCTTCATAATATAAGAGGCGAGGAATATATTGTAATATGGCTTAATCCATTGGCTACTGTCTCTCAAAGTTTGCAGCAAAATGTCTACTTTTACACTACAAAAGTATGCATGGCTAATGTTCATCTTTAGTCAGTTAATATCTGTCCTAATCAATCATTCTGAGATTGAAATGATGATAAAACAAATCACATATCTATGAACAATGACATTAAACCCACAGAAAGCAATCATGAAGCCCTGTCATAAAAATACTTGGTGGGTTGAAGTTAGGATGGTTCTAATGAGCTCAGGGTTATCTACATGGAAGGTACACATTAGTCCCAGCTTCCGCGGCTGTACATGAGTGAGGTTTAAAATCTTCTATTTCCCTCTACACCGGGATTTCTGTTTATACAGAAGTCTATACAATTTTACTTTTATATATTTTGGTGGCCCTGGGGGATCTGGGAGATGGAGCTCACATGTGCTGTGTCAACCCTCCAGCACTTAGCCATATCCCTGTTCTTTCTAGGTCTTAGTATTTGGTGGTAGGGTCTGGACCAGCTGCTAGACTGACCTTGAAATCACTCTGACCTCATAGTCTGAAGGACCTTTGAGAACTTGCCACCCTTCCACCTCAGGCTCCCAAAGAAACAGGGGTTACAGGCCTGTGTCACCATGCCCACTGAGCTCTATGTGCTGACGCCTCCGCTTCTGTGCTGTGTAGGGTGGACCAGAAAAGCACACCTCAGAGTGTCACATACAGGCAGACTGGTAAAGAGACTGTTTCAAGCTGGATGTTGGGAAACCCTAAGTGACAGAACAGGACATCACTACACCTCCTCCTGCCCAGGATGCTGCTGTCCTGCCGTCTTCTGGAGAAAGACTGGCCATTGGAGGCCATGGAGAGGACCCAAACAGACATCCCTTGCTACCTTCCTTGTGTATGACTGTAAGCCCATCACCTTTTGTCTCCCAACCTTCAGAACTTTCCATTAAGAAATATAGGCATTGGGCTCCTCAGAGACCATTTGGCTCATAGACCTTTCTAGATGGCTCCAGGATTAAAGGGTTAGGAGTATCGACCAGTACCAGACCTTATGATAAAGCATTCATAGAGTGCGGGTTAATTTGACAAAGACATAAAGAAATCACCTATTTAACAACTGCACAGGTAGTGTTTTCTCTAAGTCAGTCTTTGGGCATATATAAACTCACAAGTAAGTGCTGTGCAACAAAGTCTATCCTGGAAATAGAGTGCATTTTTGACAAAAAAAGAGGATTTCATACTTTAAAACGGTACAAATTTAAGTCAGGTGCTGACTATGTCTATGGTAGGGCTTAATCTCCAAAATGAAAAAGTAGGTGCCTTGGAGAACATCTGAGTTTCTGAAAGTCCATTCCATCATTCCATCCAGTCAGGTACTACAGACAAGCAACTTCCATGAGCGGGAGCCCAACTGCCAAGCTTGACTCTCTTGTGGAGTGGGAACCAGGATAGAGGCGATACTTTGTGGGACTCTGAAGCATGCAGACTGTCTCTTACCTTCACTCTGGCATCAAAAAGATGCAGGAATCTGCAAAGGTGCAAGGCAACAATAGGATGTTGACATGTCTAAGCATTGGAGCAAGAACGGGAGAGAGGGTGGGAGAGAGGAGATGGCTTGCCTGCAAAGGCATTCTAGCATGTTTGGAGGGGGTAATTTAGCTCTGTCTTCCAGGTGAGGAACTGGGAACCACAGAGGAGAAATTATAGCTCTCATCACTCCTTGCCCAGAACTGTCCTTTTTGGCACCATCCTGAAGAAATATCTGTAGTCACATAGAAAAGGACACACTAGGCAGGGCTTCTAAGACAACACTAACTGAAAAACAGTTGTAAATGACTATGCTCCTTGAAAAAAATATTTAAAAATATGAAATAAAAGTATGGCACAGGCTTAGGTTTATAAATACACATAAGAAAGTATTTGGTGAACAGGGACTCATGGAAAGACCACATTTCAGAATGGCACATAGACTACTAGTCACACACTGTTTGATACAACAGAAAGAAGAAAGAGCACGTGAGCATTGACCTATAAAAGCTAAGGTCAGTGATAATCACGGAGACACAAAAATCAGAACCTCAGAAGACAGGAGTGAGCTCAGAACAGAAGACACAGGAAGAGGAGGAATAAAAGGGACAACTTCTGTTTGTATTTTACACACTGCTCTGCTGGGCGAGTTATTTTTACAAAAAGGCAAATGATGGAATTCTCTGTTGGCACTCACACTATTTATTTTTAGTTTTCATAACCCCTGGGTCTAGGGTACTTGCAGAATTAGGCAGGAGCAGCACCAGATGCAGACAGCTGTGAGTACAGCTGCCCTGCTCGTGCAGTGACTATTTTAAAGAGACCTTGTGGCCAGGCGTGGTGTCACACACTTTTCATCCCAGCACTCGGGAGCCAGAAGCAGGAGGATCTCTGTGAGTTCAAGGCCAGTCTGATCTTCATAGGGAGAACCCTAACAACCAGGGCTATGTAGTGAGACCTTGTCACAAGAAAGAGACAGATGGACAGGCACACAGAGAAATAACAGAGACAGACAGAGACAGAGAGACAGCAAGACGAAGACAGAGTGTGACAGAGTTCAATCGAGGCCCTGTGATTCTGTCCTGGAAACCCAAGATCAGCATTCCTGCAGGTCTGTTTCTGGTGAGGGCCACTTGCTGCCCTGGGATGCCTCTTCTCTTTGTGGTGTTCTCACTGGTGCAAAAGAACACCTCCTCTTTTGCCCTTCACATAGAGCACAAACTCCGGAAAGGGGGTACCATGCTGAGGACACAGTCATCTGCCAAAACCCTCACATCCATAAACCATCATGCAATGGTTCCAAGGTGTGAACTTGGGACACATGAATATTAACACCATACACATACAGATGCACAAGATCTGTCAATCAAGGAAGAAGCATACTGTGTAGTAACAACACTCTGAGACAGACTGCGACCAGCCATGAAGTTTATAAGGGATTCACTGAAAGGCAAAACCCATAAGACTGATCCATCCCTCATTCCCACAACATAACTATGTATGCTGTGTGTGGCGTGTATTGTTTGTGCATACAAGAGTGTGTGTGAACCTATGAACACCTGATTTTCGATAAAGGAGCTAAAAATATACAGTGGAAAAAAGAGAGCATCTTCAACAAAGTGTGCTGGCATAACTGGATGTCAATCTGTAGAAGAATGAAAATAGATCCATATCTATCACCATGCACAAAACTCAAGTCCAAATGGATTAAAGACCTCAATATCAGTCCGAACACGCTGAACCAGATAGAAGAGAAAGTGGGAAGTACTCTACAACACATGGGCGCAGGAGACCACTTCCTACATATAACCCCAGCAGCACAGACATTAAGGGCATCTTTGAATAAATGGGACCTCCTGAGACTGAGAAGCTTCTGTAAAGCAAAGGACACTGTCACCAAGACAAAAAGGCAACCCACTGACTGGGAGAAGATCTTCACCAACCCCGCAACTGACAAAGGTCTGATCTCCAAAATATATAAAGAACTCAAGAAACTAGACCATAAAAAACTAATCAACCCAATTATAAAATGGGGCACTGAGCTGAACAGAGAATTCTCAACAGAAGAAGTTCAAATGGCCAAAAGACACTTAAGGTCATGCTCAACTTTCTTAGCGATCAGGGAAATGCAAATCAAGACAACTTTAAGATACCATCTTACACCTGCCAGAATGGCTAAAATCAAAAACACCAATGATAGCCTTTGCTGGAGAGGTTGTGGAGAAAGGGGTACACTCATCCATTGCTGGTGGGAATGCAAACTTGTGCAACCACTTTGGAAAGCAGTGTGGCGGTTTCTCAGGAAATTCGGGATCAACCTACCCCTGGACCCAGCAATACCACTCTTGGGAATATACCCAAGAGATGCCCGATCATACAACAAAAGTATATGCTCAACTATGTTCATAGCAGCATTGTTTGTGATAGCCAGAACCTGGAAACAACCTAGATGCCCTTCAATGGAAGAATGGATGAAGAAAGTATGGAATATATACATATTAGAGTGCTACTCAGCAGTAAAAAACAAGGACTTCTTGAATTTTGCATGCAAATGGACGGAAATAGAAAACACTATCCTGAGTGAGGTAAGCCAGACCCAAAAAGAGGAACATGGGATATACTCACTCATATTTGGTTTCTAGCCATAAATAAAGGACATTGAGCCTATAATTCGTGATTCTAGAGAAGCTAAATAAGAAGGTGAATCCAAAGAAAAACATATAGGCATCCTCCTGGAGATTAACTTTCATCAGGCGATGAAAGCAGACAGAGACAGAGACCCAAATTGGAACACCGGACTGAAATTCCAATTCCAAATCAGGAGCAGAAGGAGAGAGAGCACGAGCAAGGAACTCAGGACCGCGAGGGGTGCACCCACATACTGAGTCATTGGGGATGATCTATCGGGAACTCACTAAGGCCAGCTGGACTGAGTCTGAAAAAGCATGGGATAAAACCGGACTTGCTGAACATAGCGGACAATGAGGACTACTGAGAAGTCAAGAACAATGACACTGGGTTTTGATGCTACTGCACGTACTGGCTTTGTAGGAGCCTAGGGAGTTTGGATGCTCACCTGGAAGGAGGTGGGGGGTCCTTGGACTTCCCACAAGGCAGGTAACCTGGACTGCTCTTCTGGCTGATGAGGGAGGGGGACTTGTTTGAGGGGGGAGGGATATGGGAGGCGGTGGCGGGGAGGAGGCAGAAATCTTTAATAAATAAGTAAATTAAAAAAAAACAAGCAAACAAGCATGTGTTGGGGGGGAGTATGTACATGTGTGTTGGGGGAAGGGTCATGTGTCCAAAGGCCAGAGAACAACTTCTGGTGTACTTCCTCATGCCCACCATGTTTGTTGAGACAGGGCTAGCACTTTCTAATTAGGCAAGACAGGGTGGTCAGAGAACAATCTTCTCCCAAGCGCTGGGAATATATTTGTACAATGCCATATCTAGTTTCGTCCTGCAGGTTCTGGAACTGAAATGAAGATCTTAATACTGGAAAGTCAAGCAATTTACCAACTGAACCGTCTCTTCAACCCTACGATATGATCCTCTTAAAGGACACCCCTAAAATTGAGTTGTACCCAAAGACTAATGACTGATGTTGAATGTCATAACCATGCCTCTGCAGCACCGGCAGTTTAGAAAGAAGCACCTGTACACCTGCTAAAACCAGACTCCTTGACTTCCTAGACACTTTCAGGGACAGGCCCTCCCTCACCTGAATGTCAAGGTAAATATGTCCCTCTAAGTCCAGCAACTAGTGAGCCCTACAGTGGAGCCTTGAGCTGGGTTGTCTGACTGCAAACAAAAGCCTACATGAGCAAAATGAATCGTGTTGTTTATGACATCATTTGCAAAACCTCACCAGATCCCATATCTCAGCTGAGGCACCAAATGACTCCAGAGTCTTATTCCTTCAAAATCCTTCCACATAAAACTGAAACCTGATTCTTACAGGTTCGTTAAAACCTCTGGTTTTCCCATTCGTGTTACTGGAGAGGTTTTGGAGAGATAGGCTGGCTCAGAAACGTGAGTCGGTTTAGGGAGGAGTTTCTCAAATACCTTTTCTCATTAACAAAGTTGCTAAACAGACAAAATTTGAAGAGAAACGATATTCTAGCATTGATGACATTTTCCATCTTGAAGTAGGTGACGTTTACAAGATACATCTGCTTTGGACAACAGTCTCTAAGCTTGTAATGTTCCTTTCTTATCACAGGGAGTGATTTGATTCCAAAGACAGGCACAGCCCAGGAGTTTCTTACTGGGGGCAGAGGGCATGTTTTTTGTAAGCAGGTCTTGACTTACAAGTAACCCTTATTTAAATCAGATGAATCTGTTTGTAAAACCCAGTGAATGGATTTTCTTGCTTGCTAATTGTTGGTATGGGAGGTCCTTCTGTCTATGTGTTGCTTTTATTGGTTAATGAATAAAGGAACTGGCTTGGCCTATAGCAAGGTAGAACTTAGTTAGGCAAGGAAAACTAAGTTGAATGCTGGGGGAAAGGAGATGGAGTCAAGGAGAAGCCATGTAATCCCCGCCATAGACAGACACCGGAACTTTACCTGGCAAGCCACAGCTGCATGGCGATACACAGATGAATAGAAATGGGTTAATTTAATATGTAAGAGCTAGCCAATAAGAAGTTAGAGCTAATAGGCCAAGCAGTGATTTAATTAATATAGTTTCTGTGTGATTATTTTGGGAGTCTGGGTAGCCGGGAACTAACAAGTGGCCTCATAACAACAAATTGTAATACCCTTAAGAGGAAGAAAATGTTGCTCTAGAGTTTATAGATTTAAACTCCTTTTCTGTCCTTTTCACTGGATTCAATGGTGATCAGCATAGCCCTTAACTCTATGTGAAAAGTCAGATTTTTATCTTTTGAAATAGTTTCTTCAAAATAAAACATTTGATCCTCTCAGAGGAACCTCACAGTCTCATGATTATGATATTAAAGTTACAAGCTCTTGACCTACATTTCCTTTAGTTCTTGCTTCTGTACAGAAGAATGCAGCTGAGCCCAACTACCCAGTTACGTTACCCCAGGAGGAGGCAGGCTTCCATGTCAACGACATGTGGCAGCCCTTCGGTGCTAATGGAGGGTGTCAAAGCCTGCAGCCACAGGCTGGAAGCCCCATGCTCCTTACAGTCCTGAGCCCTCAGAATCCTTCCCACAGCTACTGAATCTGTGTGAAATACACCTTCTATTACAGAATAAAGGAAGGCAGTCAGATATTCCAAAAATGCACATGTTTAGGCAATGGCGGTAATGTGTAAAAACTATGAAGGTTGGGAATAAACTTCTAGAAGATCTGTCTGTATATTCCAGACATATACACTTCCTACCTTATCCTCCACTAATTAATACCAGAACACCGATGTGTCCAAAGGCCCCAAGAAGAACTTAATGGAAGAAAATGTGCCAACTTCAGAAGATGTACTTCACACACAAAAGCAACTGAATTTTAGATATTCCTGTGACTCTTGTATAAAATCATATTGTATGCATCTGTGTCAGATACAGAAGACCTTGAAGCAACCATCTTCAGATGCCCACAGAAGTTGAATCCTTGCAGCCCTGTCTGAGGCCTAGGCATTTGAGTTAGAACGGTGTGTTGAAACCAGAGGCTTGGCAGGTGCAAGACTGTCCTAGTCCTCCCTGGGACTTCCCTGTTCTTCTTTCCCACAGCTGGGGGACAGAATGAGCATGCACGGTGAAGCATGGTGAGAAAATGGGCATTTTAAGAGTCGTGAAACCTAACTTTCAAACTCTATCAATGTATCAACTAGTAGAACCAACATTTCCCAGGACGGGAAGGACTTAAGAGAACCAAATGGAGAGCAGATCCTGAAGTGTTTCCGGACTCACAACATGGCCTTTGTGTTCATGAGCCCACTGCAGCTGTGATTTCTACAGAGGTCCTGAACAAGACCACACCATGATCAGTTGGTATCCCAGCTGAAATTGCTAACTGGACTCAATGGGCTACCAAAACATTTTTTTTAAAAAAAAAAAAAAGGAGGACATAAAGGGAGGGGAAATGGGAAGGATGTCAGAAGTACCTGGCAGGTAGGGGACAGTAGAAGGGTGACTATGGCAACCAAGGAACTGTGTACAAGTATGACTCTGTCAAACAATAAGTAAAAGTGATAGAATGGAAAATAGATTTCTTCTATAGGAAACACATGATGTTAAATAGACTCTGGTGTACAATTTAGCAACCACTTTGTCTTTTAGCCTGCCGTCACATCCAGGTATGGATGCCACCTCCCAGGTACTGCTACAGTTTCACGCATGCGTGGACTTTATTTAAGCTGCCATACACAACGTGAATTCTTTCTTTCTTTCTTTTTTTCTGGGCGTATTTTTAGTCAGCCCATCGTTCATGGGAAGCATTGTAAACAATGCCCCATTGTCTAGAGATTTTGCAAAGTTTTTACCCATTGAAGTGATGGCAGATCTTTGGACTTTTTCCAATCTGGGGCTATTTATGAACATTCTCACAGTAAGTGCCCTTGTACATTTTTTCAGGTTGTACCTATACTGGCTTTCTCTCTTTTTCTTTCTTTGAGGATTCCATACATGTACACAATGAAATATTATTGAATCCACCACCACCACACCCCACACTAACTTCTTCTTGCTCTAAGATTTTTGTAGGGAGTGCATTTATTGTTGAGCCGAGTACAGGTTTGCACACTTGCAGGGAATCCCCAGACACCAGTGTTAGAGACTGTGCTCCCTCTGCTCTGTCACTCAGCAGTACTTTGGGGGTTTCTTTCTTGTTTTGTCTGAGAACATGCAATGATTTCAGTTCATGTTGCCACCACAACTTTGTAGGTACAGGGGACTCCCTTGTGTGGGGGAATTTATAAAACATGGAGGTTATATTGTAAGTAAAACTAGATCTGAGATGTTTTTTCTTAGTGGATGTTCTTACTTGTTTAGAGATTTGGCTGCCGTTCTTCCAATTATATTCTTTGTGGGGGATGCAGTTTCGCCAAGTACATTTTCTAGGTTGTTCTATCTAAATAGTTTTTCTGATCTGTTAGCTTAGAGATGTTCCAGTTGCTGCTTCCCTAACTTGTGACATCTTCCTGGTCCATAATAACTAATCCTTCTTATCTATGGCTCAGGGCCTTGGCCTTATTACTGTCTAATTCGGAGGAACTGTCATGGTCTCTGGGCTTACAGCCCACCTTCGTATTTTCTGTCCTTTGTTATTTTTTGCTGTTCTGGTCTTTTCTTCTGCTGGTACACTTACAAATTATTGTGGGTCTCAGTTTCTGAGACAATGCCTGACTCATTATTTCCAGACTTTTACTTCAAAGATAAATTTTCCCCTCTAAGGTGTGTTTCAATAGCAGGACAAAAGTGTGATATATGGTGTTTTCATTACAATTCTACTCAAGATATTTTATTTACGTTATAATTTCTGCATTGGTTAGTGGGTTATTTAAAGGTACTTAATTTTGAAATATAATTAGATTTACAGTATCTTTTCTATTATTTTGTATATATGGTTGTCAAAAAACAAAACAAAGCAAGCAAACAAACAAACCTATCAACCTTAGTAACCTGAACTTTTTGAAATGTGCTGTGTATAGTTATTCAGATAAGGGAATGTTTGATTGTAGAAATATATTTCGGCAAGTCTTGAAAAATTGCACCCGGCAGGAGAGGCCTGTTTCCTGTTCTTTCTCTCTTTCCTCTTGCTCTTTCTCCTCTCTCCATCCTTTCCTTCCCTCTGAGGGCATCGGGGCTGGACTGACTGCTCTCCAGGGCATCCTTCTCTCTCACCCTTCAGTATCATCTTTCCTATTTTCACAGGGTATTAGTGACCAAAGTCCTCACAGAAGCTACTTCAGGAAGGAAGGGCTCACCTGGGATCATAGCTTAATGGCCCAGTCTGCCATGGTGGGGAAGGCATGGGTGACGGTGGGCAGTTTGCCGTCTTCCCTTCCTCACACCCTGGTGGAACAGGAAGAAGAAACCAAACAGGGTCCCACTAGGAACTTCAAGCCCCACCCACAGTGACCTACTTCTTTTAACTAGGCCCCACCTCCTGGAGATTCCTGAACTTTCTAAAACATCAGCACCCACCAGAGACATGAGCCTGCTGGGGTATTTCACATCCAAAGCACAGCTCATGGGATCTGGTCTTTTGATGGTCCAGACACCTGAGAATTACCCCAGGTGGGATGAGGTCTTCTGATGGTCCAGATGCCTGAGGATTACCCCAGGTGATGTTGCTTAAGAAACTGACAAGTAAGTTTCTACTAATTTAGCCACATGCTGTGTACCAAGCAGGAGTAACACTGAGGCAGAATACAGCGATGACCTGGAACAAAGTCTACAGTTGGAATATTACTTGAGTCTTCCTGGAAGGTTCCATGCCTTAGAAGTTTGGGACACTGTATAGTGGCATTAAAGGAAGGGCTGGTAGCAAGCCCTTGGTAACTTGCAGTGTGCTCTTAGCAGGGATAAAAGTAGGTCTTTAGAAACTCTGGTTGTTCCCAGTCTCTCTGGCTTTTCATCTTGTCCTTCCTCTTACAGGATTCCCCACCATAGTGACACCTTCCCCCATAAATAAGGTCTTGCCAGTGTGTAAAAAACTGTCAGTCCCACTAGCTTGAACTTCCATAACTTTGAGCTAAATACACCTCTTTTCTTCATGAGGTTCCCTGTGGACAGTTTTTGAGACTGCTGTGCCCATCTCAATGTTATCACTGGTAGGATGACCCAGCTTCTGCCTTAGTGGCATCTAATCTTACCTTTGTGTAGAGTGTTCTGATACAAGTTGGATTTGATTCATCAGTTTGACCCTCAGCACCCAGCTAGAACATCCAGAGACAGCCATTATGTCTATTATCCCAGTAGTGGGACCGTGAAGACAGGAGCATCCCCGGGGATGTGTCACCAGGCAGCAAGTCTAGTCAAATTTGGTAGCACTGAGTTCAATAGAAATGAAGGTGGAGATTGAGAAAATCACCCAACATGGACCTCTGGCCTTTGCATACATGTGCACATACATATATGTACACATAAAGAGGAACATGTACATACAAACAACTAACAAGTCACTATGGGGGCTTCAAGCCCAGCCTCACTCTCCTGGTAGTGCTATGGAGCATGGGCCTTGGGCAGAGGCTCTTCTGGGTTAAAAGGAGAGCTCAGAGAGGCTGATCTGAAACAATCTCTGGGTGCACGGCTTCGCCTCAGCTGCCCCTCACTTCGGCATTGTTGCTAAACTGTACTGTGCACAGAGAAAGACCCGCCAACCCCTGCATCACACAACTTACACCTTTGCTCTCCTCAAAGCTGCAGCAGGAAGGCCCTGAAGTAAGAGTCTTCCATGTAGAATGGAACCCTCTCAGCCTAGCTCAGTGTGCACAGTTAGGGGTAAGGAGGCAATCCCAAGGTCCCTGCGGGTACCAGACACTCTGAAGGACTCTTCCCTACCATTGGCCAGTTCCAAGCTCCCCCCCCTCCATTCCTCTCTTTCCCAGGATAGGAACCTCAGCCTGGACTGCCTTTCTCTCCCAGGTCTATATTTCTTAAAGGATTCCAGCCCTCCTGCTGTGTAGTGGTGTGCAAGGGGGCAAGACCCATCTCTTCTGCTTCACCTCTGTGCCTGTGAAGAAACAGAGGTGCTCACAGGAAGGGCCCATTCTGAGTAATAACTTGGGTGCATGAGGCACCCTGTCTGGGTGTGGCCAACAGTAGGTGCTGGACGTAATTAAAAGAAACCACTGGGGCCAGCAGCGATGTCTAAAACAAAGCCTAGGAAGTTAGAAACATGAGAGACTTGATTTTTCTGGAGGTAACCTCTGTAAGAAACTAGTAATTCACTTGCAAGTCAAAGAAGTAGTACTGACCTGGAGAAAGGAGAGAGAAAAGCCCCAAGAATTGAGATGATGGTGCGCAATGAAGAGCCAGTAGTTAGGACTCTTCCTGTGAGATGCTCCTTCTATAAGAATCCTATAAGAATTTCAGGAGGTGAGGGACCTGGCTTTACAAGACGGCAAACACAAATGCCCAAAGAAAAAGATAAATATGACATCAGGCTGAGGTGTAAAACTTCCCTCCACTCCAATGACACCAGCTCACCTGTTCCCTAACTCACTCCCAGGCCCCTTCATGGGTCTCCATGACATCACCACCCCCAAGGGACCTGCATGTCATTTATTTACTGATTGTGTCACCATCTGTCACAACACAGTATGGTGTCACCATGAGTCAAAGAAACACGCTGACTCTCTTTTTCTCCGGGCACACTGACAGCCTGTGAGAAATGAATCTCCCTTCTACTTAAAGCTTAAAGGGCTTCTGTGAGGCTACCGACAGTCTCTGGAAAGTCCCTTTGATTTCAGCTGTCCCAGGCTAAGCCACCTCCAGGATCCTGGCTCTGTTCACAGCGCCCCTGCCCCCATTTGTCACGTTTCTGAGTCCTTGTTGTGACTATAATTTCCTACATGAAATTGAAGTAACCACTCTGAAGAGATGGGTTATTTTTCTTATACCACAAAACGATGGGAAGATTGAACTTGGCAATGATGCTCAGCAAAAAGATCCTGTGAGGGTATCTGGTATGGAGCAGGGGTGTTAGGAACTCCAGACAGGGAGTGCTGGCCTGTGTGCCTCTGATTCCTCACTTTCCTTCATGATCTGAGAGTGTTTAGTGGATGGGTTACTAGAAACAGTTAGATCTCCTCCTCCTCCTCCTCCTCTTTTTCTCTCTCTTCCCCTCTCCTCCCCTCTCTCTGTTTCTGTTTCTCTTGTTTTCTGTCCTTGGAGAGAATAATGATGGTAAAGACCTCCTCCTCTGCCCCACTCTTAGAAGAGGGAACCAGGTGCACTTTCTCATCCAGATGTTACAGCACAAAGGGCACAAGCGTGTTACTGTCATATCACAGCTAGTGAGAGCCTGTGTGGGCAAGGCACTCAGGATGGTGCTTTCTTTCTACAGCCCTTTCCCTTGAAGTGCAGGAACCTACAGATGACTGGAGAACAAGCTGAAGGAGTTTACAGAGTCCATCCTCTCTCTCTCTCTCTCTCTCTCTCTCTCTTTCTCTCTCTCCTCCCTCTCTCTCTTTCTCTCTCCCTCCCTCATTTTCCAAACCAAAACTCTACACTTTGCCTGAAGAAGACAACAAACAATCCTTCAGTAGTCCTGCATTAAGCGAAGCATCCTCAAGATGGAGACTTGTTCTGAAGGTGAGACGTAAGGCATATGGTGACCAACACTGGGGCGTATAGTCAGTTGTCAAGAGTTTCAGTGTACTTAAGGTAAGGAGCTCAGACAAGAGAGATAGGGGAAGAGGGTGTGTGTGGGGGGGGGGGGGTATGTGCTCCAAGAGTGGAGAAATCAAAGGGCAAGGCATTCTCATTGTCCTTGCATGGATTATCAGGAGAAAGAAGAAGGCCTCCCAACCAGAAAAATAGAGGAGATTGGAGCCAAGTCAGTCTCTTCTTGAAGTCTAAGGATTTGGATGAGCTGAAGATTTTGAGTGGAAGATGGACACGTTTTGTGTGTGGGAGGGGGGCTGTCTGTGTGTCTCCCTTCCTTCCTCTCCCCTCCTCCCTCTCTGTATATTGGTAGGTACGTGACATGTAGGGGTCAGTCAGCACTTAGAGATCACCTCAACTACTGTTTCGTAGGCGTGTTCTACATTGTTTCTCTGCTTTCTTTGAGACAGGGTCTCTCACTGGCCTGGAACTCACCAATTATTCTTGGTTGGCCAGCCAGTGAACTCCAGAGATTCACTTGTCACTACTGTCCCTGAGTAGAGATTAAAAGTTCCCTACCAGGACATCCAGTTTCACATGCGATGGCTAAACTCAGACACGTATGCTCTACAAGATGAAGCGTTTCCTCAGGCACATCTTCTCAAGTTTACAGAGGTAAGTCAGGTACATACTTTACTGCTTGTCCCGAACAGGCCGTACGTCTTTCTCCATCTTACTTAAGAGTGATAGGATTTCCCGCTTCTGAGCCACTCAGTTCAATGAAAAACAAAGTGAGTCCATCAAAGGAGGATGCAGCCTTCATCACAGATGTGCAAGCTGAAATTGGATTGAGTTTGATACGATGGTATGTATTAGTCAGGCCCTATTGGCCAGCATGTGTTGGTAATTGGCTTTATCCTGGCTGACTCCAGAGGAAATACCTACCATCTTAAAGGTTGAAGTTCATCAAGTCTGGCCTCATTCATAACTGTCACCCAGAAATAAGACTAAGCTGTCACTGCCCTAGAGATGGGGACTCCCTTGGAGGCCTGGATGCAGAGCAGTCCCACAGTTACCGTAGTAGCCATTAACTTTAACATCAAATCATTTCTAATAAGGTTACAATTTATCCCTAAGAGCCAAAAAACCTAAACATTTTAGAAGGAACTCTCCATACGATGAGGGGGAATACCTGTGGCCCTCTAGAGCTGGCATGTGCTGTGCTTTGAGTGTAATCTGAATTCATGCAATAGAAGTCTCGTTCCCAGGGTGTTGATATTGAGAAGCACTGGGACCTAGGAGGTGGGACACAACAGCCCACCATCGATCTATGCCGGGGCTCTCCATCTTGCTGTGGGATCTCTTCTCCCCCAGCTCCCACAGCAACGGCAGCCCTGCATTGGCAATAGCAAGGGAACCGTGGCCATTACCGGACCCAAGCTGTTTGGACTTTCACTCTCCAAAGCGCTAAGTGAAATAGATGTTCTTTTCCTTATGAAATTACCCAGACCAGTATTCCTGACATTATCAGCAATTGCCCTACTAAGGTGGAGCACCAGAAATTGTGTCTCTAGGGTCAAGTTGAGCTATTGGCAAAAAAATTAGTCTTCTCCATCTTCCTACTTGCTGTGAGATTAGGTTGAACATTTCTATGACTATGTTTTTATTTTCTTCAGCCTCAGACTACATCAAGTGTCCGTTTGGTGGGGTCATTGAGGAATGAAATGAAAGAAACACATAGAGCATTAGTCTGTGGTAAAGTTAGCAGAAGAAACAAGAACGATCCATTGGGTTTTTTATAAGATAGCCATTGTTCAGTCTTCCAAACTCAGATGGATGGACCAAACAACAAATTTCAGTCCCCGAAGGAGTTAATTCTGAAAACAGACTTGACCTCTGTTAATGACCTCACGTTGCCTGGCTGGGTATGTTCTCACAGGCATACAGATGAGTGTACAAGGCGCGTGTGACACCAAATATGTGCCTTCGGTAGTTGTGCATCATCTGGATAGACAGCCCTTTTCTCAGTTACGTTTCTGTTTCTGTGATAGGATGTACCGATGAAGGCAAGGAAAGTGAAAAGGGGCCTTGTCTTGGCTCAGTTCCAGAGTGGATGCAGTCTATCCAAGATGACAATATGGCTGCAGGGCACAAAGCAAGTCGTTGTACTCCATCAGTGGTCCAGAAGTGGGGCAAGACTGTAAACCCTCAAGCCCACCCTCCATGACACATTTCCTCCAATAAGACTTCATTTCCAAAAGGTTCCACAACCTTCCAGAACAATACAACTAGCTGAAGACCAAGTGCACCAACAGAAGAGCCTCTGGGACACATTACACAGTTGAACCACAACAGCCACAGAGCTTTGAGGCGTGGCTTCTTCCAGTCTCTGAGGAGTAGGTTCATCATGACTCCCTCTGTTGCACACAAGAACCTAAGACACATAAAAAATAAATGATTCTCTAAGGTCCTATCTCTAATGCTCAGTCCTCTTTCACCAAAGGATACGGTGCTTGTTCTAGCCTCAAACCTGGAGAACACTGAAGCTTGTATGTCAGAGAAATGTTGTTTGTGTGTTTGGTAATCTCGTGAAATCCATTTTGCAGCTGGTCACTCAGTCTCAATTCTGCTCTGAAGCACAGGGCACTGTGAAAAGACAACGTAGGGGACAGTGGGCAGCAGATGCACTCTGTTTAGTGTGCCCCAGTCAGCCACATTAAGGAGACTGACATCATCTTGGGATGTTGGGGTCTCTGCAGGGTTTGAATGAGGCCTCTGTGTTCAGCTTTTTCTTTGTTTGGAGAAGGCATATCTTGCTGGAGAGGTAGACTGTACCACAATGGAGCAACATGGACACAGAACACGGGGTGAAAGCTGGTTTCTGAATTCCAGTCGACAGGTGAGGACAAATGGGGCCAGTTTTTGTTGACTGGAAGAGAACAAAACAAACAAACAGAGAACAGGAGAGTAGGTTTAGATTCGCATGTGGCAATGTTCTGTAAAACTAGTTTGTGCTCCTGGGATAACGACAAGTTTTAAAGTAAATATATTCCTGGAATGTAAATCCAGCCTCTATATTATACTTTCCCTTCTCCCCAACAGGCACATGTACAGAACACACACACACATCTCAACCTCTGCTTTCCTCAGCTAGTCCACCATAGGTGCACATGGAGAAACTGCAGGGTAGCTCTCTCTTGTGTGTTCAGAGTCCTAAAACAATTACTTCCCCTGGCTTTTAGGTGACCTAAATGGATTAAAGAGCACTTAAAAAATGTAAGGAAGAGCCACGGAGGAGCCATGAGCGAAGCAAAGGGTCGGGGAAGGTCTGGTAAGCCAGGCTGTCAGATGTCTGGAACGGAAAGGAACTTTTATTATGCACACAGCACTTCCAGAGGTTTTATATTCTCTGTGTTTTGTGAAGTAAATTTCTATTTACTTCACTCAGGATACACCCTTCTGCCGAACAGACCAAATTTGGAGCATTAAGGTGGATGTGAATTCAGATTGTTTTTCTTTTCCAGTATTTTCTGGTTTTGTTTGTTTGATAAGCTCCATCATTGCTGTGGCTGATATCTAAGAAGTGAAGAGATGTAAGAAAGGAAGGGACATTGCTGGCTCACCGTTCAGGCGATATGGTTCAGGACGATCATTACAAGAAGGAAGAGCAGAGGGCTTGGCTGGAGGTTGAGGAGACAGGAGTGTGAGGCTGGCTGCTCACATCTTAGCAGAATGGAAAACAGATCAGACAGGAAGCAGGAAAACCTCAAAACCGGTAAAACCCCAAATACTTATGATATCCAATGTCCTGCTTCATTCCTCCAGCAAAGCTGGGCCTTCTAAAGGTTCCGAAACAGTGCCACTAGCTGGGGACCAAAGGAGCCTGTGGGGGACATTTTAGTGCACAGGAAGTAGCAGTACATATTTGAACTCTAGGGGAGAGGCACTGCAGACCACAAACACAGTTCTGAGAGCGTTGATGGTCGGGGATTTACTGGCGAAGTGAAGCAGAAGCAGCAGGTCCACTGGGCTTCAAGAAGAAAATGCGATACAGCTGTGATTCCAAGGTTCGGGTTCATGGTCAGCCTCCAGGCTTGCTCGTCTGGCTCACCCTCTCTTGAGTGGGAAACCTGAAGGTACCCATATGATCCTCAACTTCCTCTTGGGATAAGGAAGTGGGTGAACATGAGTCCACAGCCTTCAAGGGAGATGTGGGGGTTTTCCAAATGGACCTCATTCTTTTTCTTTGTGTAGTGATTACACTACAAAACATTAGGCCTTTCCCGTGCATCCTGCCCAGAAAAGCAGTTTTCTTAATTTGGTTGACATAATTTTGTGTCAGTCATGCTGAAAGGTGTTTCACACTAACCTATTATTGCCTGAGGGAAACTAATTCCAGTAATTATGACTAAAATCCCTATGGCTGACTTAATCATATTTCCCCTGCCCTTTGTCTCATTTGCATGACAAACTTATAGAGATGGACTTAGCACATCCACTCCCCATGTCTCAGGGTACCATGGTGAAAGAAAGGGTGGAGAGGTTGTAAAAGTCAGTGATCGGAATGGACAACCAGAGCACAGCAGCATCTTCTGACCATGACAGGACCACTGCACTCATGTGTTCACAGCAGCTGCGGCTGCCTGCATAAGATACAGCCAGTTGACAGTCCCACAGGAAAGGGAGAGGGGCTCATGAGCCCCCACTTTTAGCTGAGGAACTACTGACTGATATGGCTTCTGAAGGAAAGTCAGTTTTCTTTAAAATTGTAGAGTTTGGTAGGTCTTTGACTCCAGTCAAAAGGTCCTGCACCCAGGCGTATAGGGGCAGCAATCGGTGTCAATGAGTTATTGACAGATGACAGAGACATACAAAGACAGAGATATTGAGATGGGCTTTGTCTTCAGTTTGTTGCCTTTTCTGGTTTGTGCTCAATGTAGGCTGTAACAAAATTCCCACAGGAACCCTTGACTTCCTGACAGGTCAAGTTCATATTCAATACTGACCCCCATCGCTATTCTTTCTACACTCCTTTCTCCTTGGCTCATTCCAATTTTCATGACTTGCCCATTCAGCATCCTTGACAGCCAGATTAGGATGGAGATCACATTTGCAACTCTCTTGAACTACTCTGATAAATGTTTCTATCCAAACCTTGGTTCACAGACCTTAGGGAGAAGTCAATCATGGGCAGTGAGTTCTAAACACAGTCATTGTGCATTGGACAACAGCTCCTTTATACATTTTTTTAAAAAAGGTTTTCTCTCACATCCCATTAATATCCTCAAATATTGGTATAACCAAGTCATTTTATCTTGACCACCTTCTCAATTTTAATGTCATAATTGTTCATTTACTCCAATGTTTACACTAATATTTCTGAATAATACAGAAACCTATTTAATGGGTCAAAAATCAAGACAATAATTAACAGACAATGTTGTATTTGTACACAGGGATGGATAGATAGATAGATGATAGACAGATAGTAGATAGATTATAGATAGATAGATAGATAGATAGATAGATAGATAGATGATAATAGATAGATAGATAGATAGATAGATAGATAGATAGATAGATAGATATGGATGGTAGACAATAGATTCATAGATAGATAGATAGATAGATAGATAGATAGATAGATTCATAGATAAATAGATAGATAGATGGATAGATAGATAGATAGATAGATAGATAGATAGATTCATAGACAGATAGATAGATAGATAGATAGATTCATAGATAGATAGATTCATAGATAGATAGATAGATGGAAGTAAGGCATAGATACAGCATGAGGTGTACATTTGGCTGTGGATAGAACACTAGAATGGAGGTATGAATATTTGAATGCTGACATCAAATCATATAAGAAAACTGCTGAAGCATCACATGAAGTCAATGCTTAAAGGGCAATCGGTCTTGAGTCTTTAATTTATAACAAGAAAATAAAAATACACAAGCAATCTAAATACAGAGGGGTGGGAAACACGCTTGGCTGGCAAAACCATAAAGAAAAGTGAGGAAGCCATTCCATGAAAGTCTGAGGACAGGACGGGACAATGGTGGGTGACCTTGAGTCTATATGTCGCAGCATTGGCCGTACATGAGCCACTGTGAGGTGCAAACATTTGACATCCATGGCAGTGCTTCTGCTTCATTTACGCTCATTTTTGTCCTTCAAAATCAGATTTTACCCAAAGCTCACAGCAGCATAGGAGTGAGATCCTTCCTGGGAGCGTCTGTGCCGTGAGACCTGATCTCAGTGCCCCCAGTTGTTTTCCTGCTCACCCCCAGAAGCAGGCACCACTCATGCAGGGGACAGAGATTGCGTCTGGCTTTTGGAGACCAGTAGAATTCACCGGGGGGATTAGGGCAGTGACCATTACAGCAGGACCGAGAACAGGAGGGGGATTGTGAATGACCTCAGGGCTGTAAAGACCATTGTGGTTAGGTCACCAGGCAGCCTGGTAGAATAGGGCTCCGAAAGAGAAGAGAGAATTAAAAGCTGTTATTGGTATCCATTGTGCAGACCAAATTGCTACAGAGTAGAAAGTAAGGCAAGGAATTAGAAGGAGGTTGTATTTCTTTCAAAGGAACATTTTCACTGAGCAGTGTAATTTATGGAATCCAAGCAGTAACAAGGGCAAAATAATATATGTCAAATAAAGTGAGCATTAATTACCAAAGGCGTGTAAAGATTTGCCTGCGATGCAATTACTCTGGCTGTTAGAAGGGTGTTGTGTGTGTGTGAGAGAGAGAGAGAGAAAGAGACAGAGAGGGAGACACAGAAACAGGGAGACACAGAGACACCGACACAGACAGAGAGCATGCCCGTGAACTGAAAGAGGAAGGGAAGGAAGCATGGGACTGTCTTCTAGTTCCACTTGCGAAATGTCCTGTCTTGCAATATGAGTGGTATCAGAAGACCCTGTGTGAGGAGCCGGTATTGTCCGTCAACACCGGGGAGAGGATCAAGGTAAGGGAAGCTGATTCCAAAAGAATGTCCCCACGTGAAAGAGGCCACCCTAATTGCGGCAGCTGAGAGCCAGGAAAGCTATCATAGAAAACCCCTGACCTCCTCAAGTCATGCTGACAGGAAGTAGCAGATGGCAAGGACAGGGTACAAAGGCACACCTGGCCAACTGAAGAGGGCTGTTTCCCAAGGCCACCTTCTGGAAAGAGCTTGCAGAGCACAGTGCTTAGGGACCTGTTGGTAATTGGCTCTGCTAATTGCCACTGGCTTAGTAAGAGTTTTCATAATTCAATTTTTGTTTAATGACTAAATAGAATTTACCAGGCCGCAGTGATTATTGAATACTTCAAGTTCTGTTCTATTATCAAATTTGAATGGATAACCATTGTTAAGTAGGCGGGAATAGAATGTGTTTGTGTGCTTGACGGCCGGGAAGTACCGCTTCTTGTTTTAGCTGTGCAAGGAGCTATGTTCTAATCAGGAAAATCAGTAAACTTATAAACGTGAGAGCCATGAAATACGAGAGGAAAGGAAAACAGCACAGCAGCCTTCCTTGCTTATGTGTGCAGGCTCCCAGCTGTGCTCGTGGTGAGAGGAAGGAGAAAATGAAAAGGTGTTGGGCTGCTGCCAGAGGAGTAAATGGAATCTCCATATTCTATTTATTGCCAGAGCCAGCTTGAGGTCTATTCATAAGATACTTAGTTAATGCAAAGAAAATGACTTAGCTCTGCTTCAGGTGCGTCATCAAGGGGACGATGGGACGGTATCAAAGCTGTCCCATTCCCCTGCTTGGTCTCCAGACAGCCTGCTAGGACCAACCTGTGAAGGACCCCATTCATTCTTCCTCTCCTTCTATTTTTAGGGATACCAGTTCCCACCTCCCCCTTGTTCCCATTGTTTCTCGAGACTTCTGCAGAGGAAATACCCAGGGACACATTTCCCTGACTTCCTTCTCTCGCTGTCCAGCTGGAATCCTAAATCCAATTATAAACCTATTAAAATGTATATAAATGGCTGAAACTGTAGCTTGCCTATCCAGAGCCCAGCCGCTTCCCTTCGCTTCTAGAAGAAAGCATCGGCAGCAGGCTGTGGGCAATGAAATCTTGGATAAATCATCATTTGAAAATCTTTCAAAATGTTTCAATGTATACGAACAAATTTTTAGTGGCCGCCTCAAATAGCTTCAAGTTTCAGTTGAAATAAATGTTCTTGGGTTTCAAATTTATACACCCCCAGCCACATGGGAGACTCAGCAAGCTACTCTTGTTTGTGATATGAGAATGATGTAACCACAGATTTGTCAGAGGCGGCCAGGGCTCTAGCACCGAGAGGTGCAATAAAAGGCGGTTCTTAAGGCCAAGCCGCCGCTTACAGCATTCTTAAATGCTTCCAGGGCAGCTAAAATACAAGAGTAAATTATAAAATGTTCTCTACAAGATGAGCCGTTTCTCAAGTATTTTTTTCTTGATTCTTCATAAGTAATGGGACTCTCCCTGTTCAAAATAATATCCTTGTGTACCATTCTAGAACATCCTGGGAAGGTTTTAAAACACATTCCTTCATGGCTGAGGAGACACCCGTGAGGTCTGCCCTCCTCGAGGATTTATAGACGGTTGATGACTGTGGGGTAGGGAAGAGATGTTTTAGTGGTATAGCCACTGGTGAGGTGTCCATGCTCCTGCCAAAATACCTGCACCAATATTCGTGTAAGCAACTTTGTAGGCGGAAGTTTCCCTGTCCTGGTAGCCACTTCCCAAATAACAGACACAAAAAAAACCTTAATATTAATTGTAAATGCTCAGCTCATAGCTCAGGCTTGTTACTAGCTAACTCTAACATTTAAATTAAACTTTATTGCTGTGGGAGGTCCTTCTATGTTTGTGTTGCTTTTATTGGTTAATGAATAAAGAAACTGGCTTGGCCTATAACAAGGTAGAAGGAAGGCGGAGTCAGAGAGAAGCCGTGTAGCCCCACCAGAGCCAACTGGAACTTTACCTGGCAAGCCACAGCCATGTGATGTTATGCAGCTTAATAGAAATGGGTTAAATTAATATGTAAGAGTTAGCCAAAGCCGGGCGGTGGTGGCGCATGCCTTTAATCCCAGCACTCGGGAGGCAGAGGCAGGCGGATCTCTGTGAGTTCGAGGCCAGCCTGGTCTACAAGAGCTAGTTCCAGGACAGGAACCAAAAGCTACTGAGAAACCCTGTCTCAAAAAATCAAAAAAAAAAAAAAGAGTTAGCCAATAAGAAGCTAGAGCTAATGGGCCAAGCAGTGGCTTAATTAATACAGTTTCTGTGTTATTATTTCGGGGCTGAGCAGCCTAGAAATAACAAGGGGCCTCCCTCCAACACTGTATTTCTTATCTACGCTTTGCCACGTGGTTTGGTGCCTATTCTCAGTAAAACCTGTCCGTCTTGCTTCTTTCTCTATCTCCTCGTCACTGCTCTGACTCTGCCCTTCTTTCCCCAGCATCCTCAGTCTGATTGCTCCACCTATACTTCTGTCTGGCTATCAGCCAATCAGCATTTTATCAAACTAATCCGAGTGGCAAATCTTTACAGTGTACAAAAGGATTATTTCACAGTGCAACCCTAACAAAATGGGCCATGCTCCCTTGCCTCCAACAAAGACATGAAAGTAAAAGAGAAACTGAGAAGAGAAGGGGGTGGGCCAGCAAGGGTGCAAAGGGGTCAAGAGAAGGTAAGGGGGCAGATATAATCAGAACACACTATAGAGACACATGGGAGATCTCTGAGTTTGAGGCCAACCTGGTCTACAGAATGAGTTCCAGGGAAGCCAGGACTACACAGAAAAGCTCTGACTGGAAAAAAACAACAACAAAACAAAATAAATAAATAAACCTAAAGTCACACCTCCACTCCTATAGCTGTTTCTGCTTAAAACAAGAGAAAAATGCAATAAGTCAGAGGAAAGAGAGGCCTAGGAAGAGAGATCGGTAGAGCTAGGGAGGTCCTGTGAGTCCCTCCTCCTGGAGATGGGTGGGCACATAATTACCTGGACTGCACAGACCCCTTAGAGAACCACACTCTAGCCCAGCTAATGAAATCTCTGGCTATAACCTAGAAAAGCATCCCAGAGCATAGAGAGCATTCACATCTCCAAAGGACTAGGTGAGAACGAAGAAGCGCTTAGGTCTAAAGAGTGGGCAAAATATGTAAATATCAAAGAGCCAATGCATAAGAGGTAGCTGTAGCATAAGTGTTATAGTCAGAGCTGTGTCATTTGTATGAAAAAAAATCCCATCAGTGAGCAGTGGCCAATGCCACCCTGGAAATCAGCAGTTTTCTGGGCACCTGGGAGTGGTTAGCACAGGCAGAGGCAGCAGAACCAGGTGTCCAGTGTGGTGGTGTGGCGGCCTCACAGATGTGGGAAGAGAAATGCTTGTAGCAGCAGGAGGTTGGGCAGAGTTACAAATCATTCAAATCACAGATTATACTGTGGTCCCATCACTCTGACCTGTTAAGAAACCATTATAGAGAGGGCCTTTGCTAGCTCACTGTCCAAGGGGAAGTCAAGGTCTTGGAGAAGACGTGGAGGCAGGAGTGTAAGGCAGCTGGTCACACTGTATCCACAATCCAGAGAGTAGACGTAATGGGTACTGGTGCTCAGCCCAGTTCTTTTTAAAAAATTACACCTATTTGCTGTGTGTGTATGTGTGTGAGTTGGTGTGTGTGTGCATGCATGTGCACATGTGTGTGTGTGAGTGTGTGTGTGTGTGAGTGTGTGTGTGTGTGTGTGTGTGTGTGTATACATGCCTGCATGCTGTGGATACCTGTACATGCACAGAGATCAGAGGACAATACAGAAAATGAAACTCTCCTTTCACAATGTTGGTCCCAAGGATGGAACTCAGGACAGCAGGTTTGGCAAGTGTCTTTACCCATTGAGACAACTAGAATGACCAGTTTCTTCCTCCTCTTCCTGCTTCTGAGACTGGGTCTCACTTTGTAGCCCTGGGTGACCCGGAACTCACTACATAAGCCAGGCTGGCTTTGAATTCACAGACTGCCGCTGCCTTCCCCTTCTGGGATTGAAGGTGTGCAAATTTGTCCTTTTTATTCAGTCTTGGTTCCCAGTCCATGTCACTGTGCTGCCTTCATCTAGAGTGGGAATTCCTTTTTCAGGTGAGCTGATCTCTGCCAGACATCCCCAGAGATTTGTTTCCATGGTGATTCTAAATCCCATAAAGTTGACAATGAAATCTGACCACCACACTTCCTCTTCCTCCAGATGAGTGACACTTGCTCAAATTTCTCAGCGCACTCTGACCTGTATTCACTAGGAACCCGACTAGGGGAAACATTTGTGTTTCTGTGACCGTGAAATCTGCCTCTTATAAATCACCTTACACCAACCCCAGGATTTATACTGCAGTCATTCATGTTTATACTTTATCATTACATTAAGAGATCATTAAAAGCCGGGCGGTGGTGGCGCACGCCTTTAATCCCAGCACTCGGGAGGCAGAGGCAGGCGGATTTCTGTGAGTTCGAGACCAGCCTGATCTACAAGAGCTAGTTCCAGGACAGGCTCCAAAACCACAGAGAAACCCTGTCTCGAAAAACCAAAAAAAAAAAAAAGAGATCATTAAAAATCAGGGATTATAATAGGGTCTGTGTGTACGCTAAATGCACAGCCTTCTTGAAAATTCCCAGAATTGAAAAGTACGGTCCATTGAAAGAATGTTACAGTCACAGAATGTCACAGGAGTGTGTCTGGTCCTGGCCAGGAAGTCACACTAGATTGCTGTAAGTATAGTTTTTATTAATTCATTGGTTATCATTTGATAATTTCATACACACATTTAATTTTGATCAAATTCATCTCTATTTTCTCACTTCCAATTTGACCTCTATCTCCTGATCACTTTTACCTCCCAAATTCATGTGCTCCTATTGCAAACCCACTGATTTTATTTAGTGCTGCCTGAATGCCATTGGGAATAAGGTCTCTTAGGGTACTTTACCCCTAATCTACACTGGGATTTTGGACGATTTGCGTGAAGTCAGATAGATTGGCGACGTTTTAACCTGAACCTGAGAAGAACTGACTTACAGCAGGAAATCTCCATTTACCACCAGTCCCCACAGTAGAAACCCCACCATGCAACTGTCTGTCTATCGCTGGCATTGTTCAGAGGCTCAAATAACAAAACACACATAAAAGTTGCACAAATTCAAGTACGGCTGGCTTGGATATCTGGAGAAATTCCCTGATTTGGATTTTAAAAAATGGTGGTGCTTGGGGGACTGCTCAGTGAAGAAACTGTTTGCCCCTGGAACCTGCTCAACTCAACTGAGATTGGATCTGCAGAACCCCCGCCAAAGACATAGCAAGCACTGCACACATCTGTAATCTCCGTGTGTCCCTAAGGACAGGGGAGGTGAGAAACTTCTCAGCCAGCAGCTAGTGTGACAGACCTGGGGGCAAATAA
Source organism: Microtus oregoni (assembly GCF_018167655.1). NCBI lineage: Eukaryota > Metazoa > Chordata > Mammalia > Rodentia > Cricetidae > Microtus > Microtus oregoni. The sequence goes on along the minus strand of NW_024543093.1, from coordinate 9,603,417 downwards.
TGAGAGCGAGCCTGTCTCAAAGAATGCAGAAGATGTGGACCAATATCCGATGCTCACACTCACACCCACGCCTGAGTGAACAGACAGTGGTCCAGTTACTGTAATCTGCCAAGACCACAGGCCTTATTGTCTTTCAGATGGAGTCGTGAGGGAGCAAGTGTCTACCTTGCAGGCTTTTCTTCGGCCATGTTCTCTTTAAGTTTCACCTCAGAAGAAGTACTTTCAACACCTGGTCATTCCCTACTCTGTCTCCCACCTGCCATCTTTGCTAAGGTCCCTCCTCCCCCACAACACAAAGCACAAGGGGAGGGGGACTGTACCCTTTTAGAGGTAAGAGGTGGCCAGAGGCAACTTCCGCACCTTTTGAACTGTCATGATTCACAGCTGTGCCAATTCTCAGGCATGACCGGTTCAGGGGCTCATCTTCCTACCGTTCCACGATTCTCAGTACTGAACGGGAAGAGCGCTTATCATTCAGAAACAATTAGTTTAAGGTGTTCATTTGGATGAAAGCATCTAGAATATAATTCAATTGCATTTCAATTATATTTCAATTCTAAATCTTTCCATTACAAGCCACAGAGATTGTATAATTCCAGCAACGCTGCCCCCAGCAATGAGGAAGGCCAGAGGCAGCTGGAGCTGGCAAGGGGGAAGCCCAGCAATTGTGTCTCTCCTAGCCGTCTGCTTGGTCCCCTCCTCTCAAGCTCTGGGGTGTATTTCCACCAACCACTGTCAAGTTTGTTTTCAGAAAATCCCATTTGATGGGGAGCAGTGTGCATGGCGCTGCTTAGCCCCCGACAGGCTATCCTCTGGCCTTTAGCTGTATACATTTTTAAGGCGGGCAAATATTTACACTTAACCTCCCAAGTCTTCACCTCTCACCTTTTCTGTAGCCTACGCCAAACCTTTTTATGTCCACACAAGTAATGGATCCTTTTAGGCTTGGCGTCTTCCACTCTTATTTACACTTTTTTGGGCTGATTTGTGGGAGGGTATTACAATGTTTGGAACACAGACACTGGAGGCTTGTGAACCTGCCATGCCCCCCTCATGTCTGGCGGGGAGGGTTAAAAAGCTCCCAAAGTCAGGCTGACAAAGACACAGAGACTGAACCTTGCTTGTGCAGAAGGGCATCCAGAGGTAGTTGACACCTCCTCCCACCCCACAAGCTCCCAGCAGCAAACACCAGTCCCTCTCTGAGCTACAGCACTTAGGCTGCTAGGATAAACCCAACAGCATTGTGTTCATTTCCTCCTGAGCAAAGACCTATTGTTAAGGGTCACATTTAACCCTCACAGAGATTTTATTCCCCTCCTGCTGCCTTTGAGAACCTGGTCTCTGGTTTGGGCAGTCATAAAAGTTCTCATCCACCTCTGGGGGAAATCACTAGATTATACAAATCAACCTGGAAGTGGTCTCTGACGGAACGGCAGCAGGAACAGTATACAGGGATGAAATCGGCCCCTGACCCCTGGTCACTTTCTCCACATAACCCCTGTCAAACATCAACTCCCAGCATGCACTGGGCTACCTGTCTAGACTGGTGATAACCTCATTTTGGTATACCTTATTTCACTAACCAAATCTACCAGGCATACGCAGCCTGAAGCTGGGGCAGCCCCCTGAAGCTGCTCGTGAGGCTCCATTTCCCAGATGTACTTTTCTGGGTTGCTCAAAGTTCGTTGGCTCTGACAAGGATATTTATCTGCTAAAACAAAGGACGTTGGCAGTGGCAGTGAGCAGAGCCACAGCCGATTCTTCACCAGGCTGGGAGGAGGGGCGGTGGTGGTTCTGAACACCTGTGCAGGTGATGGATTTGCTGGAAGAGGGTGGATTTAAACAGGGTGCTATCACATTTCAAGGGGAGCAGATTGCACCTAACTGAGCGTCAGTTGGCTCAGACCACTGCTCCTGTGGGCATGGGGGAGGGGCGTGTGTATGCCTAGGAAAGCTCAGGGCTCAGTCTCTGACCCACAGTGTGGGCAGAGAACTGAAAGGCTGTCCCATGCGTTCCCCTGTAGTCCCCCCACGCAATCCCCGGAACCCGGCCACTTGAGCTACCTACTGAAAGTGGCCTCATTCGGAGCTGGAAAATACCAAAGCTTGAAGAACTATAAACCTGATTTCCTGGGTTAACCTTTACAAAACCCTACTTTTCTTGTGACACAGGGTTTCTATACTATTGCAGTCATGGTTACCTATACTTAAAAACTGGCAACCCAAACTCATTCAGCTGATAAGAGTGGCATTTTCTTGTCATAGTGACCAACTACCTGACAAGAGACACCTTTAGGAAGGGAGGGTCTGAGGGGATCTGGCCAGAAGGTACATAGGTGTCTGTCTCTGTGTAGACAGCAGCATATGGGAGCTGCTTCCTCCTCATACCTCAGTGGTGAGGAAGCAGAAAGACAGCTGGAATCTGTCTACGGCCCTCAGGCTGGCCCTCCAGTCACCCAATTCATACAGCTATGCACCACCTCTAAGAGGTTCCACAGCTTTCCACAACAGCTGGAGACACTTGTTCGAAGTTAGGAGCCTGTGAGAGACAGTTAGACCCACAGGGAGGGCTCTGAATTCCAAAAGATTCTATTCTTGCCGATTCCATCCTGGGTGCTTGGGCAGGATGTCACAGCGGTTAAGAGTGAGTAAGGGCTAAGACCTGTTCACTTCGTGGTAACAGGACCACTGGGCAGGGACAAGAGGTGTCTGCGACAAGACCCTCACCTACCTAGAGACCCAGTTCCTCCAGCCAGGTCCAACCTTCTTAGGATTCTACCACGAGAGAAAGGAGTTGGACCATCTAGGACTAATCCACCAGAACCAGGAGAGAGTTCCTTTTGAACCACCACACCGTTCAATCACAATGTTACTGTAGCTGCTCAGGTAACGCTCAGTCTTACAAATATGGACACGCATGAAAAGATGATGAAAAACAGCCTCTCCAGGGCTCCTGGGAAAGCCTGACTTGTCAGTTTCCCTCCTGAGGTAATGTTTAAAATGCTCCTCCGTGTGCTTTCAAAAGGAAAGAAAGAAAGAGAGAGAAAAAGAAAGAAAGAAAGGAAGGAAGGAAGGAAGAGAGAGAGAGAGAGAGAGAGAGAGAGAGAGAAATGGAGAGATCCTGCAGCGGACACAGGCCACAAAGATATGCATGGAGCTCGTAAGAGAAATCAAATTTGATTTTCAGCAGTGGGGACAATGACGAATGTCTACGTGATGAAACAGGGTGCAATCCTGAAAGAGTGGATTCTACGTTGTTCTCCCAACAAGGAAATCATCAATTAAAAAACTAGAGACTGGCACATATGCATACAGAGAAAGAGGGAGGGAGGGAAAGAGGGAGATGAAAAGTTAGTGTATGACAATTCCTGTACTATGGAAACTATGTACTAAATGAGACAGGAGAGATACACAATGTTAGCATAGTGTGTTATATATTCAGAAAAATAAAGCATTATATCTTATTTTCCCAAGGAGTTCACACACACATATACTCAACAGACACACATATACACATGCACATACACATATACATTTTATATGTTATAGGTACTATAAGAACATAGAGACATGGCAAACTGTATGTTCATAAACATGCCCACAGATTCAATAACGAAAGGAAAATATTTCCAGAACTTCTATTGGCAGCAATGGCAATGACCCTTCCAAACAGCAGGACACACTAGACACGAGGTGACTGATAAACATTTGTTTCTATCAAAGCCAGTCTACAATGGCACCCTCTTATGGGCTAAGACAAGCAAATAAAGTTAAAGACAGCTTAATCTGAGAGGCAACATGCTTTTATACTACAGCAATGTTAAGATGAACAATATTGTTAAGAAAAAACAATAATACAATATTCCTAATATGTAAAAAATTATTGTGTATTAATAGGAAAATGTAAGCAATGCAGAGGCTTGCATAAAGCAACACACGATATTTTAAAATAAGAAGTATAAACTTCTTATGAGTGTGGGAAGAGGAAAGTAGATCTCAACTTCAATTGCTGCAAATGAATTTTTAAAAATATTTTACAGTTATTGATTGATTGACTGATTGATTTATATGTGTGCATGCTTCCAGAGGTCAGAGGACAACCACTGAGGGGCCAATCTCTCCCTGCACGATGCACCTTCCAGAGACTGAATTCAGACACCAGGTGTTGCAGCAAGCCCTTTGCCCACCGAGCCATCTTGCCAACTCTTGCAAGTAATTCGTTTTAATTATAGATGTTTTCTCTTCTGCCTTAGTGACATATAATAAAATGACTCTTCATATACACAACTGAATTAGTTCTGTGTCATCTGATGGAATGCCAATTTCCTAAAAGAGAAAGAGTGATTTCTACGGAGCAGAACTAGAATTTGAAACCCTTAGGACATTCTAGTTGAATGCTCCAAGACTTCATTTATAAAACTATTCTCTATAGATCCCTGGAAGCATGCACGGGTGTTTCCTTGGCTGTTGTTACTAGACAGAGGGTGGTAGAGCTGCCTGCCTTATATTTGTGATAACAGAAAAGAATCTAATGGTCACCCAGGGCACTGGTGGTTCTGTGGGGCATGAGGACATGGGCTGTCTTTCTGTTGCTGACTACCCAGGAGCTGGTGGTTTGCGGGCCAGAATCTTTCCCAGTAATCCAGCCCCCTCCTATTTGTCTCCTCATTTTAAAGTGCTCTCTATCCCTTGTACTCAGCTGGTGTCAAAGAAAGGAATATGAAGGTACATCTGGGGCTCTTCTGAAGCTGGGCCACTTGAATTTTGTGACTCCAGCAGGGACTTTTGGGGGCTCAGCGTGGCAGAGTCCAGACTTGGTAACGAGGGAGCAGACTCTGAGGGTGTTAGTTCCTTCCTGATGGAGAAGGGGAAACAGAGAGCATCCCTTTCCCCCATCTCCTGTAAATACTGCCTACTTCTAGGCTCTGGGCTGCTTTGTCTCAGGGGAGTCAACTGTTTCTTTGGGTTTTAGGCTTGCTTCCGGAAGCTCCCTGCCAGAGATATTGCATTGCATAAGCCGAGGATTTGTCTAGGGTCTCAGAGGAGGAGGTAGAGAAGGCTTGATATTAGACACCATGCTGGAACAGGAGAGGGCACCCAGGTACAAGTACATATAAAGATATTTCAAATAAAAAGAAACAGACCCATTTTTTTTTCAAACTCAGTGGAATTTACTGCTTGAATGTGATATTTATGTAATAGGGACCTAAGAGGTAACATCACCTCAGCTTGGAGGAAGAGTCAGCAAGATCATTGCACAAAAAGAAGCCATTCAGCCACCAGCATGTACGGACTCCTCCAGTTGTCTGAGCATAAAAGAGGGGCAGAGCCCTGTCACAAAGAAGGAGAAGGAGAAGAAGAAGAAGAGGAAGAGGAGGAGGAGGAAGGAAGGAAGGAAAGAAGGAGGGAAGGAAAGAAAGAAAGAAAGAAAGCTAGCTACATTGCATCCTTCCAATAAAATCGCCAGGGCAATGTTGAGCACACTGACTCTAAGTGTTGTTTTGTTGTTATCTTCTCTCCTTTAAACCTTTGGTTTTACTCTATAAAGTGTGTTAGTACAGGTGTATCTGTGCAAGTGTGCACACACAGCCTATGGAGGACAGAGGTCAGCTTCTAAGAGCTGGCTCTCTCCTTCCATGAGATTGAGCCATTGGGTGAGGCAAGCCTTTCACCTCTGAGCCATCTTACTGGCCTCGTGGTTGTTTTCCCAAATGGTTTCTGTGATCAAAAGTGATTGGTGCTCAGAGCCAGTAGACTCAGAGGGAGAACACACCTTCATGGCGTCACCTGAAGATTCCCCAGAGAGACCTAGAAATGGGAAAGGCCAGATAGCACACCATCCTGTAAGGCACACCTGTTTTCATAGTCCTGTGGGGAGATAAACTGCCATGGTACATCAGCTGGGGAGATTCAGAAGACAGGGGATCTATGCCTGCATGCACGTCTGTGATTCTTACAGTGTGTCTCCTTGTTGGTAAACGGGGGTGAGTCTTGGAGACCAACAGCAGGATCAGAATGAGTTTTTGTTGTTTCTTTCTTGGCATCCCAGGAAACACAAGGGGGGACAGTGCCCCACACCTTATAATCTATGAACTCTTAACACTGAGAAAGTTCAACCTTAAGAGCATCCAGAGATATAGAACACAGTAGCAACCCTAGTTATACGAGCAATTTTGTGTTTCTTTCTCCTTCCTCAAGTTCATACAGCTTCAACAGGGCTAGAAAGATAATAAATGTTAGCAAAAGGGGACCGGAGATTTAAAGCAAGGGGTGTGGCCTGAGATTAAAGGTGCGAGAAGATTGCAAGTTGCTGATACTCACTGCCACGTCACAGCGCACACTCTGGCTAGACAGTCCCCTGTGGCAGGGACCAAAAGAGTCATGCTAATTGTCTCACTGAGGAACATGGTGTTAATAAACTTCTTGAATATGCTCCTGCTGGCTATAGCCCTGCCTCTGTTTCAGATTAGGTAAGGCTCAAAAGCAATAAACATCAGTCTGCCCCACAAGGCAGCTTCCAGGGTGCTAAGGAGCAAGGGGAAAAGATAAAATGTATCTGTTCTTCTCTGGGTACCTTGTGCTGCCTGGATGCTGGGCGCAATCTTGGCACCTGTTACATCAAACACAAGGCTCACAAATGACCCCATGAGTTTTCCAAACATCTTGCAACAAAAGGAAGGAAGGCATAGCTCACCTTGCCCTGGGCACGCACAAGTTTGTTCTCCATGACCTCTACAGCCCTCTGTTTTCAGCAACCATCGCTCCATGTTAACAAAGAGGACATTCCCAAAGACCTTTAAATTGTGAAGGCTGAAACGGAAGGATATTTCTGTGCCTGAACACCTTCCCCACAAGAGATAGATTGAAAGCTTAAGCCCGGGTCGCAGTATGGGAAGGCAGGGCTTTTGGAGAAGTGTTGAAGTCACGAGGACTCTGTTCCCACAAAACCCACTGATATCATTTCCACAAGGGCTCATGGGAATAAACTTCCTCTTCTGTCCACGGGAGTGGAAGACAAATACTAATATTTATTCTCAGCCCTCCAGCATGTGAGAATGTGGGGGTAGGCTGCAGGTACCACGGCCTTGATCATCACCCTTCTAAACCCGTAGCTGAAACAGAGGAAACTTCCATCCTTTATAAAGTGTTAGCTCTCCATTCCTCTGCTATAATAGCATAAAGCCAGAGTGACATTAAGGCTGCGAGGTCATGCCTGTGTGTGTGACACCAATGTTAACGGCTTTCGTCAACACCACCCCTGTCAGCGCCCGTCAGAGGGCAGCTTGAGTTAGGCATCTACTCATGATGACGGACCTACACAGGATGTACCCCAATCAGCTTGGCTTCTTGGCCTGGTGGGTACACACACTTCTCCTTTTCTTCTCTGCCATGCCCAGAGTCTTCAACCTCAGTGGTGGTGAGGTTGAAGGTTCAACCCAAACCCACAGTATACAAGCTGGCGCACCCAGTATGCTGAGGGTCCTCCAAGGAAGAGGGCCTGCAAAGGTGCAGCCATCTCGACAGCAGAGGTTCATAGGGCCCAGGCGAAACTGAGGAGGGAGAGACTGACATGTGCTATGGGGTAGAGGTTTTACACAGCTCTCTCTCAGAGCTCTTGGGCCAGGGAATTCAGGAGGATGGTCCCTGCCCCCAGATTGCGGGAGGTTTTTTTTTTTTTTTTTAATGGAATGAGCTTACTAGCAAGTGTGTATTTTAAGACAGTCAGACTTTGTAAAATAAACACAGGAATTAACACTTGATTTCCATGCTGGCCAGCTGCCCTTAGAAACAGTCTTTGTGAAAGTATCAAACCTTATCCCCAGCAATCCCAAAACACAGAGAGGAAACAGCCTTGACCCAATTAAGAATTCACTTTTAACACTTGCCATAAATTATAAAAAAAAAAAATGCCACCAAAAACAGCTCAGTCTAGATAGAGAGGTGGCTGTGCAGGGAAAGGAACTGAAAAGCAAAGGAAGGAGGGATGCATGTTTCAAGAAGAATAAAGCAAGCAAGGGCTGTTTTGAAGGTTTGGAGAGGGAGTGGCAGGCTGAGGTCCCAGGAGAAAGCCACCATGGTGTGGCTCCTGGGACGAGAGCATTGAGCAGGCCTTCTGCCAGAGTAATTCAGAGGCATGATAGCAGGAAGGTTATTGAAGGTGCAGGTGGCTCAGAAAAAAAGGATTGCCGCGGAGGTGGGCAGGATTCCCGCCAACAGCAGCGAGGTCCTCACTTAGAGAAATCTTGGCAGCACTTACATCATGGTGGCCGCTAGGTTGGGAAATCCTCGAAGTGTGTCAGGAGATGACACAGAGCAGGTGGTTCCTGTGGGAGAAAGGGAGACACAGCTGCAGAAGGCGCCTGCCTGGGTATTGACTTCCCTAGGGACAAATGTCGGCGGTGTCATCGACGCCACAGGCTCTTGGAGTGGAGTGAGTTCCACACTCACTCACCGAACACTCAAAAAGCAAGATGGGCTCCCTGCCTGAGGTGGGAAGGAAATTGGCGCAGCACAGAGGCCAAATCGTGTAGGAAGCAAGATCAAGGCCCGGTTCTAAGATGCTCAGATGTTAAAAGGAACGGAGAATAAACGAAGCTCTCAGTCCTAGCACTCCCATTGGTCTCGACCCTGACTGGACCCTTGCCCTACTTCCAATATCAACCCTACCTAGACCCTACCCCAAACTAAGAGAACTTAGGAGGGTTGGTGCCTAAGAAGCTAGAAAGGGTGGGATGACTTCAGAGAGCTGGCCTAGTTCTGATCCCCAGACATCTCGTGGAGTCAGAGATGCCCGCTACTGAAGCTCAAACATGGAAGTAATTCCGCAACCAAACCACAACGACTATGACAAAAAAAAAAAAAAAAAAAAAAAAAAAAAAAAACCTAACTTGCTTGAATTAAATTTTTAAGTATAACCCGTTGTGGGATTTTGATCCCTTTAGCCAATGACTTGGGGATTATGAACGCAAGGGTGTAGTCTTGTCTTTTAAGGTGACAATTTATAAGCTTAGGGAAAGGGTCCTGCTCTCTTTTGCTCCTGCGTTCTCTTGGGTGGTCGGAGCCAAGAAGGTGGTCTTGCTCTTCACCCCTCGACAGAATGACTGGACGAAAGCAACTCGATCAGCTGTGGTGTTTAAACTGTTCTGTCTCAGTGAGAGTTTACCCCTATTTTATACCTAAATAAATTCTTGAGAACTCCTAACAGACTGCCGTGGCTTCTTGCAGCAATAATCTTTAAGGAATAGCTAAGCATCTTTCTGAGTGAAATAATTGTCTATTTTGTTCATTTTAATCCCTTAGTCCATTCTTCAGAGTAGACTCAAGGCTCTGAGTTCATAGTTTAGAGTCTCAGTGCCCACCCCAAATAACTTCATAGCTATTTATTTCATGCGGCTCTCAGATAAGTGGGTTGTGTTCAAAGTCCCTGGAAGTTTAATTGCTGCCAGAGTGCGGGAGGTTTTGCTGTTGCATGTGTTTGTTTTTATACTAATCTTTATTTTGCTTATAGCTCCACTGAACACCTCAATCTCAGAAAAACACTTTTTGATATTCAAACAAACTGGAGCCAGGGCTTCTGCTCCCACAGAGAAGCTAATTTCCTGGAGGAGATGGGAACTCTGCTTGGGAAAATAAATCAGCCCTTTAAGTAGCAGATCATGGATGCCAGAACCACGTGAACTCAGTACAGGAAGCTGAGGTACTGAGAAGCTGAAGACTGGGGGTGGGCAACAAGATCGGGCTATGAGGAGAGAAAAGACTCAGGAAGACAGCCCAGGAAAGTACAGATAGAACTACAGACAGAGACAGCAGACAAGGAGGATGGAGGCGGAGAAGGGAACGATAGCACCGGCTATGCAGGGAAAGGAGCAGAGGATTTCACAGACATTGCCTGCAAAGACTCTCGTTAGGAAGCTTGAGAAGTTTAAGAGTGGAGTTGAGGTGATGTCTCAGGGGGTAAAGTGCTTGTCACTCAAGCTTATGTCCCTGAGTCTTATCCCCAAAGCCCACATTATAAGTGTGAAGCAACACGCTTGCAATCCTAGCAGTGCCTCAAAAGAATGATGTGGACGGCACCTGAGGAAGAACACTGGAGGGAATCCTTTGACCTAAAACACACATGCACCTGTACACACGCATACACACACACATACACACACACACACACACACACACACACACACATACAAGGGGGGGAGATAGGTAGATGATAGAATAGATATAAATGATGATGATGAAGATAGATAAGGTAGATAGCTGGATGACTGATAGATAATGATGATGGTAAATTAATAGTGGGTAGATAGATAGGTGAAAAGATAGATGCTAGATGACAGATAAATCGATGCTAGATAGATAGAGAAATAGATAGAAGATAGACAGACAGATAGAAGATAGATAGATAGATAGATAGATAGATAGATAGACAGAAGATAGATGATATGTAAAAAGAGATATAGATGACTGATGATGATGATGGATAGATAGATAGATAGATAGATAGATAGATAACTTAGGAATAGAATAAAGTGCTGTGTGTCCAGACTTCTGGTTTCCATGTGTCAAATTGTTCTGGAATGGACGAGTTCAGAAGAGAGAGTGCAGATGTTTAGATGGAATCTTGGCATAAAGAAATGAACACTTGTTGATGGTAGACAAGGAAGAAGGAGCAGACCCTGACGCATACAGGGAAAAACAGGACAGGACTCCCAGGCAGCAAAAAGAGAGAGCAGGACCCAAATGCATCTCAGCTTCCCTCCTGTTCCCTCGGTGACTGAACCATTTCATTTCTAGGTCTTCTTCTGGTGATGCCCCATCAAAGGCCTATGCCTACCTGTCTAGCTGCTGCTCATCTGGCCATTAGCGTAATGAGGACATGGGGCAGTGACAAGGATGCACACGGAGGGGTCTCTGCAGTTGCTAACAGATGGGTGAGGGAGTAGCCAAGAGTCAAGTCCATCCTTCATTTATTCACATAACTCACCCAGACGCCTGTGTAAGAGCTACCCAGTGGGGCCAATACCTTGCCTCTTCAACAGCATCCTACCTTTCTTGTCACTTGTCAGTGCGGAGGAACAAGGTCCTTTGCTGGCCCGCTACAATACAGTAGTAATTCTAGGATTTGACTGATGCTCTCTGGACAGCCTCAAAGCCTCACTCCTCTGCCTTTGGTACTGAGAGAATCATTCTATCATTCTTTACACATTTCCACACTGGTACATGTGAAATCAACCTCTTGAGAACTTCTATAGGAAGATAAGGCCCACAAGTTGAGAGACTGGAGTCTGCCTGAGGGCCTAGCAGCAGGCGCTGTCAGAAGTCCTGATAGTCCGTAGCCAATGAGGGGCGAGCACACAAAGTCACTGGATCAGAACACACAGTTTGGGTGCCGGGAGGAGGGTATATTAAGGCTCTCCCCATTGCTGTTTGCCTTTTACCTGACTCTCCACATCTGTAGCAGTGACACTGCCTTCTCACCCCCTCACCAAGGGAACCATTAGGACCCAGAAGCAAACTTCCTGATAGGAGAATCTGTAATCAAACTAATATCATGGAGACTTCCTCATCCCAGACACACCCTTCATTTCAGGTGGTTCAGTACTATTCTACCTTAGAAAGAGTTTCTATCAGTTGTAGTTTAGGAACTGAGAGTAATCTGATAAAAGAAAACTTTCTGGGTGGGTAATATAGGATTAAAACCATCATTAAAATGTTCGTTGGTGTTTTATCTACACAGTGAGGTTGTGGGTGATGGGCACTGAGTGAGAAACTGTCTGAAGCTGAAAGCAGGCTCATTTTGGCCTGCCTGTGAGTGAAAACCTTTTACGTGTTCATGTGTATGTGTTCATGTGTGTCCATGAGTATTCCTGTGTGTCCCTGTGTGTGCATGTATGTATATGTGTGTTTGAGCATGTTTTCATATGTGTGCATGTATGTATGTTTCTGTGTATACCCATGTGTGTTCATGTGCATACTCATGTGTTCTTAGTGTTCATGTATGTGTGTTCACGTACGTCAGTGTGTACATGTGTATGTAGGTGTTCATGTATGCTCTTATGTGTTTTTGCATGTTTCTATATATGTTTGTATATTCATTTGTGTGCATCATGTTTTCATGTGTGTTTGCACACATGTGTGTGCATATGAGTGTAGAGAGAGAGTATGGTTATCCACTTTAGTTTCTGAGAGCTAGTCAGCCAGTGAAGCTATAGCTCGCCTACTGTGCTAGACAGGCTGGGATCTTTTTGTCCCCTCATTTCTGGTGCTGGGGTTTTAGACATTTGCTCAGCTCCCAATTTCTTTTGTGGACGCTGGGATTCAGCTCAGGTCCTCCAGCTACCCCAGAAAGCACCTTACTGAATGAGTCATCCCTGATGTTATGGAACTTTCCTGGATCAGAGCAGCCATCATGGGATCCTTGTCCTGTCTCATGAGTGACACAATCTGATCTCATATGCATGAAATTTATCATGCTCACAGCTGAGTGATCACCTTTCTTGTTCTTGTCCTTGCTTCCCTTGAACTCAGCTCCCCTGAACCCCAAGGAGCCCCCAGCGCCAGGTGATTCATGAGTTCTCTGTGCTACCCTCCTCCCCTTCTCCAGCAAGAAAAGAATTATTGCTTTAAAAGATGGCTGAAACTTGAGCTCTAGGCTCACAAAGGGATGGGAATTTTGATCTCTGGACTCACAGGGACAGGTGCATCTTGACCCCTGGACTCATAAGAGGAGATACATCTTGATCCCTAGGCTCACTATGGCAGGTGCATTTTGACCCCTAGACTCACAAGTACAGAAGCATCTGGACCTCTGGAGTCACTGGGGCAGGTGCATATTGTCTCTTGGACTTACAAGAGAAGATGTGGTTTGACCTCTGGACTCATGGTAGCAGGTGAAACTTGACCTCTGGACTCACAAGGGAGGTGTTTCTTGACCCTTGGACTCATAGGAGTAATGTAACTTGACCTCTGGACTCATGGGAGCAGGTGCATCTTGACCCTTGGACTCACAATGGCAGGTGCATCTTGACCCATGGATTCATGGGAGTAGGTGCATCTTGACCCCTGAACTCACAAGGGCAGGTACATCTTGACCCATGGATTCATGGGAGCGGGTGCATCTTGACCACTGGACTCACAAGGCCAGGTGCATCTTGACCCATGGACTCATGGGAGCCAGTGCACCTTGACCCCTAGACTGAAAAAGGTAGTTGCATCTTGACCCATAGATTCATAGGAGCAGGTGCATCTTGACCCCTGGACTCACAAGGCCAGGTGTATCTTGACTACTGGACTCATGGGATCAGGTGTATCTTGACCTCTGGACTCACAAGGCCAAGTGCATCGTGACCCCTGGACTCACAAGGCCAGGTGCATCTTGACAACTGGACTTATGTGAACAGGTGCATCTTGACCCCTGGACTCACAAGGCCAGGTGCATCTTGACAACTGGACTCATGCGAACAGGTGCATCTTGACCCATGGACTCACAAGGCCAGGTGTATCTTGACTACTGGACTCATGGGATCAGGTGTATCTTGACCTCTGGACTCACAAGGCCAGGTGCATCTTGACAACTGGACTCATGTGAACAGGTGCATCGTGACCCCTGCACTCACAGGGGCATCGTGACCCCTGCACTCACAGGGGCATCTTGACCCCCGCACTCACAGGGGCATCATCTTGACCTCTGGACTCACAGGAGCATCTTGAACCCCTGCACTCACAGGGGCATCTTGACTTCTGACATCTTGACCCCTGCACTCACAGGAGCATCGTGACCCCTGCATTCACAGGGGCATCTTTACCCCTGCACTCACAGGTGCATCTTGACCCCTGCACTCACAGGTGCATCGTGACCCCTGCACTCACAGGGGCATCTTGACCCCTGCACTCACAGGGGCATCTTGACCCCTGTAGTCATAGGGGCATCTTGACCTCTGACATCTTGACCCCTGCACTCACAGGGGCATCTTGACCTCTGACATTGTGACACCTGCACTCACAGAGGCATCTTGACCTCTGACATCTTGACCCCTGCACTCACAGGGCATCTTGAGGTCTGACATCTTGACCCCTGCGCTCACAGGGGCATCTTGACAACTGGACCCATTGGGGTAGCTGCATCGTCATCTAAGGAAAAAATTGCTTTTATTTTTCTGAATATCATTTTGGTGAGCAAGGAGTGATCTGTGTGATAACAGGATTTGGAGAGCTCAACTGAGCCAGTGCCAGAGACATGGTGTGGGTCCCTAAAGGCCTGAGAAGGCAGTTATGGGGATGTTCCAGGAAAGAACAGGCCAAGGACTGAGAGGCCTCCACAGTCAACACAGCATCTGGGGCTGGGAACAGATGAGGAGCTTTCAGCAGAAGACTTTGTAGTACAACTGTCACATGTGTGTTCATGTGCATACTCATGTGTTCTGTCTTAGCGTTCATGTACGTATATGTGTCAGTGTAAGTGTGTGTGTGTGTGTGTGTGTGTGTGTGTGGTTGACGCTTCGCTCATGCCCAGTGTCTATACTCTAGTTCTCTTGGTATCATCACCCTTCCCTGGAGCTTGATGTTGGGAACTTGCAACCAGGTGATTCTCATTTCCTCTATGGTCACATTTGGGAGTCAGAGACCTTCACTTTTCAGGGCTCCTACTCCAGTCTGAACTCCACTCCGGCCTTCTGACCAGTTCTTCATCTCTGCTTAGATCCGTTTTCTTTTTGATTGCTTGTTTATGTATATGTCTATGTGTAACATTGTGTACCTGCAGGTGGTTCTCTGAGTTCACACTATAGAATTGAACTGTGGTAGTTTTTCATTTATTGTTTATTTTGACCACAGTGACTGAGCCCAGAGTCTTGCTCATGATAAGCATGTCTCTGCTGCTGAGATGCACACCGAGCCTTGAGGGTAATTTTTAAGTGTGCTTAGGTGTAAATTTAAGTGTGTAAAACTGGTACATTGGTGTGCAAACAAGACATCTGTGAAATAATGAAATTATTTCCCAACAAGTAGCCCAGGGAAGTGATTCAATCAGTCAAATGCCTGCCACAAAGGCTTGGAAACCTTAGTTCAAATCCCCAGCATTCATGTAAAAAGCTTGGAGTGAGGTGTATATCTGTAATTCCAGCTCTCAGGAGGCGGAGATGAGAGGATTCTGAGGACTACCTGGCCTTCCATTCTAGTAGAAACAGAAAGCCCCCAGGTTGGCAAGAGACCCTGTCTCAAAAGACTAAGGTAGGAAACAATCAAGGAAGGATCCCTGTGTGGATCTCTGGCCTCCACATGCACACACATAACCACATAAAAAAACCATGCACACACATGCTCACTTGCACACACATGGCCACATGAAAACCCCCATGCACACACATGATATTACATGAACGTGAACATATATGCTCACGTGCACGCACATGACCGCATGCACATGTGGTGTTAAATGAACATGCACACGCACGATCACATGAGAACATGCATGGTCACATGTATGTGCATGCACATGGTCACATGCGCACAAACACACATATGTACAAACACATATTTAATAAATAACAAAATATTTCTAAAATCCGCCAAGCAAAGAGAAGTCTACATAAATGCAACACCTAAAGATAAATGATTCCCTGAGTACCTAAAAAGTCTAAGCTTCATTCAGATTCAGCCTAAACTGTCCATGTCAGGAAGTATAGGCCGCTGGATATGAGCTGTGCATTTGGCTAGGTTTTTTACTAATTTACTGAAGGATGCAAAAGAGGCATTTAAATAATATTTGATGGGGGAGAATCTTCTGGCTTGTGTTAATTTCATTGGTTAAATCAAGAGACTGCCTTGGCCCTTTAATAGGACATAAAATTAGGTAGGCGGAGTAAACAGAACAGAATGCTGGGAGAAAGAAGCTGAGTCGAGGAGTCGCCATTGTTCTCCCACTCCAGACAGATGCAAGTTAAGATCTTTCCTGGTAAGCGCACCTCATGGTGCTACATAGATTATTAAAAATGGGTTAAGAGGCTAAAACTAATGGGCCAGGCAATGTTTAAAAGAATATAGCTTCCGTGTAATTATTTTGGGCATAAGCTAGCCATGTGGGCGGCCGGGTGCCGGGGACGCAGCCCTGCTGCTCCTATTGCAACAAATATTTATTTAATTGATTACATCTAAAATATCATAATTTCTAAAGAAAATATATGTGAGAATATCAATGGTGTATGTTCTTTCAGGTGGGTGATACACCTTCAAGATCTAGAACCCTACCTGTGAATGGATGCTAACATACAATTTGGACTAGCTACTTGGGCCAGGCTCTGAAAGTCATTTGTGACCTGTTGGACTTACATGCTGGAAATCTCAAAATAGATGCTTTGCAATTGTTCTCAGATGACTTTAGCTGACGGATTTCAAAACAGGGGAGGGCGTTCAGCAAACCTGTTCTTCTTGGCAATCCATTAGCCTGCAACTAATGGATTTAGATCTCCCTACTCTAAATTCTGCTCCTGGCTTGAGCTCATCTTATTCCTGCTTCTCCATCACCTCTCCAATAATCAAGAGATTCAACTGGGCAATGGTGGTACACACCTTAGTTGCAGCACTCAGGTAGGCAGAGGCAGGCGGATCTTTTGAGTTCTAGGCCACCATGGTCTACGGAGTGAGTTCCAAGACAGCTAGAGATACACAGAAAATTTCTGTCTCAAAAAACAAAACACACAAAAAAAACAAACAAACAAACAAAAAAAGATCAAGAGAGCCAGTGAAAAGTCCCTCTACTGGACTCAAACTCATTATCTATAACTCATGTGCCCGACAGGCTGTTAAAGTTAGTGCACACCTGCCCTTGTTATGAATTCACACCTTCTGTTGGCTAGCAGGCTTGGGATGCTTGGGAAGTGGCTTTATTGCTGGGGCCACACATATTCTGTTAGACCCTTGGCAGCAAGCAGGAAGCAGGCCCAGGTCCTGAGTATCTGAAGGCCAGAACTGAACTGACCAGTGCTAAAGTGTGTACTCCCATCAGAGGACATAGGGGCACCTGTGTACCATTCCTGTGGTTACTAACGAGGATTCAGTATGGAGAGATGAAAGCCCCTGTCCTTCCCACTTGTCCCTCCAAGCTGTGAACATGCTACTCAGTCTTTCATGTGCTCAGGCTAGGAATCGGCTCTGCTTTGGACCACTCTCCATCTTGAAGGCAGGCACCGAGACCCAGTAACGAAGAGTATTAACTCCAGTTAGCTTCTGGGAGTTGCCAGTTTAGTAATGTGGCTTGTTAATGAAAATGTCCCCAAATGCTGGAAGGTAGAGAGGATGGTGAGTGTGACTGGGCCACAAGAGGCAGAAATTTTATCCACCCAAATGCCCAGGTCCGCATATCTCTATAGAATGCAGATGTTTGTCCTTCCATATGTTTTAGAAAATATTTTTTTATTTTACATGTAAGGTGTTTGCTTTTCTTTTTCTTTTTCTTCTATAGGTATAGATGTGCCATAAGTGTGTGGTGCCCATGAAGAGCAGAAGAGATCATCAGATCCCCTATAACTGGAATTGTGAACTGTCATGCAGGTGCAAGAATTGAACCTGGGTCCTCTGGAAGAGCAACCAGTGCTCTTAACTGCTGAGACAACTCTCCAACCCCATGGTCTAACTCTTCAATCATTTAGTGTCTGCTGCTGGGGCCCAAGAGAAGTGATGACTTCAAAGAAGGGAATCAAACATGCTGATGGCCAGAGTTTTATTGAGATTGGTGTCTGAAACAATGAATATTCACAAGGCTGGAAGCCATTAAGGCTTGAGTCTCAGGTAAAACTTTTCAGATTAAAAATGCCCAAGGGAGCCGGGTGGTGGTGGCACACACCTTTAATCCCAGCACTCGGGAGGCAGAGGCAGGTGAATCTCTGTGATTTCGAGGCCAGCCTGGTCTACAAGAGCTAGTTCCAGGACAGGAACCAAAAGCTACGGAGAAACCCTGTCTCGGAAAAAACAAAAACAAAACAAAAATGTCCAAGTGAAGGGAGCTTCTATAGGATCTTAGAGGGGAATGCTAAGCCCACACACCAATAGTTAAGTAGGACAAGTGACCAAAGCATCTTCTATGAGATTTTGGGAGCCCTCTGTGATTTCCAATGGATTTTTGTATAATCTTCTCTTGGGTTGCATAAGCTCTATGAGAGGAAGATATAAGTCAGCCAACTTGTCAACTATGACGCATAGTGTGCGCCATAAAACCCCTGTGATTTCTTTTCAAGATGTGAGACGCGTAGTTCAGAAGGAATGCCCCTAATTCATAGATGGCTTTCTGTCACTACTTTCTCTCTGGAAAGGATGGATGCTCCTCACACACCCTTCCCTCTGCACTCCTGCTGGCCCTTAAGAACATGGGGGTAAGAATAGAAAAATAAAAAGTATGGAATCAGGCAGGGAATGCAGTTGGCTTGCTAGACTGCTTGACTTGATGGAACAAAGACCTGGGTTCAGCCCTCACTACTGCATAAACAGGGTGGTGGACGATGCCTCAGAAGTCCTAGGATATCCTCAGCTACATAAGATGCCTGAGGCTAGCCTGGGATACATGAAGCCTTGTCTCAAAATATGAAACAAAGCAAGAAGTAATATCAGATACAGCTATCTAAGAATATAAAGATTTATAAACATTACCTAATGCCAATGTCACGCATTACAACTTAGAGAGGAAATGACTCCACATAAAATCTTATATAACCCTCCCCTTATTTGCTGGGCCAGAAAACTGGTCTCTAGAGGAGCCACCATTTCAGGTTTCCCAGGGCTGGTGACCAGGATACAAAAGAAAGGAGTAGGAGGCCCCAACTCTGAGGGCATTGCCTTCTCTAACTCACCCCTAGAAAGCTGCCTAGACTCTCAAGGAATTTACCATGTGAAATAGCTAAATTGGTGCCTTCATTCTGCTTTTGATTTCAGTCAAATTTTCTCGTGGAGTTGCCCTCAGCCTCTGCACTGTGTTAAAGCTACCAAGAGAAAGACCTGAAAACATGAATCATGTAGTTTGCATCCCAGAACATGAATTACTTGCTATGCCCAGGGCTCAAAAAAGCTGAAGTTACAGTGAGTCCCCCTCAAGTCCCTGTGCTAAAGCCCTTTCTTACATTCCACATGACAGTATTTGAAGACGGAGTCTTTGGTATTAAGATCAGAATCAACACATGAGGGTACAGCCTTCGTCATGGGATTGGGGTCTTTCGAATAAGCAGAAGGGATGCCAAAACCCTTTGGCCTTTTTTTCCCACACAGGGTACAGAGAGAAGAAGGAAGTCTATGATCCAGGAAATGGGGTATCACCAGACACTAAATCTGCCAGCTCCCTGAACTTGGTCCAGTCTTAGAAAACCGTAAAAATAAATATCTGATACCTCTTGTTTATAACCCCCTCCAGGTTCGTGCCCTCTTCCCCCACACCCAGGCAATGATACTTTGTGTGTTAGAGCAGAGTAGGGACTACCTATCCAATCTAGTGGATTAGCCTGACGGCATGTGCAATGGCTACCTCTAAGAAATTAGCTCCTGGGTGCACTGTGCATGTGATGCCTAACTTTTCACACTCTGCAAAAACAAGCTACCTCAGAGGAACGGTGCCCATGTTTATAGCCAATATTAGGAAAACGGACATCTTACCCAGAGACCTGGGGTTGGACACACACCAACTCAGACTGGTTCATCAGCTTATTGCAAAGCACAACCCAAAGCTCTGTAATTGCCTATCAGAAGCAGCAAGCCAGGGGCTGAGGGCATGGGTCAGCAGTAAACCTGAGTTTAGTCTCCAGAACCCGTGTGAAAATGTCAGGTGCAGTACCACACACCTTCTTCTGCACTTCTGTGGCAGATGAGGTATAGAAACAGGAGAAAACCCAGAAGTTCGTGGGTCAGGTAGCCTGGCATACAGAGCCCCAAACAAAAGATCCCACCACAAGGTCAAAAACAAGGACTTAGAGTACTGAAGTTTGTCCTCCAACCACTGTTTATTCTCTGTAGCATGCACATCCTCCCTCATGCTTGCAAGGGTGTACACGTGTGTGTTTGTGTGTCCATGCATGTGTGTAGGCACTTGTATATCATTTGTGTGTGTCACATGTGTGTGCATGTGTGTGTCTCTGTATATGTGTGTGTGTGTCTGAGTGTGTGCATGTGGGTGTTTGTGTGTGCATGTGTGTGTCTCTGTGTGTGCATGTGTGTGCATGTCTGTGTGTGTCTGTGTGTGCACGTGTGCGTGCATGTGTGTGTGTAATATGCCATAAGGCCTTATTATCAACACTTATTGATTCACTGTGACCAGCTCTTGTGCTGACCTTCTTATGCAACACAGGACATTAGCCAGCCAAGACTGTTACGTTGTAGACCTGGAATAGTTGGCTGTTTCTACACGAACATCTCTGCAAACACACAGTGTCAGTTGTGATGATGTCATAGAACTGCTGAATAGTTATCTTACTACTTTATAGTGCTTGAAAGAAAATAACTTTAAATTTTACCAGCAACATACTTACACCAGAGATGTGTTAAGAACTCACTTTTGGCTTATATGAGGGCAACTGTGCTGAAGGTAAATTATTGGTTTGGGTATCAGGAGACTGTGGCTCCAGTTCCAGTCCAGTCTTAACTCCCTGGTCATCTTCAGGTTGGCAAGAAGCTTCAAGTGATTGGCTATACCTGTGACATATGATGCCCTAGTTTGCTGTTGCTGTGGTGACCAAAAGTGGCCTGGGGAGGAAAAGGTTTATTGAATATTCAATCAAGGAGGAAAGTCAGGACAGGAACTAAAGGTTCTTTGGAAGCAGAAACTAAAGCAGAGGTCTTAGAAGAATGCCTGTATGAGCTAGGACTATCTGCCCAGTGGTGACATCAGCCACAGTGGGCTGTGCCCTCCCACATTGACCATTAATCATATAAAGTCTCACAGATGTACCTGCCACAGGCTAATCTGATGGAGGATTCCTCCTGCCCAGGTGACCAAGGGAACAAAAACTGGCCAGTCCAGACACTCATTACCTAGCAAGAAGAATGTTGCTTAAGAATGTTGCAAATGACATGTTTGTGTTTGAGACAGAATGTCTACGAAGCAGATGTTAGTGCTTAAAAAGATTTAAAAAAAAAAAAAGTCCTACCTTCTCCTGGACCACCACGAAAACAATTTTCATGTGCAAATCCAACACCAAACAATCACCTCATGAATGTTGATGTTTTGGCTAAGTCTCATTCTGGGTCCTGGTGGCTGATTTGTGGATGACTCTCGGGCTAGGATACCTGCATTTACCTGAGTATTTAAACAAGGTATCCACTCTGAGCTCATCGGAGCCTCATCTGATGGGAGCATTGGCCATGTTATCCCCTGATTCTTGGAGAAGAATGGAAATAGGTCACCTCTGAGGTCTTTTCCTGTAGAATTGTCAGGTTGGGGATTAAAGAAACGACAGTCAGGGATGGCCAGTCATAATTGGCTTTTGGTTTACTAGTCCAGAAAACCCCGTGTGGTTGCTAAAAGCTCTCTCCTCATTTGCAGCATCCAATCACAGTTGAGATGCATCTCTGCGTTCCGGGAGGTTGTTAGGGCGGCTGTTTGTTTAAGTGCTGTATTTGTATTTCCTTCATGCATCCAATTGCTCTCCGGTCAGTGGAATGCTTTAAGTACATCAAGAAAATAAATCAAATAATTCCCTCACAATGTGTGTCAATGGCTGAGGGACTGTGTGTCTAATTTACTGCAAATCCATGTAGATTATTTGGATTTATGAAAAAGCAAAGAATTCCTCTCCCCTGATCCCATGTAAAGGAAGGACTGAGAGCATCCAGAACACCAGTGAATCTTTACCAGCTTTCTCTGCTGCCTTCCCCCAGGCTTTTTGTTTCCTTTTTAATATTTCTTCTCTCCAAACAGGGCAGCTCAACTCACAGCCACAAATCAAGTACACCGAGGAATCCCTGAGGTATCCCTGAGGACTCTTGGGGCATTAGAGGCTCCTCCCTGCCACACCCTGCTCACAAGATAATGCCCTGTGTTAGCAATTCCAGTGGTGGCAGTGATGGGCCCAGCTCTCCTACTACCAACAAACACAAGACTGAAGGGGAACATTTCACACCTATTTAAGCTGTTATCCTAGCTTTACAGAAGGATGTGTGTACAAATGGATCTCCCCTCCCCCATTTCCTTTTATGTCTTAGGAGAAAAAATCACACTGAAATGGCCACTTCACGGCTTGCTTAAGTTTTTCCTTCCCATCATCGTTCCAACTGATGCTTGTGATGGGAGTTCCGGGTTGCACCTGCTGGCACGCTGGCTTTTTGCAGTCTGATCCCAGAGACTGAACATTTCCTTACTCTTGGTCCTGTTTCCAAGCTTGTTTATTTGGACCTTGGCTCCTTACATTTCTCTGCTGTCTGCTGACTCTGTGTCTGGCTTTTATCTCTCATCCTGGCTCCACTCAATTCCAACACTCCATCTTTTCTCGAGCTCCCGATTAGATTTACGGTTTCCACTTAGTCATCCAATTCCTGGACTCTTCCACTGACTGGGATAGTCTGTAGCTCAGTCTGCAAGCCCACTTTAGCTGACAGGGGTTAACTCACAGGTCTGCTGAAAACTCTTCTATGAGGAACATCAGCCCCCTCTCATGGGCGGGTTCAATCCAAGGGGCTCATCTTCCCTAGTCCCTCAGTCGCAGGTAGTACTCTCAGTCAGGCTATGCTGAGCACATTCCTCCTTCTAGAGACAAAGTGTTCTAGGGAACTCAGAGTCTGTGAGTATAGGAGGTGAGAGAGGGTCCCAAGCTAACTGATGGTAGGAGAGACAAGGAGACAGAGGGATGAAGGTGGAAAACAGGAAGATAAGGCGCAGGGATAGAACGGGCAGTGGGGAGTGCATAAGAGAAAAAAAAATAGCCAAACAGAAATGGTCAAAAAAAAAGCGGGGGGGGACAGAAAACAGTGACTTCTTCCATTCTGGCAGGCTGCTGTCCACGCCTTGCCCTGGCTCCCCTGCTCTTCCCAATAAATTGTGTAGTTAAATCTTATTTTGTAACAGCTTGATCATGTTACATCTAACCAAAGCTATTGAAGAAGTCACCCCTACTGTCTTTACTCCTGTTGTACTGATCGACAACTCCTCTTCCTTCTTCTGTTCTCGCTCCACTCCCTCATCCCCAGAGCTGCTGATGGCTCCAGGGGAGCCAGCCTCTGAAAACCCCCAAAGGCAGGTTGCTGCCCAGGATTTCTAAAGCTGCTTCTTTAGTAGATGCTGGAGAGAGAAGGCATGTCCCCTCTGACCTATACTCTCTGGTGCTTTTCCTTGAATTGGCTCCACTTGGAAACATGCTTTGAAGTCCCAAATCCCAGAACCCAAGAATTTGACCTCAATTTAAATGGGATCTCAACAGAGAGGATATCCTCGCCTTGAACCCATGCTGGAGAACTGGAGGTCCTAAGCCAGTGACTAGCATCCCTACAATCAAGATCTGCAAATGGTCCCTCTGCTCCATAAAAGCATCCTGCACCAGCAAAGGCAGAGACCACAGTGAAGTGCAGGTAAGCTGGGGAGATCAAAGGGGGATTCACACCTAGTAGGAACTCAGCAGAAGTCTGGAAGCTTCTGTGAGAAGGAATGACCATGCCAAGACTTTGACTTGGGTATCCGTGGCCTCCAGAACAGAGAGAGATATGAAATGTGCCCCGAATCTAACACACAAGTTGCTGTCACAGTCATCCAGAGGGACCATCCTTGTATTACATGGGCCGGACCAGAGAAGGTCTCTATGGAGACCCTCCTCCACACCTCACACCCTTCCTCCAATATCAGCAATTGGAAACACACCCACCGTACCATTTCCTTTGCTCCTTTGTCAAAGAGTGAGCTGGGTCCCTTAACAAGGCATTTGTAAGAGCAGGTGTACACACACACGTGTGTGTGTGTGTGTGTGTGTGTGTGTGCGCGCGCGCACACACACACATATGGGGGTTCAGCCCACCTCAGTTCTCACCAATCATAACCTAATCTTCCTTTCTGTTGAGCCTTGGTCTCAGTGTTGCTCTACGAGCGGTGAAGAAAGCTTGCTGGACCCCCAAACACCCACCTTACCCCCTCTTGCCCTTCAGCACCACCCCGGAGATTTGACCTTCACCCAGATACTTGTATACCTAAATACTTCCATAAAAATCCCATGGTTTTCAAACAGCATTGTGACAACCTCAGTCATCTCTGTGTCAGGGTCATTGAGGGCTAGGACAAATGCAATGACTTTTATTCCCTGGGGAAATTTTCATTCACACAAGCAGCCTGCAGAAGAAACGGGATCTGAACCCAGACCCATTTCCAATATTCTATCAAGCCTGGCCATGGTTTCTCACACTGTCTCATGAAAATGGCACAGGTCTATGCCAGGTTTTCTTTTTCCATGTTCTACATTGTTGTTCACGTCAGGCGTTTACATCCTAGGCTCCGCAGAGAAGTTATTTTTGAGTTTCCTAACATACCTGGCCCCACATAATAGATGATTAAAGAGAGGGTGGAGAGAAGAGAGAGGAGGGAGAGGAAAGTGGGAAAGTCTAAAAAGAAAGGAAAAAGCAAATTCCAATATTCTTTCAGACTGGATCCGGGTGATAACACAACTCATTTATCTTAAAAACCTATGAGCATGGGTGCACAAATGAGTTTTTGGCATCTATCTGACAGCAGGAAATGCTAAAGACATACATGCACCTATTCTCTGTGGACGCTCCTGCTGCTCAGTGAGTTTCTCCTCTTTCCCACGGAGGGGCTTGTGCTAGAGACTGTCCACATGACAACAATTTCTGCACAATGGATAGATTTTACAGCCCTTGGCCCTTCTAGTGCATACATTATTATTCATGCTTTCTACATTGATGTCTAATCTATTTTTCAATGACTTGCAGCCATATGCTGGTCTCCATCTGCATAAGAAAAAAAAAGAACACTCCCAAAGGGAATGACACAACCCAGATCTCGGTCAGTGCTCATTCCTTACAGGACTTTTTCTGTTTTCTTTTTAAAAAGAAATTGACAAAATATAGATTACAATTCTCTACTGAAAATGGAAGGTTTTTTTCTTCAATATGTAATTCTTTTTTTTTCTTTCTAGTTTTGTTTTTTGTTTGTTTGTTGTTGTTGATTGTTTTCTTGAGTAGTTCCTAGGTGGAACCCAGATCTTCCATTCTTGCTAAGAAATCACTCTTCTGTGAATTACATCACTCCCCCCCTCGTTTTACCATTTTTATAAAAACATTTGTTTTTATTTTACCGGTATGGGTGGGTGATTTGGCTGTACCTATGTCTGTGCACTCAGAAGAGAGCATCAGATACCCTGAAAATAGAATTATTTACAGTTGTGAGCTATGGTACGGGGACTCGAACCTGGGTCCTCTGCAAGAGCAACCCATTAGTTCTCTTAACAGCTAAGTCAGTTCTCCAGGGTATTTTAAGGCACTAAGTTGCCAAGGCTGACCTTGAACTCCTGACCCTCCAGCTTCAGAGTTCCAAACGGGGATTCTAGACCTGTGCTACAGGTCCTGGCTAAGATTTAACTCACCAAAGAGCTTGTGCTGTGACTCTTTTTGTTCCTTGAAGTACTACTAACTTCTTCCTGGAGGGAAGGGAAGAAAGTTGGCCCCTGAGCGCTTAGACATCCTCTGAGGATATTCCACCGCTTAGCCCCTCTTCACTTGGCAAACTCGCAGCACTTAAGGACTAGAGTTAGGCCTCACCCAGTAGTTTTTACAATAGCCTGGGGGAAGAGCCTGCAGGAACCCTGGATAAAGCCAGCCTGCAGTAAAAGCTCTGAAGAGCAGGGGGAGCCCAGGACAGCCTGGAAGCTGAGCAGTCCTCAGTCCTCAGCCCCTCCCTGGTCTCAGCAGCTAAAGGAGGTACTGTCTTCTGGTTCAGCCTTTGCCTGGGCAGGTTGCTTGCTTTCTTCCAAATCCTGCAGGCAAGAATGCAGGAAGCCAGAACAACAGAGAGGCCTCCCTGGCCTGGCACCGTCGCAGATGTCTGTGCCTCCTTCCCCTTTAAGGGCCCAGATGTGGATGGCTGCCGGCAGCGGTTGGAAACCCTATCCCCTGGAGGCCAGTTGTCGACACTATTGTACTCAGCTTCCAGGCTCTGAGCTCCGGCTTAATTAGTGGTGTGTCATTGGGGTGGGCCAAATTTTCTACCCCGGCATCGGGGGGAGGTGTAAAGTTGCAGCCACAATTGTCTGGAGATGTTTTTCGGGTCCAGATTACTTGAGGCTGGGGCACAGGGGGAGGGAGCCGCCTTCTGCTGGAGCAGGTTTAGAAACAGGTGAAGCTGGAGCGAGGCAGAGGCGTCCCTCTCTCTCTCATTTTTAAGTAAATCTTGTTCATTTATGATTTTGTTTCAAGCTGGATTCTGCAGTATGATTTTATTCCCCCACCCCGTTTCTTCTCCATTTGCATATTTCCTAGGAAACAGACTCCCATCTAATCATGGATTAGGATTTGGGGGAAAAAATCAGTGTATTTTATGCTTTTAGGATGTCATTGTTCTCTGTGAAAACTGAAGGTGCATCACAAGTGTTTGTTACAAGAACTGTGTTTTCTAGAGCTGTGTAAAGGTCAAGCTGTCATTAACACGGGCATTAGGCAGTCCCCCGATAGTCAGTGGGTTCAGAAACCTTAGCATGGATACTTTTTCAGACTGCATCTCAAGATGCTGTGTAATGGGTTTTCCCTCAATGTTGCTGCACCTACATTCCATCGAGCAGGAAAGATTAAGTGTTCATACAACACACCACACACACACACACACACACACACACTTGTTTATATGAGACAGTAAAATCACTTATTGTCAAACAGCCTATTTAAATCCTGAACCTAAAAGTTTTAATTTTATCATGGTAGAACTTAAATATATTTGCATTGTGTACATAAAATGGGAAATGTATTTAAGTAAATGCCTTAAATGTTCTTGTCCATTCTTGTGTGTGTGCATGCATGTACATTCTCAGGTGTCTCGTGTTTGTGTGTGTGTGTGTGTGTGTGTGTGTACAGTGCCAACATGCCTGTGAGAATACACACATGTATACTGGGGCCAGAATGTCTTCCTCAATTGCTCTCCACTTTACACGGTCTCTCAGAGAATCTGGAGCTCACCAATTCAGGTGGGCTGGCTGGTCACTGAGCCTCAGGGATCTGCCTGTCTCTGCATCTCTAGCACTGAGTGAGATGGATAGGCACCACGGCACATTGTCCTGGACACTGAATGAAGGCCATCGTGTTTACTCAGAGGGCGTGTTAAGGACTGAGCCATCGCCCTAACCCTCAAGGGCATATTGTGCAGAAAAATAAGGACTACTATAGTCACTGCTGTCACCATCCAGAGAGAGAAGGAGACTTGAAGTGTGTGTGTGAATTGCATGTGGCAGATGGGGTCCTTTGAGGGGCCCAGATCCAGGAGACCCACCCTCACCAACTGAGAGCCTTTCTCTGTCTACAGGTAGAACTACCCATTTCAACTGCAATAAGAATTCTAAGTAAGGTTAAAAACAGTTGTCAGGCATAGAAAGAAAAAAAAAAGAAGAAAAAAGCAAGTGGCCAATGTGCACCTCATGTTTCTGAAATCCGGTGTTGAGTGGACCACCATGCTGAACACCATAGGAGAGCTGTTTCCTCTCTTCCTGCAATTTGAGATCAGGATCCAGGGCCACCTGTGACTTTGTTCCTGAGTCAGGAGTGAACGAGATCGAGATATTCACTGTGGCTTAATTGGGGTCTAATTAACTGGAGTGCTCTTAGGTGAAAAGAAAAACAAATATGGGGGAAAAAAAACAGAGTTCCTATGTCCCCAGGAGCTTTGGGGATTTCCAGAGGTTCCAGGAGCCAGATGGTTGCTGCTTCTATCAGCAACCCAACGCACCCAAGCTCAGACAAACACCCAGGAAAAGCCAACTGCAGCTGTGGTCTGCTTTTGCCCCTGACATCAGCTTGAAGGAGCCAGTGATGTAACTGGCAGATGTTTGTGCCTACAAGTGCCGCAAGAGAGACTGGAGGAGTATTGACGCCTCACTGGGCTCTGGGGCTGAGTCCAGGGGCTCAGTGCAGGCAAAGACGCGCATGCCAGCCACCCAGACAGTCCTTGGGAGTTCTCGTTTCTGACCCCACTGTCCTTGGGCATCTGGACTGGGAAGTGATCAGGCCTTGGTGAAGGAGCCCCTTTTCAAATCAGGCTCACTTTACACCAATAATACAAGGTGGGTGGAAACCTACCCAATCATGGCGTCATCCTCGTAGCAGCTCATACATTCCCAGGCAGGCTTCAGATTACATTTTAGAGACAGACGAGAGCGCAGAGGCACAGTGGAAACATAAAGCTAAATTATGCTAGATGTTTGGGGACAAAATGACTTTCAAACTGTTCACCGCCTTGCAGGTCACACCCAGAACGGCTTGGCCAATGGAAAGCACAAGTTATGGCTTCCAGTGAGTCAAACTAGACCAGTTTAAAGTCCTGTGGGTTCTGATTTTACATTTCAAGGGATTTTAAATATCATTCTATAGTTAATCTATTTAGAGACAGGGTCTAATGTAGCTCAGATTCACTTCAATTTTACTAAATAGGGACAATAACCTTGAATTTCTTTTTATTTATTTATTTATTTATTTATTAAAGATTTCTGTCTCTTCCCCGCCACCGCCTCCCATTTCCCTCCCCCTCCCCCAATCAAGTCTCCCTCCCTCATCAGCCCAAAGAGCAATCAGGGTTCCCTGCCCTGTGGGAAGTCCAAGGACTACCCACCTCCATCCAGGTCTAGTAAGGTGAGCATCCAAACTGCCTAGGCTCCCACAAAGCCAGTACGTGCAGTAGGATCAAAAACCCATTGCCATTGTTCTTGAGTTCTCAGTAGTCCTCATTGTCTGCTATGTTCAGCCTTCTTGAATTTTGCATACAAATGGATGGAAATAGAAAACACTATCCTGAGTGAAGTAAGCCAGACCCCAAAAGAGGAACATGGGATGTACTCACTCATATTTGGTTTCTAGCCATAAATAAAGGACACTGAGCCTATAATTCGTGATCCTAGAGAAGCTAAATAAGAAGGAGAACCCAAAGAAAAACATATAGGCATCCTCCTGGATATTAACCTTCATCAGGCGATGAAAGGAGACAGAGACAGAGACCCACATTGGAGCACTGGACAGAAATCTCAAGGTCCAAATCAGGAGCAGAAGGAGAGAGAGCACAAGCAAGGAACTCAGGACTGTGAGGGGTGCACCCATACACTGAGACAATGGGGATGTTCTATCAGGAACTCACCAAGGCCAGATGGCCTGGGTCTGAAACAGCCTGGGATAAGGATAACCTTGAATTTCTGATCCTCCAGCAGTCTCCACTTCCCAGGGGCTGGGATCACTGGTGTGCCTGCCACACTATTGTGCCCAGGTCTTGTTGCACACTCAGTGAACGCTCTATAAGCTGAGCTACATAGTGCCAGACACTCTACCAACCAGGCTACCTCTTCAGCCCCTCAAGACATCTCTAAACATATGTGCTTTGCCATTGCATGATGACGAATAGTTATTGTTGATGGAGGAAGGTCATTGGTTAAGTAATAAAGAAACTGCTTGGCCTCATAGGTTAAAACATAGGTGGGAGGAGTAAACAGAACAGAATGCTGGGAGGAAGAGGAAGTGAGGTAAGATGCCTCAGACAGAGACGCCATGCTCCCCTCTCCCGGGCAGACACATGCAAAGAAGCAAGCCGCCAGGTCAGACATGCTGAATCTTTCCCGGTAAGACCGGTGCTACAGTTTATTAGAGATGGGTTGATCAGAATATCAGAATTAGCCAGTAAGGGCTAGAGCTAATGGGCCAAGCAGTGTTTAAAAGAATACAGTGTCCGTGCAATTATTTTGGGGTATAAGCTAGCCAGGCGGCCGGGGTGCTGGGGACGCAGCCCTGCTCCTATTACAACAGAATGGCGCCCGACGTGATGGAATAAATCCACTTAGGGACGAGGCAGAAATCCTTAATAAATAAATAAATTAAAAAAAAAAAAAAAAAAAAAAAAAAAAAAAAAATAAAAACCTGAGAAGGCTTAAAAATAAGGGAGAGAGAGTTTAACACACATTTTCGCTGTTTGTTGGTGGCATGCTGTAGAGAGATTTCCTGATTCGACATCAGCAGCAGAAAAAACACTGCGTCATTTTAAAGCGCGGCTTCCTGGGGCTGTGTGGCCAGTGCAAACTCTGGCTTTAAAGCATTTCAAGGCATTTTATGGAACTGGATGATTGTGTTCCTGCTTGGGATCAGAAGGAGAGTGCTCTAAGACCATGCCGATTGCTCAGCGCTCCCCGCCTGCACCTGGGCAGACTGCAGAATCAGGCTTAGGCAGGCGGAAGAGCATGGCGGAATCCTGCCACCATACAGAGACGTGTTTTCAGACTGCGCAGTACTCTGCGTGTCAGATTTGGATGTAACTTGGATGAAAAGAATTTCTGCGCTGCACGCTCAGTCTCAGAATTAAAGTGCTGAGTGCCGCTCCTACCTGGCGGCCTCAGAGCTAGCACAAAATGGTAGTCCTCCATTTTGAAATTTTCCTGACTCAGCAGCAGAAAAAAAACCTGTGTTGTTTTAAAATGCCGGCTCTCTGGGCCATCCTGCCAGGGCAAACTATGACTGTTTGAGGCAGGAGGGCCGACTACGGAAAGAGGACCTGTGTGTTGTCTGCGGACATAATGCTGCAAGTTACTTGCTGGCAGGGACCTTGAAATGCCATAGAGTTGTGGCAGTAAACATGGCTACAGCCAGTACCTCAGCCATGAGGCTGGAAAGCTAAGGAATGGGCTACATCTAGCTGGCAAAGCCACGGCTTTAATCCTACTGATATTGCTTGCTAAATTGAGGACTCATGAGGTCAAAAAAGAGATATATACAGTAAAAGAAAGATTCAAAGTCAAAGAAAATGTTTAAATGGTTTACAGTGTGTTAAAAATATATGCATGCTAAACATTAAAGTTCTTAAAGTAAAAAACAAAAAAAAGGGAAGAAAGAGAGTAGTTGGGTGTGGTAGTACACACCTTTAATCCCAACACTTGGGAGGCAGAGGGAGATTAACCTCTGTGACTTCAAGTTGTGGTAGCACACGCCTTTAATCCTGAATGCCTGGGAGGCAGAGATAGGCAGATCTCTGAGAGTTCAAGGACAGCCTGGTCCACAGAGTTATTCCAGGTCAAAGATATACAGAGAATATAAAATAGGAGTAAAAAGAAATGAAATAGAGATTAAAATAAAGCCGCACGATGATGGAAAATACACAGAGACTTTTGATACTGTATGCTATTATGCTCTCTTTGAATTGTTTGAATGCTGAGGAAAGAGCAAAAGCCACTAAAAGATACTTGTTTATAAATGCTGCTCAACTAATCCAACATAGATATTTTGAAAATGCCTTGACTTTGAAATTTGGATCTAAGGACATGATGCTTTGGAAAGGAGTTTCTTATTTTGTTTTCACAGAGGATGAGACCCTGTTCATTTCTTCTATTCCAATATGGTATGATGGACCATGCCCTCCTGAAGGGTTGCTGTGAACATCTTCAGAAAATTGCTTCTGTCAACTGCCAACTGAGATGAAACTAGCACACAGGTTATACCATGAAAGACCTAATTAACGATGCCCCCATTCAGCAGGAAGCAGTTTGGAGAGAAAAAATTGCACCCATGTTCCCAAATATGGTTTATATACGTTCTTTAACAATTAAAGGGGGATATGATATAGATATGAATAATTTGTATTAGTATAGATTTTGCTTTATTGATAGAGATTTAAAGTCAATTTTGTTATATGTATATGCATATTTCTGCTATTGATTAAGATATTGTGATTGTGTAGTTCATTAAAAAATGTAATGTATAATTAAGAAATATAGGTTAATGGATAATCATCAATAATAGTCAAGCTTGTAGTCATGTTAGTTAGATTTTCTAGATATATAGAGATACATTTCAGTTAGATAGACATTCTTCATATCTTTCAAAGACTGCAGAATATGGCATTTAATGTTTTAATAACTTAGGATTTTTCATGACAATGAGACACTCTGCTCCTGGCAGCACCAATCTACTTCAGGAAGAAGATGGGCATCGAAGAAGATCCTTATGGAGTTTGATAGCCATTTGGGCAAGAAACTGTTCTTGCTTGGACTATTGCATAAACTGGACACAGAGAACCTGCAGAGAGAGGACTGCTAAACTTGCCTAAAGGTGAGATGGTCTTTCGGGGTTCCTGATTCATGAAAGAGTCTGCAAGACATTTTTCAGGACAAGCAGATAGTGACTGCCTTTGAAATTTCCTGCATTGTGGAAATGTCTGCTGGAAACTATGGGCCTGTAGGCCGAAGATGGATGCCTCAACGGTACAGAGGAACTTTGGGTGACTGTCCAGATAGTGAGATGTCTCTGTCATTTCTAGAGTTTTGGATTTCTTGTTTACTTAGGTAATTATTATATTCTTCTGGAGTCTTTGATAAACTTGAAGAATGGTTAGTTATAGTTATAGTTTTCCATTGTTATGATAAAAGATAAGGTAGATATAAATATTATAACTGTAATTCTTGCTTAATAACTATTTTGTTATATAGTAATTTTGCTATGTTAAAGTTAAAGCCTTTCCTTTTTGTTTAAACAGAAAAAGGGGAAATGACGGAGGAAGGTCATTGGTTAAGTAATAAAGAAACTGCTTGGCCTCATAAGTTAAAACATAGGTAAGAGGAGTAAACAGAACAGAATGCTGGGAGGAAGAGGAAGTGAGGTAAGATGCCTCAGACAGAGACGCCATGCTCCCCTCTCCCGGGCAGACGCACGCGATGAAGCAAGCCGCCAGGTCAGACATGCTGAATCTTTCCCGGTAAGACCGGTGCTACAGTTTATTAGAGATGGGTTGATCAGGATATCAGAATTAGCCAGTAAGGGCTAGAGCTAATGGGCCAAGCAGTGTTTAAAAGAATACAGTGTCCGTGCAATTATTTTGGGGTATAAGCTAGCCAGGCGGCCGGGGTGCTGGGGACGCAGCCCTGCTCCTAATTACAACAGAATATTGTCAATTTGACTGGATTTAAAAATTCCCGGAGCACACCTTTGAGTGTGTTTATCTATGAGGGGGTTCTCAGAGATGCTTAACTGAGGGTAGGGAAAGACCCATCTGAATGTGGGGGAGCACCATTTTATGTCCTGGGGTCTGCGACTGCAAAAGAATGGGGAAAAGAGAAAAGAAGCTAAGCATTCTTCTCTCTCACTCTCTTTCTCCTATGTCTGTCTCTCTGTGACTCTTTCTGTTTCTATCTCTGTCTCTGTGATTCCCCATATATGTCTCTCTGTCTCTGTCTCTCTGTCTCTTACCACCATCACGTCAGCTCCTCCACCACCATGATGGGCTCTCCCCTCAAACACAAAGTAAGGTGTCCCTCCCTTAAGTTGCTTCTTCTCAGGTATTTGGTCACTAAAACAAGAAACGTACTGCATTATGGAAAAATATTTCTTCTTATAATACCCCAGTCTAATTTCCTTTCTCTGGAAGCATCAGTGATGAGCTATAGATTGGATGCCCTTCAGAGCCTTTCCCTTCAGGCTTTCATTTAAGTCCGCTGTCACCTGGACTTCCGATGGCTCAGGCTTTTTGGATGTCGCTCATGAGCACAAGGGTGAGCAGACTATGACTCCTGTGTAAAGGACAGGAGCATCTGCCCAGAAGCTCACAGATGCGTGGGCAGCTGACTGAGGTTCTGTATCTTGCAATTGTCTTTTGGGGGATGAAGGCTGTAATAATCTTTGCTGTGTAACTTTGCCCTGGGAGATGGAGCTAGAGGTAGATAGACAGACAGATAGACAGACAGACAAACAGACATATGATGCTAGATAGATATGAGATAGATAGATGATGCTAGATAGATGAGATAGATAAATAATAGATAGGTAGAGAGATAGACAGATGATGATAGATAGATGGATATAGAGAGATACAGATGATAGATAGATAGATAGATAGATAGATAATAGACATACAGACAGATAGATGATAGATATATGACAGATATATAAGGTAGATAGGTAGATAGATGACAGGCAGCCAGATAGATAAATGGAGAGGATGGATAGATACATAGGTAGATAGATAGATAGATAGATAGATAGATAGATAGATAGATAGATAGACCTGGTAAATTTTAGCAGAGTGACTTCTGAGAGAAGCTTCACCATAATTCTTTCCTTTCCTAGAAAATAATTTCCAATTCACCTTGGTTCTGGCACAGGGCCAGCTCCCTTCAACTAGCCAGACAGCACCCAGAGTGGCTTTGCAGTCAACATGGACTCCACACTTCCTGCCAGGGAAGAGAGACATCTGCTTCCTGAAGGCAAAGCAGTTGGTTGAAGAAATTCTGGTCTGCTCTTAGCTCTCCACTGGTCACTGGACCCCATGAACCCTAGATGAGAGAAAAAGGACCAGAAACTAGAGAGAATGGAACCACTTGACAGCTCCAAAGTCAGATTGGGGAGCGTATGGATAAGATCCAACATTGTGCAGAGTTTCACAGGAGCTGTGTCTCAGGAAAGTACCCCTCTTTCCTGCCTGGCAGTATCCACACAGTGTGATCAAGTATACAAGTGTGTGTGTGTGTGTGTGTGTGTGTGTGTGTGTGTGTGTGTGTGTGAGCGTGCGTATCTGTGTGTGCCCATGTAAGTGCATGTATTCATGCATGTTTCTTCAAGTGTGTGTTCACTTGTGATGGCCACAGGTCTACCTCAGACACTACCCTCAGGTGTAATTCACCTTGTTTGTTAAGAGAGTATCTCTTACTGCAACCTGGAGTTTGGGAGTTCAG
Source organism: Microtus oregoni (assembly GCF_018167655.1). Taxonomy (NCBI): domain Eukaryota; kingdom Metazoa; phylum Chordata; class Mammalia; order Rodentia; family Cricetidae; genus Microtus; species Microtus oregoni. Next base: position 9,568,564 of record NW_024543093.1, on the reverse strand, counting down.
CTAGTCTGGCTGAGCAGTGAGCGCTAGGGAATCTTCCAGTCTCTATCTCTTCAGACCTGGGATTACAAGTGTATACCACTAGGCCTGTTTTTTTAATATATGTCCTGAGGATCAAACTTGGGTTAACAAGCAACCCCTTCACCAACTAAGCAGTTTAGATCTTTGACTGTCTTGGTACTTTCCTCCAGGAAGGGAGTGGACTCAGGAGACCCGACCTGTACACAAGGACACTTACAAATAGCATTCTGCAAGTTTATGTGAAATAACATTAACATTGACACATTATGTGAGGAAGAGAAACCAAAGATGTGTCTAAACACTGAGGGACTGTCCAGCATGGCTCTGCCCATGTAGCCCTGAAAAGGAGCTCAGGTACAAGTCAGCAGAGAATGACCTCACTTTTCAGTTTTATACTCCGACTCTGCTTACCTCCAAGAAGCAGCAGGCATGTTCAATGTGTGTGTGTTCAATGTGCAGCGAGAGGATGAGGATCGGGCGTTTCTGTGGGCCTCCTAAGAGACACTCTCACGTCCACTCCACAGGTTTGTAGTTGGGAATTATTGGCGAGAAAGCCAGTATCTTTCAATTAAGTAGCAAACACACAGGCCTACAACACATTTTCTTCGTCAGAACTTCAGAATCCGGCTCCACATTTGTAGCTGCTTTCTAGAACCTGTCTTGATGTGAGCTCAAACTCTTGTTCCTTGTGCTCAGAGTTCCTGGCTTTCCCCAGTGCAGGGCAGAGGCAAATACACACAACAAGAAGAGAGAATCACAAAAAAAAAAAAAAACCAACAAAACAGCGGTATGTGAATGATGCAGTCACACACGTTAATGAAGCTCTAGATGCTTAGCAAACAATGGCTCTACTTTTGCCCATTTCAAATAATGTTTTCTATCCCGCTAAGATGAAGCAGATGGTTCATAAATACTGTTTTATTTTCAGGGTGTCTCTATACTTCAATTTATTAAAAGTTATCAACTGGATTTGGAATGGAGACCATTATATGGTTCTCAAACTTTTAATTAGGTCAAGATGAGTGTATTTTTAGATCTAGTTTTATGTTTTTAAGATTTTGAGCATTAGCAAATCTTATCAGAAAATGTTATCTTAAATTACCTTTTAGCAAAGTTAAGATAACATTTCAACCCCTATGTCTGGAAAATCCCTTATGGTCAGAAAGAGAATAAAATAATGTCCATGATTAAAAGAAGAAGAAGAAGAAGAAGAAGAAGAAGAAGAAGAAGAAGAAGAAGAAGAAGAAGAAGAGAGAATCCACCCTGAAGAGAAAAATCTAGAAAAATGGAGAAAGGTAGTAAAATATCAGGAAAAAGATACATAGCCCCCCCCCCCTTGAAATAATCTTCATTTGCAGGCAATTCTCAGCCAGTCATAATTTATTCCACATACTATTTTGTTTTTGTTTTTTGCCCAGTATTGAATCCATCTAGGTCCGGTTACCTTTACCCAATTTCATCTACCATGAAGCTATCTAAATTTAGACATAAATAAATTTGTATTCATAATAAAATATTACGTGTGTGTGGGGTGTGTGTTTGGTTCTCAGCCTATGGGTCATGACCCCTTTGAGGTTTGAACAACCTTTTCACAGGGGTTAATATAATGTCAGCTATCCTTCATATCAAATATTTAGATTATGTTTTATAACAGTATCAAAATTGCTGTTATGAAGTATCAATGAAAATAATTTTATGACTGGGGGTCACCACACATGAGGAACTGTATCAAAAGGTTGCAGCACAAAGAGAGTTGAGAACCATTAATATCTATAATGTGTAGTGTGTGTGGAGGGGGGTGTGTGGGGGGTGTATTTAACTAGCAATGGCGGCAAGCTTCCCAGGCTGAACTGAATTGTGCCCCCTCCTTAGTTAATATTACATTATTCTGGAGTATGGAAGATTCCCCAGTGCAATGCAACTAGTGTCATGATAAAAAAAAAAAAAACAAAACAGTGAGGTTCAGAGTAGCATCAGCACTCATGGAGCAGCAAGAAGCCATGAAGGCCTTCCTGGGTGGGCATCAGAGGGAGTGGAAGTGGCCTTTGATCCCTGGATATCAAGAGTCCAGCATTCTAAGAGATGGGTAAGTAGGAACTTGAGTCCAGGCAGCCCCAAGACAATAGCCCACCACCAAGGGAGTGGCGGAGCATGCAGTAGCTGGAATATGTACTCCATACCCACCAGCCTCTAGATGGGCCTCTTGTGTATTTCTCTACCAGTGAGCAGGTGAGCCCGCCACTCAGGGACGAGGTGCCTACTTCATAAACAGCAGCTGCTTCTCCTCATCTTTCACATCATAAGCTGACCGTGGTCCCAATGTGTCTCAGTTAGGTTTACTGCTGCTGTGATGAAACACCATGACCAAAAGTGACTTGGACATTTCTTTGGCTTACACTTCCATATCACTGTTCATTTGAAGGAAGTCAGGACAGGAGCTCAAACAGGGCAGGAACCTGGAGGCAGAAGATGATGCAGAGACCATGGATGAGTGCTGCTTACCAACTTGCTCCCCATTGCTTACTCAGCCTGCTTTCTTATGGGACCCAGGACAAACAGCCCAGGGATGGCATCACCCACAATGAGGACCCTCCCCTACCAATCTCTAATTAAGAAAAATGCCCTACAGCTGGATCTTATGATGGCATTTCCTCTATTGAAGTTCTCTCCTTTTAGATGACTCTAATTCATGTCACATTGACCTAAAACTAGCCAGGACACAAAGCTTTCTCTCCTTTTGACTGCTTAGCCACCCTCTCCACCAAAAACACCATCAGAAATTTTGCCCAGAATCAGTGCCCTGCCTCCTGTGTGTTAAGAACGCAGCGCAGTTTAACAAGAGGCCAGAATTTTATTTTCTTTCCTTGGTGCAGAAACACAGAAACCCTGCACCTTTTACTTACCCCAGTTTTAAGTAACTTCTGCCACGCAGCATCTTTGCTTTTGATAAGCCATCCCTGTTGAAAATCTAGAAGCTGGCACAAAACATAGCAGGGAGCAGGGATCTAGCCTTCCCTCTTTAATGATGAACTCACACTGATTTTGCAAGTTGAGTGAAATAAAGAATTGATGCCAGGGAAAACAAGCTCCCTGGCTAGGTTCTGCCTGTTAAAAAAGGACCTTAAAGGTTCATAGACTGTTTCTTCCTCATCCTGGCAGGATATGAAAACTCACAGCAATGTCACAGCATCCCATGGAGTCCCACAAGGCAGCAGGGATCCAGGATCCAGTGATCTATGAGGTAAAGCGATTTGAAGATAGCAGCTGGCCGACGGGTTTCTGCAGTCAAAACTAACAGGATCACAAAGCAAATGTCAGCCTTCGGAGTCTGAAGAATGGTGACTTTCGAATTTGTCCCATTTGTCCTGTAGCAACTGGATGCTCATCCTGCTCCCCCCTCCCCCAGGAGCCCAGGGTCTAAGAGCCACCTGAAGCTGTCCAACAAAAGAAAATGACATTTATTACCCAGACCACTGAAGGTCCATAGCCATGCATGTCACAGGGGGAATAAACACTCAAAAAGCCACAAAGAAATAAGACCCCCAGTTCCAAACAAAGATGGGCAGTGTTGGCCTCCAGGGCTGGGGTACAGCCTGGTATGGCAAGGCTACTCTTTCTGAAGTGTGCCCATTCTCAAATTTTCCTGATCTGGAGTGAGAACACAGCTGAGCTGCATTGCCCGTGCTCAGGAGACCTGAAGCAGAAGGAAAGTCTGGACCTGATGGAAGTCACCACTGAGGCTGTCCCCTGCTGGGTTGGGTTGCTAGCCAGGCTGTGCTAACCTCTTCATGCCTCCACAGTTTGCTTAGTGGACGGCTGTGATTAAACACAAATGTCAGCCAGGGGAATGAGAGGCCTCTGTGCTCCCTGGAGCCTGCCTTCCAAACTGCCCAAGCAGGCTGCCCCTGACATGGACAAAATCAGCTTGCCTGCTGCCTGCTCCCTCTGGTAGCATCCATGCAGGAGCTTCATAGACAGACTCAGGTGAAATTCCCTGAGGTGAAGGCAGAAGCAGGCAGAGGCTCAGTGAGGGCCTGGGATCCCACACTTATTCCTGGTCATCTCCGATCACTTGTGGTCTGCCCTAGAGACCAGAGTGTCCCTCTATCTGTTGACCAGTCTGATGGTCATCCTGAGTCAATGCCGTATTCCCACAGGCCGTCCTGAGTGAGGTTTCTTCTCCCTATGTCTGAACCTTCAACAACTTCCTCAACCGCCATTGCCCTGGTTGCCCACTGCCTGCCTTCTTCCTCTCTACTCTCCCCGTGTAAAAGTAGGAAGAAAAAAAAGAAACTTCTGGTCAAGAGAACAGACTCTCTGGCCTGGGTGGAGACCTAACATTTAGCTGAGCCAAGACAACATCTTGGTCCAGAGAGAGGCTCTAGGAAAGTGGGCTGTCCCCTTAAACCACGTGAAAGATGGGAGGATTAATTAGTCCTTTAATGAGGTATGTGCTTTCCCTTCCCAGAATTCCTTCCTCTAGCACAGTAGCTTACTGGGCCCACAGCCATGCAGCTTTGTGGGTCGGACTGATTTTCTGATTTATTCTCTTTTCTTCTGTGTATTCTAAACATTCTTTCCTTAATACTTCAGGCAATGCACGCCCCCCCCCCCAACATTTTGGGCTTCCTGACTCTTTTCTAAAGCTTCCTTCCCACCCCTTGTGTCTGACCTTCAAGGCAGCTTAAGCTGCATGGCTTATTTTCCTTCTTCCTTTCATCCTCCTCCAGGCAGCTGCTGAAGTTACAACTTGCCTGTCCTGGAGTTTGTCTTTCAAACGCTGATAAAATTGTCCTTAAGCTTCTGCTTGAGTCCATCCTCAAATTGCTTTATTAATGAGACTAAGAACCCCCAAAAGGGGGCCCCAACTTCCTCGCCCCACCCCACACCCTGTGTAACATCAGCAGCTTTGCACAGTGCTAAAACTGAGACCAGGCTACAGTTAGAAAATAGAGAGAAAGATTCAAACTGAAACTCCGAGCCCAACATGTCCTAAAGAAGGTCTGGAGGATGCATGGGAGAACCATCGGTTAGCCTGGCATCAACAGGCCTCACCAAAGCCTCCTGACTGAGCTTCCTAATGGCTTCAGCTTCTACTGAACTGCCCCGGCAGGGTGGCTGCAAAAAAGTGTGTGCAGCTGATCTCGGGATGTATATCTATCTGTGTCTTCCTATCACTTCTTCCAACACACCATAAAGACTAAGTGCGTGTGTCGGCAGAATTAAACTAGCTGATACAGTTAGATCCATAGAAAGAACTGAAGGCTCCCAGAGTAAAAATACAGATCCCTTTAAGTCACAGCCTTTCCCCTTTGTGTCACCAGCCCTTCAATCCCACCCACCCTGGCCCCTCCCCTTCATTTTACTGTTCCACCTCTTTAGACACACACATCTATTTACGCTGTGATAAGATAGGGTGGCCGGCCTGCTAGGGGAAACCGCGCACACTCGGATATTATTTGCAAAGGCTGAAAAAGCAGGTGTTCATAGGCTTATCTGAATATTTTGAGTAAATCCCTGTTTTGAAATGTAAATGATTCTGCAGCCTGACGAGTGGGAGATAAAGCAGAGAACAATGAGTTAATCCCCATTTTATGCAGTTCATTATCAGGAGGCTGTGCCAGGCCAGGCACCTCTTCCAGTATAATGGAGGTCACGCACAGGTAGATAACTCCCGCCCCATAAATCACATTTATTGTGTAGATTATATTGGACATAAGCAGATCAGGGTATAAATGTTTTATAGATGCTTACAGATGCACTATAGAAAGATGATTGTTTTAAATATTTATTTGATAGGAAACATTTCAGTGCTTTATAAACTCGTTTTGCTGTCATTTCTGCAAAAAGGCAGAATTCTTTTTTTTTTCTTCCTGGGGTGAAACAGAATGCATTCATTTTTGAGAAACATGATTTAATCTTTTAGAGCATGCACTGGTGGGGGGGGGGCTGCAGAATCCCTTTGATTTTTATTTTTCTTTTAACTATTTAAAAAGAAAAAATACTAAGATACGATTGTCTGCTCAGATTTGTGGATTAAACCCCCTTAGCATCCTTCTCTCTCTCTCTCTCTCTCTCTCTCTCTCTCTCTCTCTCTCTGTTTTCTTTTCTGATGTTATTCTCAAACAAACAAGCAGCAGTCAAGGAACATCACCACAGGAGAAGGCGAAAGTGCTTGCATGGAAAACCTTGACCAGGAAAGGCATTCCTGTGGCCAGTGCCACACACACACACACACAGACACACACAGACACAGACACACACTCACACTCACATGCACACACACATATGCACACACACACTCACACACATACACACTCACATGCACACACATACTCACACACACATGCACACACACACTCACATACACATGCACACACACACATGCACACACATGCACACACACACTCACACACATACACACATGCACACACATACATACTCACACATACACACACACACTCACACACATACACACACATATGCACACACACACACACACACACACACATATACACACACACACGTTTTATACAAGGATTGGGTCTCAGCACTTCTCCAATCCTCAAATCTTTCATTTCGTCCTAAGATCCATTAAAGCCATCCAAGGAAAAGCACTTGACAATTGGTATTCCCATTCTGTCCCTTCATGTCCACCCGGGCTCCACTTTTCTGGAGCTACAGTCCCTATCTTCTGCTCTGACTTGGTACTGCCAGTTCCTTGGTCCCATCTTTATTGCCCCACCCAATGAACACCTCTGCTCCTGGCTGTGTGCCTGGTTCTCTGCATCTGTGCCTCTATAAGCACCAAGTCTTTCTCTTCCTAGTGCAGAGCTGGCAGTCTCCCTGAGTTCCAGCGCCGTCCTGGGATGGGTCTCTGGAACTTCAACGTCTTTGGCTCCATACCTTGTCTCTTGCATGACCCCCTGGAGTGAAGACAGAATTACCTTGAAAGGAGACACATACTTGCTTTGTGAGTTTCTGAAGTCGACACTGAAGGGCAAGCGACCATTCAGCAGAATCCAAATGTCCTCCTAAGTCCCTAATGGCCCCTCCGGCAGCAGCCCTCTTCCTAGCACTCTGCCTTGTTTGTCCTATGTTGGGGCTGGGCAGGAGAAGATAAGAGCTGATTCATGTCACTAGAATATCAACCGTGAAGCACATGTTTACATAAGGTATTACTGAGGGCCCGTGAGTCTCTTGAACGCTACTGAAGAGGTATGTCAATTTGTTTATTTCAATATTTGATTCTATTTTTAATCAGGAATGAGTTAGTTGCTTAAAGATGCCACTAAGGAATTGAGAAAATACTAAAGCCCGATTTAATTTACTACCCTAGCGGTTGCGTTAAAATCAGGACAAGGTCTAAAGGCTGTGTACTTCAGACCATCACAGGTAGGTGTCAACAGGGTCACAGAGTCCTAGCACCCTTTCCTTCAGAGCTGGAGGGAAAAAAAAGGTACCTACAGATATGCATCAAGGTCGCAGTCAGCAGGAGAAAATAAATGATGACATTGGGATTCATTTTCCAAGACGGATGTTGTCTGTGTGCAAAGCCAGCTCGATTATTGGGACTAAATGGAGTTGTTATTTCTGGGGAACACTGGCCAATTCTTAGGCTGTATTGATCACATTGATGGATTAGGTAATTTCATTGTAAATGGTTCTACTTTTTTTTTCTTTTTTCAGGAGACCTCAAGGGTTCTGAATGCCTAGGTGGCTGTTTACAAAAGGGACTCCCTAGCAGCTGAGGTCATTGGGCCAATTCTGTTCCCTTAGATGTGACCGTGGCAAAGATTTGGCCTGGCCTCTAGAGCAAGTCAACAGAAACTAATAATCATTGAGCACCTGCTATGTGCTGGGGGTGATACTGGGAGCTTCCACAGTAGGTTTTATCACAATGCTAAACCAACCCAAGCCTTGCCACCTTCCTGGAAATGACCCTTTTCAGGAACCTTGTGGAGAACACTCTATTTCTTTCCATTTGCTTAAGTAGAACTTCTCCTCAGCCCAAATTGTTTCAAGTCTTACTAAGGCAGGATCCACTGCAACCTGGCTTCAGGATACACCTGCAAGTGTTCCGTGGACTTGACAGTGACCCGCAATGGAACCCTTCTCACCAAAAGCCAAAAGAATGAACTAAGTAACCAGTGAGCCTGCACCATCACATGGTGTTTCCAAACAGGCCTCAACTTGCTCAGTTAGGTGCGGCTGGTTCCAATTGCTTTCTCATCTTTAACACATAAAAGATGTATAACTGGATAAGCTTGCAGTCACAGAGAGCGAATGGACGGTTTTAGGTTTGGTGCCATGGAAAGATTATGAAAAGAAAAATGATAGCCATTGGCGAGAGAGTCTGAGAATTTCCTCTCTGGAGGGTATGGGGATTTCAGTGTTGTAAGTGACTGACGCCTCAGCCAGTGCTCCAGCAGAGAAAGCAACCCTGTGGGTAGAGCTATACATGCTAAAGAAACCTTTCTGGCCCCAGTCCCCATGGCTGACCAGTCCTGGTGCCCACCCTGTGTCTCACCATGTAGAGCGTTGCTGTAGCTTCCACCTGGACTGTGCTTCCAGCCCGTGTTTGCATCTCATGGGAGGGTGATAGGACCAAGGAAGGCAGGACTGGTCCAGGTCTCCAGTTTTACATCTCAGAGAGAAGGAAGCAAGACCCTGCAGCCCAGCCTGGAGCTAAGAATCCCCCGAGACTCCCTCTGCACTTGTCCTCTCTTCCAAGACCACTGCCACATTGCAACATGGTCCCCTCTCCATTTGAACCTGTCACAGAGCCCACTGAGTGTTTCTCCCCTACATGGCCTCCTGTGAACACCCACTCTTTTTTCCCAGCACCACCATGATAACTACTTCCTGAGGACATGGCTCCTGTGTCTGGCACACCTTTGTGATACCAACCAGTTCCCTTTTGGGGTAGTTCTCAAAGCATCATGCTAACTGCATTGTGGGGAATTCATAACTGGGATGGGCTTGACTAAACTAAGACATCCCGGACTATAGCATCATCTCCTCCTACCCACATCTGCGATGGTGTTTCTAGAAGGCATTAGTATGCAAAGCCACAGATTGAGTTCAGGCATTCTCAGGCCTTGAGTCTCAGACTGGCCTACACCACTGGCTTTGCTGGGTCTTCAGCTCTCAGACAGCTGATAGCCTTGGTAATCCTATGAGCAATGCCCATAATCCCCTAGACACTGCTGAATGCATGCTGTTAGCTGGGTCTCTGAGGCCCTGATGAGAGCCAGAGACTGCCCCCTACCCAGTAAGTAAGACCGTCAGCATTCACTTCCTAGGGTTGGTTTAGGTTTCCCTAGCTTGACTATAAAAAACATCAGAACCCATTTTCATCTTCCGCAGGCTCAGCTTTCAAAGCTAAGCCAAACAAGAATATTTCCTGAACCTATGAATGGTTTTACAACTTAAACCCGCAGCAGTGAAATCAATCATCAGAGAGAGTGTCCAGCCACACAGTAGGACCTCAGAAGGCATGCTCCAAGAACATGGGACCAAGGACCTCTTACCTGTCTCCAGCACTCTGTGTGTGTGTGTGTGCACCTGTGTGTGTTATAGGCATGTGTTGCATATGCATAGTATATGACATAAATGCCTGAGTGTGTGCATGTGGAGGCCAGAGGTTGACTTTAGATACTTTCTTCTATGTCTTTCTGCCTTACGTTTTGAGACAGGGTCTCTCATCTAACCTAGAACCGTTTCTGCCGAATTGGCTGGCCGGAGCACTCCAGAGGTGTGTCTGTCTCCACAGTGTCTGCCAGTACTTCCATTGCAGGTACACAACTCTGTGCCGAGTTACTGGGGAGCTGAACATGGGTCCTCATTCACAGCAAATGCTTTACCCCTGGGGTCACCTCTCCAGCCCCTCCAGCACCCACAGTGACCTTGTCTGGTAGGAAGAGGCCCTAAAATTCTGCTGCAGGGATCCTCAGTGTGGCTTTCAAGGCCACTCTGAAAGGGGAATGCAGACACCTTAATTTCTCCCCAATGAGTCATTAAGCAAAGGCAGTAGGATGTCTGCTCTCAGTGAGCTGTGGGGGATGGGAGGTAGCCAGCTATGAATAGAATTAACCCTTCCAAGGCTGTGAAGGTCCACTCTGTGTCGTCTCATGCCCACGAAACCCAGGCTTCCTGCTTGGATGTATCATGTAGTGTGATGTAAAGACCACCACGGAGGCTGGGCCCTGCTTCCAGCATGATAGGTCTGCAGGTAGCAAAGCAGAGAACAAAGGAAGGAGGAAGAAAAGAGAACCCTACATGGGCTCCACGTACCCTTACAGAAAGAGCAATAACTCGTGCCTCCAAAAATTGGGGTGAAATTTAAAAGATGTGTAAACCATGCTGTAGGCCTTACTAGGTCCCAGCTCTTTTCCGATGGCTTTCTGAGCCCCAGTTTCTTCTCTGTCACCCAGCTCACACCGATGACATACATGCTTATGTATCGACACTTCATCTTTGTGTGGGCCACACTTCTCTGCCCATTGATGCCAGCTTTCTGAGGGTGAGACCTGGGCTGCCCCTCACTTACTCATCCTGAGGCTGACCTTTGGCCCCCTAGCTCTGGGTCCCAAGGTTATTCCAGGCTCCACTAATTCCTAGCTGTGCAAAGTCATAAAAGAAAAAGCCTCCAACTGACTACGGATCCAGTTTCCTACTGAGGAAGCAACTGGGGAAGCAGAGTATGCGTGGTGAAGCCTCACTGGGAAACATAGATGCCTGCAATGTGGTGGTCTGTGCCCTTCTGACTAGATAGCTGAGGTGCCCCTCTGGCCCATCTCCTCCCTCTGCCCTGGAAGAGGCTCCAGGTAGGAGTAGCCAAGAGGTGGTCAGAGGCATTGCTCAGCACTGTCTGCAGCAGATGCTGGGATCCTCTTTTTGCTTAGAGGATGTGCCCCTCGTGCTTCCTAAATAACACCACGAACATGTATGTACTGCTCACTAAGTTGTCCATTGTAAACTGAGCAGACAGACCCCAGGCTAGACAGACTGCCTGGTTATAATGGGGGGGGGAGTACCCTGGGATGGTCTCTGGCATGAAGATTTTGCTAATGCATTGCCAGGTGTATTGAGGATATTCAAATGCTTGTGGATGGAAAAGGTGCAACCTGCATCTCAGGTGTGCCCAGAAGGGCCTACCTCACAGTGAAGTTGACACATAGTAAACCCTGGACCATTTTATTGGAAACAAATTACGCACACATGAGAGTATAGGTATCCTTTGATACCTAAGCTGTGTTCTGAAAAGGGAAAGGTCATCATTTCTACTAAAGGTCAGCTTTGCTGGAACATTCCTGAGCTGTCTAGGGAGAGGCCACAATAGTAATCCCACTGCCCCTGACCGGGAGAGGACGGGATGCCTAGAACTGAACTTCTCTTGCATCTCCCAAAGTCTTTTCCTCCTCGGAAGTGACTCACTGGACCAAGGAGTCTCTCTGCATTTGGCCTTTCTCACAGAACCGCTGACCCTTCCACCAGCTGATGTCTGGTGAGCACAATGTGCCCACTCACCAGAGGGCAGCTCTCCGGAAGAGCATGTCAGCAGCTCCTTCTCACCCAGCTCCTCCCTCCATCCCAGAATAGACGATCACTTCAGACACATATGTCACTGACTGGTTCAGGACATGATCCCGCAAGTCTACCCCCTTGGCCTTTGAGAACACAGCAGAAGCAGAATGTCCACTCCCACCGTTCCCATCATCCACCTCAAGGAAGACCCGAAACCCTGAGGCTCACTGTGCCTCCACCACAAGGGGCCCCTTGCAGCAGGTGTCATACCTACACTGGACACCGGACCAACCTGATCAAGCTATGCTGGCCACACCCCACCATTCACCTGTTTTCCAACATGCGCTCTGGCACACAAGTCACCTCTTCACACCCATCTTGTTTTCTGATGAACCCCAACTCACAGGAGTTACATTTACTATCCTGTTCTCTGGCTGATCTATCTTTGGTTGTAGGAGTCCCAGCTGGGAACACGGTGATGGGTGAGGAAAAGAGGTTATGTTCTGTGCTGTGACTTACTTCCCAAGAATATCTGAAAAGGAGTTTTCATAGCCAAGTCATAAGCCTTTAAGTTTTAACTTTATTTATGCTTCCATATCAGAGACAATCATAGGCTCATACCCCCTCAACTCTTAATTTCTCGCTCTGGGCTCTAGTCCTAAGTTTGTCTTATGCAGAGTCTATGATTTCATCAGCTTATTTTTAACACTGAATCTTTACCAAAAGACAAACATGTTTAGGGGTCAGATGACCTATTTTCCCCACCTGCAGTGAATTTTCAAGCAAGAAAGACTCCTTCAGGCCTCTGGTAGACATAGCCTACCAGCCTTGATAAGCACATACTAAGTTATAATTACGTTATTACCAACAACAGGAGAAGGACGTGGATCTTTCTCCCGAAGCCCTGACGTTCAGGTAGGGAAGCAGGAGATGGAACCTTAAGCACCAGGCATGTGAAAATCAAGACATTTAAATGTTTTGGGCAAAAAAAAATCACACGGCCCCTTTCCCACCAGAGTGGTGAGGAACTGAGTTTGAGCACCATGCATCTGCTCACAAGGTGGTCCGTCTTCACCATCATCTGCTGGCAAGGTGGTCCGTCTTCACCATCATCTGTTGGCAAAGTTGTCCATCTTCACAGTCATCTGATTGACCAATTTGGAATCACCCGGGAAATTTGCAGGGATGTTTCCACAGAGAGTTATCCGAAATGGGAAGACCCACCGTGAATGTGGACAGTGCTGTCTCACGTACTGGCTTTCGGGCTGGTGAAAAGGAAGGAGGGAGACAGTGGGTTGAGGACAAGCAAACATCTCTTGTGTGTCCTACCTGAAGGAAGAACGCTCCTGCCACCCCAGCCTCCCACACCACCTTCCATGCAACAGATTAGACCCCTCCTCCCTTCAGCTGCTCCTATTGGGTCACCACAACAAGAACACCAAGCGAGTCAGCTCCTGTTCCTTACCCCATTTTCCTCAGTTGGAAACGAAAGTTTCCTTTTGGCTTTGCCTTCATCTGCCTATGCATCTGCTCCCAGGCACATCCCCCATGGAGGGCAAAGCTATATGTGCCCACCACATCCAGGAAAATGTCACTTTGCTCCCACTATGTGGTCTAGATAGCCACAGATATGCAGAGCTGGGATTCGGCCCAAGACAGTGTCACTCCCCAACTCCTAGTGTCCTGGGTCTCTAACTTTTACTGAATGAAACGTTTTTATTTTATTGGGGTCTGTTTTCTAAATTTTTCTTCTAATCTGAGAATCTCTTCAAGTCCTAAAAATAAACAGAAATGGTGTGTGTGTGTGTGTGTGTGTGTGTGCTCAATGCATTCACATTTGGAATTTGTGTGTGTTAGTGTGTGTGTTTGTGTGTTCAGCGCATTCATATAAGTGTGAAGATTTGTGTGTGTGCGCCTGTGTGTATGTGTGTGCTCACGTGTGTGTGCACACCTGTGTGTATACATGTGGAGACCAGAAGAGGACATTGTATCTTCCACTCCCATGGTTGACTTTATTGCTTTGAGTCTTGGTCTCTTACTGAACCAGAGACCGGCCATTTTGGCTAGGTTGTCCAGCCTGTCCCTACCAATACTGAGATTACACGCATGCACAGTCACACCCAATGTTACCATGGGTGCTGGGATTCAAAGTCAGGCACAGGAAACACTATTCATCATTGAGTCACCTCCACAACCATTGTCTCGGATTTTAACCTCAGGTCTCACTTCTTTCCACTTGAGAAACTTTTACACAGCCTTCGGTTTGTAAGCCTATGACACGAGTCCAACACAAACAGTCGCTTGTAATAAGTCATAAAGATAGATATTAATGTCAAAATTGTTTGGGGGCATGCATACAATTTTAATCATTTACTAAAGACAAGGTAACTCTGCAGGCAGCGATGTAAATGTGCTTTTCGGTTTTGCATGAAAAATACAATTGACTGCATATTTGAAGCTGCAGGACCCTAACCACGCAATGTGTTTTTCGGAATTGATCCATATTTTGATTTCCCGATCCTCAGTGCCTAGAACATTGTTTTACATAATAAGCATGGAGTTCAGAGCAGCAGAGGTGTGTTCAAGATCATTTCAGAAATTACTGGAAATTCTTTCCTAATCCCAAGCCGAAATTCACTTCATGGATTTTTTTTTTTTTTATGAAACTCACAGCAACAATTTAAATGAAAACTTAGATCCAGCATTTTAACACAGTGCAATCCTACAGTCCACAGACACACAATTTAATACTTATCTCCTGAGGAGCTATGGCAGAAAACACTAAATGTTGTTTCTCTAATTAAAGCCGTGAGCTTCAGTGAGGGCAGAAAGTGTTGCATGGAGTGAAAACACAGCAGCTAATGACACACATGGGGGCAGACCCAAGCCGAGGCATTTCAGGCATCGCCTTCTCCTGAGTGCTGGATGGCACAAGACATGGTCATTGCGTGGCTTGTGTGCTGGGTTCAAAATCCACACCATGCCGCAGCCTCTGAGCCCTGCAAAGGCATTGCCTTGCCTTCTCTCGTCGTTGAAGATGGATGTATGTTTATTGTGGGGTGTGTGTGTGTGGTGTGTGTGTGTTGCCTGCCCGTCAGTTTCTGATGAAAGCCCAACAGCAAACATTCTTGAGTTTAGGCTGCCTCTGTAGTTGTTTGCACAAGCAGCTGGACAACGCCAGCAGCTGGGAGCGACTGCTGCATCCGCACGGAACCGAAAGGTGCTCGGTCTATTTCTCACGCCGCTTTTACGAAGATGACTCGTGCCGGGCCAGTTTAGTTAGCTGCTTGTCTCTGGGACGGCAAATGTGAACATTCTGGATACTGAAAGGGCTAGGATCTTTTTTTTTTTTTATGACTGCATTACCTCACACCTTAGGTAAACATTTTCTGTTATGACATTTCAAGTCAGCTTGAGATTTCCTGCCTTTTAATGCAACCAGCCTTTGCCATATAGTTCATGTCATCCAAATGTCTTTTTCACCCTTTAAATTCCATGAATTTTTGTGCACGCCAAGGTGTTTGCTGTTCCTGTTTTAATGTATATATTGCCTTGCCCCTTTGCAGAGGGTCAAGGCTGGGGGATTTGGTCAGAAAGGGGTTGGGATTTTTCTCACTAAGGCTCTGTGAGTCATCCTTGAAAGAGGTTTAGGCAGCAGCCTGAATCACATGTGAGACAGTTTATTATTGCTGGTATCCTGCCTGGGCACAGAGGGGATGTTGCCAATCATCCTGAGCTTTGGTGGCCCGCTACAGCGTTGTCTCCTGGGGCTGCTAACTGAAAGGGTAGGTACCAAGATCTGTGTACTGTTGGTTAGGAAGATTCCCTAGGACCTTAGCTTTGTGCACTTTTATAAATCTGCATGTTTCTCCAAATCATACAAAGTAATAGGTGAGGAGAACCACACTGTGGTTATTTACACTTAAAATCTCACAAGAAATAAGACTAAAATGTCAGCAACACCCAGCAGAAAGGCTGGCCAAGTGGGTTAATATTTATCACCTTTGTTTGTATGTCCTCCGCTTATCAGGAAAGGTCATCCACTGTAATAGGTGATTTGTCAGCCCTGGTCCCTCTGAACCAATGGGGAAGAGTTTAGCTGGTGATACCTACCCTAACTGTGTACTCAGTGTAGTTCTGGCCAAGTAGGCTGCAAATAAGGCTCTGGTAGCATCTAGTGCATCACACGCATGCTGATAACAGGTAAAATGTGCATGTTGTGTCAACAACAGCAGACCTGAATGTTAGGATATGCAAATAATTTGGGGTAAGACAGCCCAATAGGAATATTCCCTCAAATACCAAATAATCTGTTTGGAGTGATGGCTCAGCAGTTAAGAGTACTTGATTCTCTTCCAGGGGCCAGGAGTTGGAGTTCAATTCTCAGTCCTCAGAACCCACATGGCAGCTTACAACTGCACACACACACACACACACACACACACACACACACACACACACACACGCGCGCGCGCGCGCGCACACGCGCGCACTTTGAGGGTTTCTTTCCTTTCTTTCTTTCTTTCTTTCTTTTTTTTTTTTGTTGGCTTTTTGAAACAGGGCTTCTCTGTAGCTTTTGAGCCTGTCCTGGAAGTAGCTCTTGTAGACCAGGCTGGCCTCAAACTCACAGAGATCCACCTGCTTCTGCCTCCTGAGTGCTGGGATTAAAGGCGTGTGCCACAGCGGGTTTCCAATTCCTTTTGTGTAGCACAAAATTGTAATTGGTCTTAATAAAAACCCAGAGTCAAATATTAGGGGATGAAAGCTGAAAGATCAGAGAAGCAGAGCGGCCAGCCACTAGTTCTTCTTAACCCTAGGACATCCTTGGAACAGAAGGGTCAAAATCCTGTCTCTACGAACCTCAGATTGAATCCTGAGCTCCTGTCTCCTTCCACCTTATATTTCTCTCTCTTGGCCCAGCCATATCACTTCCCTTCTCCACCTCTCAAGTGCTGGGATTAAAGGTGTGCGCCACCATTGCCTGACCTCTATGACTAACTAGTGTGGCTAGCTCCACACTCTCCTCTTCAGGCAAATTTTATTTGTTTTTGGTTTTTTTTTGTTGTTGTTTGGGTTTTTTTGTTTGTTTGTTTGTTTTTTGGCTTTTCGAGACAGGGTTTCTCTGTAGCTTTGGAGCCTGTCCTGGAACTCCCTTTGTAGACCAGGCTGGCCTCGAACTCACAGAGATCGGCCTGCCTCTGCCTCCTGAGTGCTAAGATTAAAGGCGTGTGCCACCACCGCCCGGCCAAGTTTTATTTGTTAAAGCACAAACAAAATATCATCACACTTTTGTTTCCTTGGGTTCCTAGGACATTCACACAGATATACACACATTTACATAAATAAACAAACAAACAAATAAACAAATCTTTTAAAGTATTTTTAATCGGTGTATTGCCTAGGTTTTGAACCCGTAGTATATTCCTTTTTGATACCGAATAAAAGGAGCCGCTGAGTCAGCCAGTGAACTGAGAAAAGAGATACTCGTTGTATATTTTCCCCAGACTCAACCAAAGCCAACCCTATAAATTGCATTTATCCTAGGTTAGCTGAAAAACTTTCTTTTCTCAGATCATGGATAGGAGCACTGGTTAGGGCACTCCCTGCTTGGGGATATGATAAAGCAAACCCAAAAATACATTTACTGCCTTAGTTAGCATTTCTATTGTTGTGAAAAGACACCATGACCACGGCAACTCCTATAAAAGAAAACATTTAATTGGGGCTGGTTTACAGTTTAGAGGTTTAGTCCATTATCACCCTGGTGCAGACATGGTGCTGGAGAGGGAGCTGCGAGTTCTACCTCTGGATCTGCAGGCAGCAGGAAGGGATTGTGAGCCACTGGGCAGTTTTCAGTTTCTGAGACCTCAAAGCTCACCCTGCTAGTGACACTTTTCCTCCAACAAGGCCACACCTTATAATAGTGCCACTCCCTGTGAATCTATAGGGGCTGTTTTCTTTCAAACCATCACATCATGACATGAGACCATCACTTAGCTGTCTACTGCCATGACAAAGCGCTGTAACCAGGAGAGTTTGTTTTGGTTTGTGATTCCAGAGGAGAAAGAGTCCGTCATGGCAGGGGGCAAGGCATGGTGGCAGGAACAGGACATTAAAAGTGTGCATCTTTAACCACAAGTGTGAAGCAGAGAGTGGGTTGGAAGTGGGATGAGGCTGTACATGCTCAAAGCTCACCCGCAGTGACATACTATTTCCAGTGAGGTCACACCGTCTAAAGGTTCCTTAACCTCCAACTGGGGACTATGAGTATACGAGGGACATTCTCATTCAAAACTCCGTAATGAGTCTAGCTAGAATCACAACTATCAGCAAGAATCTCCAAGAGCAGAGACAAACTCCATCCAAAACTATATACTAGGGTTACATCATCTCCACAGCTGTCTTCAGTCTGCGAGAGCCCCATCTGAAGTATCATGGGTTTTCATCTGGATGAGACTTGTAACAAATGGAGGAGAGATGGGAACAGCCCTGAGCCAAGGCTCAGAAAGAGTTTTCCCCACAAAAGCAAAGTGTGCTGTACAAGAGGAGGCATGTGATGTTCAGTTTCTTGGGTACTTGGAGGCCACAATGAAACACCCCGACGAGAGCAACTTGAGGGAGAAAGGATCCATTTGACTCACAGATCCAGGCTAAAGTCTCTCATGGAAGTGAAGAAGGACGCTAAAAAAGAAATCCCACACTAGCTCAGAACTGAGTATAATAAAAAGTTATTTATTTAGGGGTAGAGTTACAGATCACAATCCTCTGTTCGAACAGGGAACAGCAACCAAATCCCACAGCTGGGAAATAGGCTGGTACAAGCTTTATATTGGAGTATATAGTATAAGAGGCCATGCCCCAGTGGGTGGGTAACTTAAAGGCTACTGGTGATAGGAATTCCTACAGCATTGAAGGTCAAGTCCAGGCAGGAGGAACTTAAAGCAACTGGTCATATTATATCCACAATCAAGAGTAGAAAGTATACATGTATGTTGTATGTAAGCATGCTAGTGTTAACTTGCTCTTTCTCCCTTTCATTCATACAAGGACAGAATTTCCCACCTCAGTGAAACCACCTAAGGAAATTGCTTAAAGGTATACATCCCAGGAACTTCAATGAGTTCCTAGATGATTCTAGGCTGTTCCAAGTCCTGCATTTTGTGAACTCTTTGGGGGTGGTAGGTATGAACTTCTGTCAGGACATCTATTTGAGGTTTAAGAGGGGGTCTTTTAGATTTTTGCTTTATTTTGTAGGGTTCTGTTTGTTTGTTCATTTGTTGTTTTAGAACGATGCTTTGGGAAATGCTCTGCCCCCCCATTGCCCCCATAGACTGTTGTCTGCAGGCTTTCCCACCCCAACCCCTGTTCTCCAGATCAGTCACGCTCTCTACAATGGTCAAAGGTTAACTGGGACTCTCCTTGTCCCTCCAGCTTTACTACTGAGCCTGGAGAAGGTGCTGCTGGCCCAGGTGGAGGACGAAGCTGGAGGGGAAACTAAGACCCCATAGGTCTAGCACTTCAGAATGTCTGCCATCATCCCCTCTGTCACAGCGTTACTTTCTCGACAGTCACAGCTCGCAGACACTTTCTGCATCATCTGCCATCTCCACTATGCTGCTCTTGACGGGCGCTCTGCTCTTTCTCCCCAGGCATCGCGACACCAGAGGTGTCACTGGCTGTGGATTGTTGATCTTTCTGATCTCATGGTGCTCCTTGTTGAAGTCAGCTTTGGCAAGGAATGTGTACCCCGTATCCAGTATTCTGAAATCCTGGCTTCTCCCGAGCAATCTATTCAGCACTCAAGGGTTTATAGAGGGTGGATTTTCTGAAACACACATGTGCCGAGTGCCCCACCTGCTTCCCCTCCAGATGCCAGAACCCTGCCGCCTAGCTCGTCCTATCCTCCCTCGAACTCCACCCGGACACCCACCCTCACAGCCGTTCAGACAGCAGTCAAACTTCCGTCTGTCCCAGCCCCTAGGTGTGGCTGCTCTTCCTGACACCTCATCTCAGCTCTGTGTGCTCTGGAACCCCCGATGGGGCTGGGATGAGAGGACAAAGACAGAGCTTGGCGTACCCTCTAGCAACAACCCCAGTCCCAATAGGTAGATGCCCAAACCACACGAGAGAACTGCTTTTCTATGTAATCAGTTCCTTAGGAACTTTCATCCCTGATTCGTTTATTTTGGAATAAATTATATTGTATATTCTTTGGGTTAATAGCAGGCTGTTCTGAAATACATAGATAATAAACTGGTTTCCATGGTGACACTGAATGTTTCTACCATCTCACATAGTTACGTTTTCTTCCCGAGAGTAACTAACATCTACTTATTTAATAAAATACCCTAGTGCAGTCTGGTTAACAGTGCTCCTGCTGGGTATGAGATTCCAGGCTTCCTCAGCCTGTGTACCCCTTAGCCTGCAACCCTTAGCTTAACTCTCTTCATGCTTCTGCCTTTAGGAACCCCACTTTCTTCTTGTTGTATCTCACACACAAGTGAAATTGTGTGTGTTTTTCTTTCTGAGTCTGGCTTACTTCACTTCAGTTTCTAGAATGTCTATTCATCAGGTACAAGGCTCGCCTTTTCTCGGGCCTAACGGTCTTCCAAGGTGACAATTAGAGCATGTTCTTTACCAGCCTGACTGACAGTTGACATGAAGCTTGTTTTCATATCTGCACCATTGTGGACAGAGCTGTGAGGAACTCTGGGGCAGATACCTGCTTCATGAGGTGGTGGTTTCATCTCTTTCTGTTGTCGACAGTGGAATTTCTGGGTCCTGTGTACCTTCTCTTGGAGCTCTGTGTTGCTCCCTACAATGGCTGTGCCCACCACCCACCTATCTACCAACCACCCACCAAGAGTCGTTTTGTTGTTGTTTGTTTTTTTTTATTTTTTAATCTCCATCTTGCCATTATTTGTTAACTTGGGATTTTTTTCCCTTTGTTATTTGTTTTCAACCAACATACAATGTAATGAATAGGATTCTTTTGTCGTGTTTTCATAGCTGTTTTTGTTGATCTTTCTCTGTTCACTTCTTCTCTTTTGATAATTGTTATCTTTTTAGGTGTGAAGCTTCTCTAAACACAGGCAGACCATTTTAAACTCTAACTCTCAAGCTTGGTAATTCCCCTATCCTCTTCAACATGGAATTCTTCATGAAAATTACAGGAGAACAGATAATTCCCAGTCTATGTGCAGGCAGTCTCAGTGTGGCAGACATCCTTAGCATCGGTTGTCTGACTCGGCACTAGCTGTCTCTCACTAGTCTCTAGGAACTCTGTTGTTCTTCTTGCCCAGCCCGTGCTGTAATGGAGACAATGCTGTAGGATACACAGCCATGCTAGCTTGCCAAGCCAATACTGACAAACTTGACTCAAACCAAGTACCAAGGATATCGTTGGCCAGCTGACCTCCCAGCCCTCTATGGGCTGATGGGTATTGAGGAGGCTTGTTGTATTTGGAGAGCATGTTGGAGTTCCTCTGTGGATAGAGAGGCTCCACGGTGGACAAAGAGTATTGTGACTTATAAAGGATGGCCAGTTAACACTTGGTAAAGGATCTCTGACCATTTTAGTCTCTTTTTTACAATATTCTTCTCCCACTTAACTTTTCTTTTCCTTGTTTTAACTTTTTTTCTTTTTATAGTCAAAGAATTGACAATCTCTCTGTTCACGAGAGGATGTTTTCCAAAACTAGCAACACTCCCATGTTGTGAAGATCACTGTGCTTACTCCGGCACCTTCAAAATGAAATCACCTAGTAAAAACCATCGTGGCTTCCAAAAATACCCACGAATTAAAATCCCCTAGAGACCTAAGCTTGGAACACAACTGTCATTTATATAATTCAAGATCCAGAACCAAAACAGAACTACCACAAAAGGCCCCATGCAGACTTTGCATTTGAAGCTTTCAACAAGAGAGACCAATCAATGCAAAGGTTTGGAGGCCCTCCAACCTCTAGCCTGAGTCTCCCTAGTGAAGGAGGAGGGGCCTGGCCCAGACTGCCTGGAAATGCTAAGGTGTTCAATTCCAGTCTCATAAATCGGCCAGGCTGTACTTCCTGCTTCCCCATCTTCGGACACCCCCATCTCCCCACTAATGTCTTTTCAGCATGGGCCAGACAGAAACTACCTTCTGGGGGAAACACATCCCCTGGGCTCCTTTTCAGCTGGAAAACTGGTTTTCATGCAGGCTCTTATACACTTAACTTTCCAAAAACCTGGCAGTCACAGCCTTGTAGTCACGTGACTGTGATATCAGACTGGAAATTGTACACCTCCCCAGCTCACCACAGAAAGGCATTTCTTTGGATTCCTTCCAGGACACAGCCAGGAGGAAACAGCATAGCAATCCTTTCCTTCACATCTGAGCATGGCAACTATAGTTTTTTGTTTATTTGTTTTTCTTTGAGATGGGGTTTATTTGTGTAACCCTGGCTGTCCTAGAACTCACTCTGTATTCCAGGCTGGTCTCAAACTCAGAGATCCACCTGCCTCTGCCTCCTGAGTCCTGGGATTAAAGGTGTGCCACCATTACGTGACAATCATAATTTTTAATAGAAAGAATTTTATTTGCAGGAAGATGTGTCCATCGTCCAAAGTCATCCCTGACACATGACAAAGGTCATTCCCAGAACACTGTAAGTCACAGAGTTAACAGCCCAGTTCTTTTGATCTATAACTTTTAATGTTAAGACCTTGGAACTTGTAATGGAAATAGAGAAGTCCAGCCTCCCAGGATATATAGACACCCAGAAACGCAGCACTTCCTCTTATTCTCTCTGAAAGAAAATCAATCTTTGAAGACTGTCCTTGCTTAGACTTATCTTCTCTACAAATCTTGTCCCAGGAGGGTAAAAGCAATGTGTTTTACAATGACATTATGGAAGACCTGACCCAAACTACATGGGAAAGAGAATATGATCTTCCAGACAGCATGTTGTCTGAACACACTATGACCCTTTTAAGAATTAAGAGTGTGGTGTACTCTCTTCCGAACACATAACGGGGTCTCAAAAATATACTTATCTGGCTGGGTTTGGTGGTGTTGGGCCTACGATCTCAGCATGTGGAAGGATGAAGGACAATTTATAACTTCTGGGCTAGCCTGGACTACAAAATGGAATGAGAGAGAGAAGTGGAGTGAGGGAGAAGAGGAGGAGGAAGAAGGTAGAAAAGAAAAAAAAGGTGGGAAAGAAATTAAATATGGGGTCAAGGGAGGAAGTAGGGAAAAAAGAAAGGCGGGGTAGGTGGAGAGAGAAGGAAGGAAGAGGGGACAGAGGGGAAGGGACAGACTGAATGAGAGCAGCAGGGGAGGAAGAAAATGAAAAGAGACCATGGTGAACTAACGAAGCCCCACAGACCCTTAGCTAGCTTCATAACAAACTGCTGTTCCTTTACTAAAATTCAAGGCTCAGAAACAGCTTTGTTAAAATAAATAAAAAACCAAAAAATTATCTAATACCAGCTACCAGCCGTCTGTCTCAGTGCTGCCAGACTGAACTCGGCCCAACCGCTAGCAGATGGCAAGCAAGGCTGTGGCCGTCTGGGATCACAGTCCTCCACCCTGGCATCTGAGTGCCACATGGTGCTGGCTGCCGGCACCCACAACAACCCTGCCCCAGTGTGCTCAGCAGCCTCTGCTGGACGCCCACGTGAGTGTGTCTCATTCCTATTCCCCTTGCCTACATGGAGACAGGGACGCAGGTGGCCCTGCTACAGAGACCTGTTTCACACCCCGTCTGAGCACATAAGGTTGGAAGGCGGTCATCACCGTCTGAGTCTGCCCGCATGGGGAGCCATGCCTAGCTATGGAGCCTCCAAGGGGTCCACTCCTGTGCTTAGGGCTTCAGTCACAGCCTACGGGGGCGGCTAGGGGCTATGAATCCTACTGTGGGAGGAGACAGACAAGAGTGCCTTCTGGCTGGCTTTCCCTGAAGTTAGTGCTGGTATCTATACCATGAAATCTCTTTGGGGATGGCATACATACGAGAACAGCTGATTTTCTGATTGAGGGTCTCCATGCATTAAAGTCATATTAGCAACTGCAGTAGCCACGTGCGTCTACTTCCATTTCAGCTTAAAACATAACTGATTCAACATTCAGATCCTCCGTAGCACAGCTGACTTGCGAGGGGGCAATAACCATGTGGATCCATCATCATATGAAGCATTTCAAGCGACCCAGAACATTGCAGAGAAGAGTCGTCTAGAAAAGATTAACTTCCAGGTACGCACTGTGACCAATTAGGGAGGGGACAGTAATAAGCACACAGAGGGATCTAGCAAGACAATTACAATGAAGTAGATGGGTTTCTGTGTTGGGGGGGGGGGGCAGATACTTAGGTGAGAAAGGATATCATCAACCAGGAATGGATCCAAAAAATGGGTCATGCTCTCTGGAGAGAGCAGAAGAAGAGGCCGTAAGTGGGGCAAACAATGAGACCTAGCAGTCCCTCCATGCCCATCGTGTGCCCACTGCTGTGTGGAGCTCCTGGCTAAAACCAATGCCCAACGAAATTTCCAGCATTCTTCCGAGTAGCCCAATTCCACCTCAAAACAGTTCTAGAAGGAGCTAGAGAAACGGCTTAGTGAGAAAATGTCTGCTGTGCACTTTATACATGGGTGCCAATTCTCGGCACCTATATAAAGAAGCCAAAGGCACCTTTAACCCCAGCACTGAGGAAGGGGTCAAGATGGGAGGATGGCTGGGGCCTTGCTGACCAACCAGCCACAAGGGAAAATGGCAAGCTTCAGGCTAAGTGAGAGATTCTATGTTGAAGAGATAAGACAAAAGTGATCAACCAGATATGGGATGTTCTCCTCTGTCCTATGCAGGAACTCATGTGAGGGTGCCTACCATCTCACGCGTGCGTGCGCACACACACACACACACACACACACACACACATGAGGTCAGGTGTGAACACTCCCATTTCACAGGCAAGGAAATTGAAGTTGACTCTTGTGGAATTCTCTACCCCGGTTCAGAGGATCTTCGTGCTCCTTCATACTCACACACTGTCTGTCCATCTTGGATCCCCAGTGCCTACGGTACTGTCAGAGCTCCGTAGTGTCCTTTGGTGAGTGTGTGAATGACAGGAAATTCTAGAAGGTTTAAATTACAAATTAAAGCTAGATATACACCTCGGCATGCTTGATACACATGAGTAATGGTGGACATGGGCAATTCATGGTCAAGACCTTATTAGACCTGACAAAAGTCAGCAAGCAGCTCCGGGCACTGTGGTCATTTCTTCCATTCTCGCTCCTATTCTCCCAACAGGTGGGTAGTTTGATTTTAACTGGCTCTCTCTTGGTCCAACTCTGTCTAAGGTATGTTAACCTTGTGAGGTTTTTATTTTAGTTGATTTTATGGAACTCTACATTTTTCTCTGCACCCCTCCATGCTTCTCCCCTCCCCTTCAGCCCTCTCCTATTATCCCCATGCTCCCAATTTACTCAAGAGATCTTGTCTTTTTCTACTTTCCATTTAGATTAAATTCATGTATGTCTCTCTTAGGATCCTCATTGTTGTCTAGGTTCTCTGGAATTGTGATTTGTAGGCTGGTTTTCTTTGCTTTGTGTTTAAAAACCACTTATGAGTGAGTACATATAATAATTGTCTTTCTGGGTCTAGGTTACCTCACTCAATATGGTGTTTTCTAGCTCCATCCATTTGCCTGCAAATTTCAAAATGTCGTTATCTTTTTCTGCTGTGTAGTACTCCATTGTGTAAATGTATCACATTTTCCTTATCCATTCATCAGTCGAGGGGCATTTAGTTTGTTTCCAGGTTATGGCTATGACGAACAATGCTGCTAGGTTGTTTCCTAATTTTCTGAGAAATCACCATACTGATTTTCAAAGCAGCTGTACCAGCTTGCACTTACACCAGCAATGCAAAAGTGTTCTCTTTTCCTCACAACCTCTCCAGCATAAGTTGTCATCAGTGTTTTTTATCTTGGGCACTCTTACCTGTGTAAGATGGAATCTCAGAGTTGTTTTGATTTTCATTTCTCTGATAACCAAGGATGTTGAGCATTTCCTTAAGTGTCTTTGAGCCATTTTAGAGTCCTTTGTTGAGAGTTCTCCGTTTAGGTCTGTACTCCACTTTTTTATTGGATTATTTGTTTTTTCGATGACAAAATTCTTGTGTTCTTTGTATATTTTGGAGATCAGACCTCTGTCTGATGTGGGGTTGGTGAAGACCTTTTCCCATTCTGTAGGCTGCCATTTTGTCTTGTTGACCATGTCCTTTGCTTTACAGAGAAGCTTTTCAGTTTCAGGAGGTCCCATTTATTAATTGTTTCTCTCAGTGTCTGTGCTACTGGGGTTATATTTAGGAAGTGGTCTCCTGTGCCAATGCATTCAAGTGTACTTCCCACTTTCCCTTCTATGGGGTTCAGTGTGACTGGCTTTATATTGACATCTTCGATCCACTTGAACTTGAGTTTTGTTCACGGTGATGGATATGGATCTATTTTCTTCTACATGTCGATATCCAGTTATGCCAGCACCATTTGTTAAATATGCTTTCTTTTTTCCATTTGATGTTTTTTGCTTCTTTGTAAAAAATCAGGTGTTCAAATGCATGTGAATTAATATCCGGGTCTTTGATTTCGCTCCATTGGTCCTCCTATCTGTTTTTATGCCCATACCAGGCTGTTTTCAATATTGTAGCTCTGTAGTAGAGTTTGAAGTCAGGGATTGTGATGCCTCCCGAAGTTCTATTATTATACAGGATTGTTTTGGCTATCCTAGGCTTTTTTGCTTTTCCATATTAAGTTGAGTACTGTTCTTTCGAGGTCTATGAAGAATTTTGCTAGGATTTCAATGGGAATTACATTGAATCAGTAGATTGCTTTTGGTAAGATTGGCATTTTTACTATGTTAATTCTACCTACCAAAGAGCATGGGAGACCCTTCCACTTTCTGGTGTCTTCTTCAATTTCTTTCTTCAAAGATTTAACATTCTTATCATACAAGTCTTCCACTTGTTTGGTTAGAGTTACTCCGAGATATTTTATGTTATTTGTGGCTTTTGTGAAGGGTGGTGTTTCTCTGATTTCTTTCTCGGCCTATTTGTCATCTGTGTAAAGGAGGTCTACTGATATTTTTGAGTTGATCTTGTATCTTGACACATTACTGAAAATGTTTATGAGTTGTAGAAATTCCTTGGTAGGATTTTTGGAGTCAATTATGAAAACTATCATATCATCATCAAATATTGAGAGTTTGACGTCTTTTTGTTTTCGATTTGTATCCCGTTGATCTCCCTTCTGTTGTTTTATTGCTCTAGCTAGGACCTCAAGAACTATATTGAATAGATATAAAGAGAGTGGACAATCTTGTCTTGTTCCTGATTTCAGTGGGATCACTGTGAGTTTCTCTCCATTTAGTTTGTTGTTGGCTGATGGCTTGCTATATATTGCCTTTATTCTGTTTAGGTATGTTCCTTGTATCCCTCTCTCTCCAAGACCTTTACATGAAGGGATGTTGCATTTTGTCAAAAACTTTTTCAGCATCTAATGAGATGATCATGTGGTTTTTTGTATTTCAGTTTGTTTATATGTGGATTACATTGACAGATTTTCGTACATTGAACCATCCCTGCACCTCTGAGATGAAGCTGACTTGATCATGGTGGATGATGGTTCTGATGTGTTCTTGGGTTCAATTTGCCAATATTTTATTTAGTATTTTTGCATGATTGAGATGGTCTGGTCCTCCCACTTTATCCCCTAAACCATCTTCCCAGACCCCTGTGTGACCTTGAATTGCCTGCCTCATTTGAATATTTAAATAAATTTGAACATGTATCAATATGGAAAGACTGTGATGTCATCATTGAAGCGAGGAAGAAAGACAAGCTGAACACAGGGGACTTCTAGCGAGGAACATTTTCTCTTCATCCTGGATGTCTTTTCCTCTGTCTTCACATGGTCTGCAGGTGAAGGACACTGCTCAGCTAATTATGGCTTCTTGTTTGCCAAAGATAGAAGCAGGAAAGATTGATTGTACACCAAGCTTGCTTGTTCAATTAAAAAAAGAAAGAAAGGAAAAAAAAGAAAATTGAAAGAAAAGAAAATTTCCTCCTGGTTGTCATGAGTCCCTTTGCAATGTTTCCATCACTGAGGATGTACAGACAGAGAGGGAGGCTCCCAGCTGAATGACTGCCTCCCCCACAGGATGAGACATCTGATCTGCAGAATTGCTGGTCTCTGCGGATGGCAGCCCACCTTATTTGCATGCTCACAACTCTTTCCTCATCTCCAGGTGCTTTACCCTGCTGTACACAGTTCACAGGGCAGATTCAATTACACTTCTTTCTGTTTCCCTCCAGGTTCTGATGTCATTGACTTGCTCCCCCACCCCCACCCCCTTGGTGCTTTAGAAAGGCCGGTATCGTGTGGGTGGTTTTCAGGAAAGGATGGGACCACACAGAACATTAGACAAAACGTGGGACTGAAAGTTGATCTACCGCCTCTCAAATGGCCATTCACATACAAATCCGGGCAGTACATATAGAAAATGCTGTCTAGACACTCATGGCTGAGGTTGTGAGATGTTCAGAGAAGGCTCAGCTTTTAGCATTTCAAGATAGCGCACCTCCCCACTCACATGCCCCCCACCAGTTCCCCTCCCTCCCCCGATCCTTTGCATTGGTTCCTGTATGATAAAGAGCAATACTACTGCTTTTTACAAGTGCTTTGTTTTTCTCTTAAGGCAAAATGCAATCTGAGGTTAGACCCTAAGTCTTACAGCCTGCATCAGCTTGCATGGTTTCTGACTGGAGTTACCCACCACCACACGCCAGCAGTCCTCCAAATGCCTTTCTGTTTATGAGGCGTCTCCTTGAGCCTCTACCCTCCTTCTGATTCGGTGAGCAGACACCTGCCTGTTCTGTGCATACAAGACATGAAGATTTAACGCATCCTCAAACATTTTCTTCTTTTTTTTTAAAAAACTGCATTTCTTATTTGCTTTTTTTTTTTTAAAAAAAAAAAGGTAAAAACTTGCCTTGATGTGGATTAAATATCCCCTTGGCTGTTTCGACTTGGAAGAGTCATAATGCTTAGTACAGAGCTAATTTATTCCTTCTCTCAACACACAGAAATACTTCACCAAATACACATGACACCCTCGGTTGTGTGTGCTTGCTCACTGACGTGTGTGAAAGTCAGGTTCTTGAATGATTAATTGAGGCTCCAACAAAGGTCTTGGGACACAATAATTCTTTATGGGAGATGGGATTAAAATTTAACCCTTCTCCAATTTCCTCTCTTTGTAGTGAAAATTTCATTTTTCATCTGTTGGCCAAATAATTCCTTGGGCAGCCATCCGTAAATTAATCTTGAATTAATTCCTCGGTCTCCTGTCTTCTGATATATAATTTGCCAGAAGAAAACGCAGAGGCCCTCATCCATCTTTCATCAGACACAGGGTGAGGATGGACGTCCCCAGTCTGAAGCCAGAGGCCCCACATCTGGCTCAGGCCAAAGCCTGGAACCATTCTGCACATCTATCCACTGTCAACCTGCAGATGTACCGGCTTCAGAGGACTGTGGGCTCAAACGTGACTCAAGATCTGAGAGTCAGCTCAGGGAACAGGCAGTGTGGGCCTGCTAGTTTATCAGCCAGAAAGCGGGCCTGGAGCCCACAAAGAAGCCCACTGTCCAGCTGATCGGACACATGTTTAACAAGCTGTGTAGAATATTGCCTATTTCATCAGAATGGAGAGCTATTCCCTGAGGTGTGGGGAAGACCCAAAGCTCGGAGCCTATGGTGGGGGTGGCTCAGTTCTTGCTGCCACTCCCTTAAGAGCTGCAGGCACAGAACCCTAAAGAGGAACATGTGACATTGCATTCCTAACTCGTCTGGGGAAGGCGTTTTGCCTTTTCTGCTGGTCCCTGGCCGTATCTGGATACATCCCAGGCATTTCGTTTTCCCATGCTCCACCTAATGAAGAAAATTCAATATAAATTTTAGAGTTACCCAGATTGGGCCAAAAGAAAATGAGGGAAAGGATGAACAAAGGTGTGTTCAAATCTGGCCTTCTGCTCCTGTCAGGGGAGCAGCTGAACCTACAGCAGGGCACAGGAGCCTGTGTCTAAGGTTGTACAAAAAACGCAATGTCTACAGATCCCTCTGAACAAGCTCATGAAGATGAAGCAGGAGGTCCTATGTGGGCCCTTTCTTCTTGAAGGATTCCCGTGGACACTCCAGCAGCTCCCTCATAGCTCAGAGGGCTGTGGACAGCAAGGTTTGCATGTGGAATCTGGAGTGGGGAGAGACAATGAGCTCACAGACTTCCCCGGTGCGGGCCTAGGGGATCACCAGGGCCAAGACTGGATTGTTTATCCAAGTGCTGGGCTGAGAGGGAGCTTCCTGGGGTGTTTATGTCTTCCTGGAGGGTGTGGGGTGTGGGGGGGTGGTAATCACAGGACTGACAGAGGGCTGTTCATCTGTTGGTTGACATGCTTGTCTCTCCTTCCACTTGAATTTGTAGAGACTCCCTCTATGGGACAGAGCTCAGCTTACAGACTTAATACTTGGATGGCAGGCGTTGGGGGTGGGGGCTGGGACCAGACCACCGGAGGAGCACACAGCACAAGCAAGCTCAGGGAGTTAGGGTCTGTGTGCTTGTACAGTGCTGGCAATAGTGCCCTAGGAAACCCTGCCTACTGACCTTGAACTCAAGCCTTGTTGAGTTCTTGTTAATACCCTCTCCTGAAGCTGGGATAACTCTGACCACAGTCAGGGTAGCTGACTAGACTAAGTCAGAACACAAATCTCTTGCTTCCTTTGGATTTTTAATCTGTAATCTTCCCTAAGGAAACAAAAAGAAAAAAATATTTTTTGTTCTGTTCTTTTGTTTTCAAAAACAATATAAACATCTGGCTGTGGTTGCATCTTTCTGAAATCTCAGCATTCTGGGAGATAGACAGATGCAGGAGAATCAGAAGTTCAAGGTCATGCTCAGCTATATATTAAGTTCAAGGCCAGACTGGGCCCATAAGACACACTCCACACACATATGTATATACTCAGACACGTATATCACACATAAACATATCACACACACACACACACACACACACAAGCACACATATCACATATACAGGGACACAGAGACACAAACACACCACAAGGTTTAGTCTCCATTTCTTCCATTATTATAGACATAAAGAAATGTATTACTATAAAAACAGGGGAAAGTAATATATTAATTTAAAGATTTGTTGTGCCTCTACTGTTTTCAATAAATACAACTTATTTTTGTCAACATCTGTAGTGAGGACAGTTTGACAAACTCTGGACCCTTAGAAAAGGTTGAGAATAACTCACACAAGCTTAATCTTTGGGATTTATCACATAAGATATGTGTGTGTGTGTGTGTGTGTGTGTGTGTGCAACAGAGGAAGAAAAAGGAGGAGAGAGAGAGAGAGAGAGAGAGAGAGAGAGAGACTAGGATATCCCTATGAGAAATAATCCACCAAGCCAGAATTGCTGCAGAATCCAGACACTCTTTACTTGAGCAAAGAACTACTACCCCAGACTCATGACTGGCTTCATGTACCTAGTGATTCATACTGGGGTGCTTGGCTCAAGCCTATGGGTACACATGGCAATAAAGAGGCCAGTCAACCCAACAGAGAGCTACAAAATTAACCCCAGACTGTGGGCTGAGCTAATGAGAACCAGGCCCACAGGCCAAACACCAGACACACAAATCCCAGCCTCAATTATTTTAATTTTCCCCCATTTTAAGGGTCATCAGGCAACTCCTTCCAGCTTTATTCCACTGTAAACTAAGACATTGTAAAAATTAAAGAAGACAGTTGAGGGTTAGAGGCAGCCTTCTCTTTGAGCAGAGTTTGAAAATGTGAGCCCAGCACACAACTGTCATTATGTTTATTATTCACAATATCAGAAGAAGGGGATGGGAAATGTGGTCGGGGACTTTGCTTTCCACTTAGCAAAAATACCCTGTTTGCTCTTACTGTTATCTACAACCTTCAGTATAAACAAGTGTGCCTTCCATGGTTTAAACAAGCAAGCAAGCAAACAAAATCCCAAAAGCCAAAGCACAAAACCTTTATCTCAAGTTTTTAAAAAAAAAAAAAAAAAAGTATAAAAATTGTGGAGTAAAGGCATGGGAGGTGACTCGGTCAATAAAGTCTCGGTTGCATCAGCAGGAGGACCTCAGTTTCATCCCTGGTACCCACAAGAAGCCCAGGATCTAAGGTGCACACCCACTTGCAATCCCAGAGCTGGGGAGGATGACACAGGAGGAGCCCTGGGGTAGACCGGCTGCCAGTCAAGACGAATCAGCAAGTTTCAGTTTATTAAGGGAGCCTGCCTCAAAAATTGAATAGGCTAGCAACTTAAAAATATGTCCACCGTTGTCCTCTGACCTCTACGTGTACTCCACATAGAGGAACACACAGACATAAGAACACACAACAGCCAGGCTCGTGAAGTAGAGAGTGAAGAAGGACTGTGTGTGGTAAGGAGAGAGCAAGAGCTCAGACCCCTGCTCTACAGAGCCAGGGGAGGGGTCTGTGAGACCATGTTGGTGTGCAAACTCTCAAACGTGAGTTAGCATGAGCCAGGGGAGGGGAATGTGGCACTGGCGTGCAAACTCACAGGTGAGCTATCAGGCATATGCAGTTTACAGAGGCAACTTAGCAATGAGTTGTGCATCTGCGAAATCAAGATTCCCCCCGCCCCCAACCAAGTCCAAATCCAGGTGCTGTTGCTTGTGAGCCTCACGGTCTCAGTCCCGACATGGCATACATCAGAACATTTTCTGAACAACTTCGAGCATGTCTGTGTCAAGGAATGGCATGTTCAGAAGGTACTTTCCTAGATGTGTTTGACACATAGCCCGCAATGCTTATGTGTCCCCCCAATTCTAATGCTGACATTCTAAACAGCACATGAGATGTCTTTGGTGAGATGAAACTTCTTGGGAAGTCACTGGATGAAGGTGCCAGCTCCCTTCCAGGAAGCCATGAGTAGAGTCTCACCAGAAGCAAGTATCCCAGCACTGTGACCTTGACCTGCAGAGTTTCCAGAACTGTAAGGAACGAGCACCTGTTGAGAAAGCTACAGCCTGGTCTAGTATTCTTCCACTGCAGCTGGAGCAACCAGGCCAGTTAAGAACCGTGCTCTGAGTAGGACACCATAGGACCTAATGCGACAGAGTCACATCCGTGACGAGAACATGGCAAGGATGACCGTGGCACACACACGCTGGAATGTGAAGAGAGGCCTGCCGAGTTGTCCTGGGTATTGAGTCCATAATCGAACTCCACACTCAAAAGTTGGGGGACATTTTCCCACCCAGGCTGAATACAAAAGGGCTGAGGGAAAATAGTCTGTGTGAGTCAATCCCAGAAGCCATTCTGACTTTTAACAAGGAGAGAGAGATGGAAGGGAGGGAGGGCCGTGGAAATAGAGAATGAGGAGGAGGAGAAGAAGAAGAGAGGTTGTAACTGAAATAATATTTTAGAGAATTTTTCAGAAAATTTCAGGAAGTATAGAACAGCTCGCAAAATGAGCTGTAATTTTTTTTATATTACTTTTTTACTTCCTTAATTTGTAGCAGAGGGTGCCTGCCGTGTAAAACTCATCCCACTCGATATACCAGGGGAAGCATTCTCTTATTAAGCAAATAACAAGCAGTTCTCATATAACAAGGAAAGCTGTACATATTGATGCTTTCATGAAATAGATAACAAAGTAAATCATGAAAACTGGGCCAATGTAGCCCACAGACAAGCTCCTAAGCACGCATGACTCAGAAGCCTATGACTAAAGCCTACAGGGGAGTCATCTCCCTTTGCTGCATTTCCCACAAGTCTGACTGTGCGAGGGACAGCTGTGCACCCTGGAATTCATCTCCTGATGATTTATCTGGAGCTGTTCAAGGACGAGTTTGCCGCTAATGAGCAGTACCGGGCAAGAAAGAAGTGTTGCCTTCCAGTTCTCAGTACCAGCGAGTCTCCTTGGGGTGACTTCCGGGGTGGGGACGCAGGCTCGATTTGCATCTTCAAGGTATGTTTCTAATAACGGCAAGATGTGGGCTAGGGAGAAAGGGACACTGAGGTCAATGACCTGTACGGTGCTGTATTCTTCTGATGACTAATACTGATGGTCAATCCAGGAGACAAGCCTCTGGGCACATCTGTGAGGGAGCTTCTAGATAGAGTTAAATGAGATGGGAAGACATACTTCATTATGGGAAGTGTCATCCCATGTGCTGAAGTCCTAGACTGGATACAAAGGACAAAGTGTTCTGAACACCAGCGATTCATCTCTTTCTGTTTCCTGATTGTGGGCACAATGTCATCAGATGCCTCACATCTGCCTCTGACCTCTTACTAGGATGAACTGTACCATTGAACTCTAAGTCAAATGAACCTTTATTTCTTAAGGTGCTTCTGTCAAGTATTGCTACACAGAGAAGACAATTGACATGACCATTCATTGTCATCCATTGGACTATGACATAGCGCATGTTGAGATACCAAAGAACTCATCTAAAGATGCCCTGTCATACCCATGATGATAGAACTATTATTTGTATAAGTATCATAACAGTCTCTGGGAACTAGCTAGAAAAATGCTGGAACAGATAACCGTGAAGGTGCCTGGATTCAAATTTGTAGTCCCTAAAGTACCCAAGCTAACTCACGGCCATAAATTCAACCCAGTGTTGGGCACCCTTCTCTGTGAATACTGGCTTCCCAAAACCTGAGCCAAAAACAAGGGCAGACAACTCTTCTAGATCGCAGGATCTTGAAAAGGAGTTTTCCAGAATGTATCAGAGAGCTTGTGCCCCTTTTAGAAAGCTTACTCCTTATCCGTTCACTCTAGTGGACTGTGTGTGCGCCAGCGGTGGGGCTGCAGGCCTTGAGCTGCCTGATCTCCAAGGATTACAACCGGGATTTTATCTATACTTAGTAATGTTGATGAGTGCCAGTATCCCAATGGTGAACCCGGGCTGCCCGGCTGATGTGCTCTGTGGACCACTGGTGACTGATAGCTTCAGGTCTAACTGTAAACAGTACACCATTCTCCCATCTCCATCCAGGGCTTTCTTGTCTATCACATTGTTTCTTGACCATTTGAGGGCACTCTAAAAGGTTGACCTGTGGATTTCACCACACACAAACTGAAGTGGTCTAGGATCTGTGTATCTGATAGATTTCCAAAGGCGTACTGATGAGCCTGGCTATCAAAACCTCGCTCTTCAAAGCAAGTCATTATGCATTGACAGAAGAGTGGAGCTATGAGCTCACTGTCCTGGAAAAGGACTTGATATGTCATTGATGATAACCCCATTACCTGCCCCAGAAAGTAGGATTTACTAAAGAGCCACAGATAGGAAGTTGGGAGAAGACGCTCAGCTCAAACCCATCATGGCTGCCCCTCACCTGTTGGCCTCATTGCGTTACTTCTTAAGGTGTTTGAGATAGAGTCACCATGGCTGTGGTCTTAGAATCTCCACAGAGCATGGACATGACACTAAGAACACATTGTAGTGGAGTGTTTTTCAGGTTCTGGACACTGGATACTGGGTCCAGGAGACCAACCTGAGGTAACAGGCTGGACAGCAAGCACCTTTAACTGACTGAGCTACCCTCTTTTAAGCCTCTAGTCTCTTTTTTTTTTGTTTTTGTTTTTTTGTTTGTTTTTGTTTTTTTGAGACAGAGTTTCCCTGTGTAATCATCCTAGCTGTCCTGGAACTAGCTCTTGTAGACCAGGCTGGCCTTGAACTCACAGGGATTCACCTGCCTCTACTTCCCAAGTGCTGGGATTAAAGGTGTGTGCCACCACCACCAGGCTGCCCCTGGACTCTTTTAAAAAAAAGAGTAAGACATAAAAACTGGGAAGAAAGGTCAAAGTGGGTATAGTCCCTCACTTGTGAGGAATTTCCAGCACAGCTTTGCTCAGAAAAATTATCTTCATGGCATCACGGTCCCAGATCAGAGATGACCAAACCTTCCTAAGCTCACCTGCCAGCAATCAACGCAAAGAATCCCAAGTGGGAATGAATTACAAATTGAAAATATTCAGCAGAAACTCTCTCTCTCTCTCTCTCTCTCTCTCTCTCTCTCTCTCTCTCTCTCTCTCTGTGTGTGTGTGTGTGTGTGTGTGTGTGTGTGTGTGTTGGCAGAAAAGCAAGCCTTAGGCTCACAATGACATTTACAGAAGAGCTTATGTGGGGCTGGACAATGTCCATATGCTTTTCGTTAGGGCAGCGAACAAGCACTTTGTAAAGACTTAACCGTACACCGCACAGTCTGTGCCCATATTTAATAGCTCCAACGGCAGAAGGTGCTTTCTGTAGCCAAGGAGTCCTGGTGTCGGGCTCTGGGGACTCTGAGAACCCTTATACAGTTCCTAGTTTCTGCTTACAGGATATCAGAAAGGATCCAATTACAGCCCCCAGACCCTGCTCCTAGCACAGTCGGGGCTGTGCAGGGCTGGACCGTGGACCACACGGAGAGCTGACTATAAACATTCTACCAGATTTCAAGCTGGTTTACTTTACCAGACGGCACTTCCTATCTCCTGATTCTCACCTTCTTAAGCATAGACCTTTTGGAAACCCCTTCTTAATTAGTTTACTTTCACAAATGCCCTCGACAGCTGTTTAGGGGAAAGGTCCGGGATTCCAGGCTCCTCAAAGCGGCAACTGAAGTGAAACTAGTCACAACGGAGCCCGGAGCCCGGAGCCCGGAGCCCGGGGTTACAAAGACCTTGGGGGAGGGACGTTGATGTTGACCTTGGAATTTATTTTCTCCCACGACTTTAATACGTCGAGGGAAGGAGCCAAGGGCATGTGTTTGGTTAGCATGTGTCAAAGCAGGGACCTGGCCCTTCAAAGCCCACAGCTTCTCTCATTCCACACAGACTTCTCAGCTAGCCCCGCTTTCCCTTTCCCTGAAGTCACCTCTCTGACGCCTTTGACCACCCAGGATTGATGGGCAGCTGTCTCCCGTGAGGGAATATATGACTGTTCTCTGTCCACCTCACCACCATCAACTGTTTGAACCAATAGGAAACATCTTCAAATATTATGAAAGAAATAAATGGGCAACAGGTTTTTTTTTTTTTTCAGGTCTGTCCCATGAACAGAAAACTATCACACACACTGAACAGCTCACCTGGCACCTCCTGTCCCAAGTACATGTTCCAGTCAAGGCTGAGCCATTCTACCCCGAAGACACCAGAAGCTTGCAGGGTCCAGCCTGGTTAGGGCCTGGATGGGAGACATCCAAAGATCTTCCCCCTGACTCCTTACCCAGTAATCTTTCCACAAAGGTAGGTGAATCAAAGAATTCTAGAATCTTCTGAGAGGGGGTAGGCAGGACTAAGAGGTCTTCACACACACACACACACACACACACACACACACACACCATGGAGATGTGAGAATCTGTGAGCTAAAGATGGTCCAGGGGTTTCAGATCTGAGGTTGACAGCTTACAGGCCATACCAGATCCTGGTAGGCACTGCTTTTGAGGGACACCTAATTTTTTATAATAAATAGTCTCTAGTTCTTATTAATAAGATAAACAATAGGAATTCCCGATAACATTTAATTTTTAAAAATTACCTCTTACGAGAGTATGTAAGATTACCCATGGCCAGAAGAGAAAATTTGGCATTGTGATTACACGAGTAGCGTTAATTCCACCATGTTATTCTGCCAAGTCTTCCTGCTGAGCTGCCACCCTAACTACTGCCGATGTCTATGTATGAGCTGATTTACCACTAACAATTAGGCACTCTGTGACCATTAAGCAATACCAGCTATTCCCCCTCTGTCTGCTCCACCCCCTCCCACTCTGTGGCCTCTAATCTACTTTCTGTCTCTATAAATTTGTTAGCCTCAGTATTTCATAAAAACAGATACTATATCATTTACTCTTTACGGGTGAATTATTTTACTTAACATAATGCTTCCAAGATCCATGTATGTTGTGGGAAATACTGAAAGTCCACTTTTTTACATAGCTCAATAATATTCCATTGTATGGACATACCACATTTTTGTTCGTTAGTCATCTAGACGGACACTTGGCGCTATCTTTTTATTTTGTGAACAGCACTGCTGTGAGTGTGTGTGTGCACGCGCCCGCACATGCGCATGCATGTGTGTGAGTGTCTACTTTCAATTCCTTTCTGTAGTATTAGGCATGCTGCTGCAGCCATATGATAACTCTGTTGAATTTCTTGGAAAGCTGGGGACTGGTTAGCATAAGCATTTCCTTTGGTATGTGTGACAGACCCCATCCCACAGAGCAGTGACAGCCTAATCCATGTTTACCTAAGGGACAGACATGCAATCATTTTATTTACGACCATTTAAACTCACGCTACAAACACTTCAGTTGGACTTAAGGCATGTGTAAAACAAGCTAGACAAATTCAAATAAATATAAAACATACTAAAAGGATGTAAATTAGACTGAATGATAAAATTTATGTGTATGGGCCACAGGAGGCAGCAGTTAGGTTCAGAGTCTCCAGGCAGCCAATATGAAAAGAATGAAGCTGAACTGAGCTGAATTGGCTTTTTAAGGAGTCATTTAACCCTTTTGTGGAACTGACACAGGATGGGGACCCCTGAGAGTCGCTCCCATCGACAGCTCAGGCCTGCCTTCTGGAGTTACAGAGTCAGCTCTCACAGTGCGGGCCCCCTGCTGCTAGAAACCATGAGCTGTCATAACCTCTAGTTCTATTGTCTATTGGGTGCAAACAGACCCAGAGCTGAAGAAAACCCGAGTCCAGCTCCAGGGCTTGATGGGTTGGGTGGCCCTATCCAGCTTGTGTAAACGGCTCCTAGACCCCTGTACCCCAAAGCCATTCTAGCTTGCAGAACTGTGATGCATCTTCTCATTGAAGTAGAAGGCACATTGCTCAGGGGCACTGAGGGTATGGTGCTGCTGGGGTGTCAAGGTGCAGTGGGAGAGTTGCTGGGCGCCTCTGTTTCAAACCTGCAGTGTATTACGAGGGGAGCAGACCGTGTCCCACCACCGGGCTAGCTTAAAGCCCAAAATAACCACACAGAAATTGTATTAATTAAATTACTGTCTGGCCCATTATATCTAGCCTATTTTTGGCCAACTCTCACATCCTGATCTAACCCATTTCTACCAATCTGTGTAACACCACAAGGTCGTGGCTTACCGAGAAAGATTCAGCATGTCTGACTCTGGTAACTCCATGGCGGCTCTCTCTGTCTGCTTTCCTCCTCCCAGCATTCAGTTCTATCTTCCTGCTTATCTGAGTACTACCCTTTCAAAAGGCCAAGGCAGTTTCTTTATTTAACCAATGAAAGCAACACAAATACAAAAGGTCCTCCTACACCACTGCAGGTGCTACTCCGAACAACCAACCACAAGGACATCAAGTTGGTTTACAGAGGGGAATCTCATGGACATGAAAAAGAACAGCTGGATCATCTACAGACAAGGCCAAGGCACATTGAAAACTGAAGGCTGTTATGTCCTTAGCTATGGAACTTACTAGACAAAGTGTGAGACCAGGAACATCCCTGTGTCTCTAAGCAGAGTTTAGAAGTCACTGTTGTTTTCACAGGTTAGGCTAATAAGAATGAGTAAAGGCTTTGATTTGTTGCTAAGTCTTGATTAAAGATATTGTATGTGTATGTGTGCTCATGCAGGCATGTGCATATGTGTGTTTATTGTATGTACATGTGCGTATGTGTGTGCATATATGTGTATGTTTCTGTTGAAGTAAAATAGACGCTGGAGAAAAGCCCCATACTTATCAAAGCCCTACTAGGGGGTGTGGTGATAGTTCCCAAGCTCTAACTCTCTCTAGTCTGCTATCTACCATCTTACCTGCTTTATCTTCATAATCTCCACCCAGCCTCTCTACCATCTCCATCATCGCCACCCAACCTTCTCCACAGTCTCCATCATCTGCACCATCTCACCTCCACTGTCTCCATCATCGCCACCCAACCTTCTCCACTGTCTCCATCATCTTCACCATCTCACCTCCACTGTCTCCATCATCGCCACCATCTCACCTCCACTGTCTCCATCATCGCCACCATCTCACCTCCACTGTCTCCATCATCCAACCTTCTCCACTGTCTCCATCATCTGCACCATCTCACCTCCACTGTCTCCATCATCTTCACCATCTCACCTCCACTGTCTCCATCATTGCCACCATCTCACCTCCACTGTCTCCATCATCTCCACCATCTCACCTCCACTGTCTCCATCATCTTCACCATCTCACCTCCACTGTCTCCATCATCGCCACCATCTCACCTCCACTGTCTCCATCATCGCCACCATCTCACCTCCACTGTCTCCATCATCATCATCCAATCTTCTCCACTGTCTCCATCATTGCCACCATCTCACCTCCACTGTCTCCATCATCTCCACCATCTCACCTCCACTGTCTCCATCATTGCCACCATCTCACCTCCACTGTCTCCATCATCTCCACCATCTCACCTCCACTGTCTCCATCATCTCCACCATCTCACCTCCACTGTCTCCATCATCCCTGTCTGACCTTCTCCACCATCTCCATCATCTTCATCCTCCAGCCTTCTCTACCATCTTTGTTCTGTAACTTTTCATGACCCCCACCATTTCTCTCTGCTGCACCCACATCTTTACCACCACTCCCTCTTCAGTTCTCCACCACCTCTGCCTAATCCATCCCTGCCATCATGTCTGTCCTCTCTCTACCCTCTTCGTCATCTGCACACCCTCCATCTCCATCTCCACTGCATCAGAATCTACAGGAGAGGGTGCGGAGAGTTAAAAGCAACAGCTTACACATACGATGAGCTCTGTGGCAAAGGGGAGAAGGCAGCACAGCCACATTCTTCAGACCAGGAGATGCGTCTTCAGCAGCACTGAAATCAGGAGCAGAGTGAGGGCAGAAGTGGCAGCCAGGAGCTGGCTTTTAACTCAGCTGTCGGAGCTCTGATTGGCACTAGGACATTCACAGTTACTCCCAAATGCACCAACCAGGAAGCTGAAGCATGTAGGGAAAATATTATCCATGAACTTGATGAATGCAAGGGCAGTGTCTTGTGTTCTCCAAAGCCAGCCTGGGGAACAGGTGATAAGTGCTCACAGAGATGAGATCAATCACAGGTACAAAACAACACCTGCATTGCATGAAAAGGCTGGGACTTACTGTGTCATCTAGGGAGAATGTTCTCAGGCCAGCAAGAGGGAAGACTGAGGTTCCTCTGTGCACGCAGGCAGAGCTGGAGCCCACTAGCTTCTGAGGTTTGTACCCCTGCTCCTGTGACTCTAATGTATAACTTAGAACTATACCAAAGTATACCTTTAAGCCCAATAAGCTTCTTAATAAGAATTACTCCACCATTTTCCCAAAAACTACCGAGGTCAAAACTTGAACTTCTGCCAGCAATATTGGATGATGAGCAAAGAACAGTGCATAATTAAATTGAAAGACTCAAATAAGAACATGAACTCCGAGAGTTCAGGGCACCTTCTCTCAGAAGGCTACCGCTTTTCACCTTATGAGCACTGACAGTAGCCAGCTCTCTGGCACCAGCGCAGGCTCCTAACCCTTTTGGAAGCGCCTGACCACAGAGACAAACACCAGTAGTGGTTTCTTGGATACTCAATCTTCCTTTGCCTAAGGCTCTCGCAGAACGACTGGCTGGGAGTCTTGTTTGATGTGAGTCGTCAATCTGCTTCACAGTGGTGTAGTTAATGCCCTAGTTCTCATGTGACCTCTTTGCCCTTGTCTGCAGTCTCAAGCATCCTTCTCTTAGGAGCTGGGCAGATGGCCCTGTGGATAAGAGCATTTGTTCTGCAGGCATGAGTACCTGAGTTCAAATCCCTAGCACCCTTGTAAGAAGCCACATAGTTGTGAGTACCTTGTAGTCCCAGCATTTGGAGGTGATAATGGGAAGATCCTGAGAACTCATTGGCCAGTCAGCCTAGCTGAAGCAATGAGCATCCAGTTCCATGAGAGACTCTCTCAAGGCAGTAAAACAGAGACAAACGGGGGAAGAGAGCCGATATTCTGCTCCAGCCTACATGTATGTGTACATCACTCACATATATAGCGTGAATTCTAAATGGTTTCAATAATAAATACATAGAGCCAGATATTGGGGGTGAAAGCTGAAAGATCAGAGAAGCTGATCAGCCAGCCACTAGTTCTTCCCTCTATGAAATTCTCATACCCAATGGGCTATCCTGTCTCTATAAGTCCTCAGACTGAATGCCTTCTCTAGGAAACCTCAGATGGAATGGACTGAGCTCCTGTCTCCTCCTACTTTATAGTCCTCTCCCCACCCAACCAGATCACTCCTGTCTCTACCTTCCTAGTGCTGGGATTAAACGCACATGATCCCATGTGCTTGGAACACCTTTGTGTGAGCTCTGTTTCTCTTTTAGATTGGATCAATCTAGTGTAGCCCAGGGTAGCCTTGAAATCGTAGAGATCTGTCTGCCTCTGTCTCCAGAGTCCTGGAATTAAATGCGTGTGCCACCACTACCTGGCCTCTAGTGACTTAGCTCTGCACTCTGACCTTCAGGACAGCTTTATTTGTTAAAACACAAGCAAAATCTCTCTACACCTCCAAATGGCTCCTCTCTAGCTATGCAGGTGGAGCCTTCTTCCCCTAAATATCCAAAGCCTCCACTCTAGTACCTCCTCCAGCCGAGGAGGCCGTGTGCACTCAGGGCAGAGCTACATGCAAGGCAGACTGAAACCTCAGGTCCATTCATTTTGGAGAATTGAGGATCACCTGGAGGAAATGGGGTGCTGAGGGGTCCTGAAGTTTAATCTTGATATCTGGCCCACAGAGATATAAACAAATAGTCACACGCTTCTGCCATTGTGCCTTCCCCATCAGAATGGAATTACTCTTGACATGTAAGCTGAATTAGCCTCCCCACTGAAGCTGCCTTTCTCAGGGTAATTGACCACAACAGGGAGGAGACCGATACAGACTGCTGGGACATTGTGGTCACAGAAGTCCAAATCTCGGCCATTCGGCGATGGAAATCAACTACAAAAGGAAAAAAGAAAAAGATTTTATTGAAAAGTTTTAAGGCTAATATTTTAACATGCTAAATAAAAATAAGAGAATTTGAACTCATCCAACTTAAACACACATAGGGTGTGTGCGTGTACACGGGCACATGCGTGATGTATGTATATGATTAAGGCATGTTTCAAACTTGGCTACTCTGGTGTGCAGTGCACTGTAGGCATGCTTTTTGGCAAAGTAAATGAAACTGCATTAAACATACAGGCTTCGTGTCATCAGCAATGAAGTGTGTGATTGAACCGACAGCACCACTTCTCTGTCCAAAGTAGAAAAGGTGTTCAACAAAGATGAAACAATTCATGGCAAACGTCTCAGCTGCTCTCAAACCTCACGTTTCCATGACAAGAAGCAAACCAAAAGTAACATCTGAACACTGCCCACAACTCCGAGGACAGCAGCCATTTGCAAAAAGCTGACATCAAGAGACCTAAGAGGTTACTTACAAATGTCAACCAAAGGGGATACGATGAGCCTCAAACTTCAGGCAGATGACAAGAGACAACAGCTTCGCTCCCGTGTTGACTGAAGGACAGCTATACAGGACCTTGGAACAGGTTTATGGAGTCCTGTCGATTTCTGCAGACACCCCACCTTGGCCATTTTTTGCTGATGCGACTCCTTCAGGGCAGAGGCAAGACTGGGAGCGGTGGTGGATGTCTGCATTCCTGCCTGTGCCAAGAGGAAACTTGCTTTTTCGATCAGGGTAACAAAACTGCAAGCAAACGATGACACTTAAGAGTCCAGCTTGATTCACAATGGATTGCTGTCTGTCACTGAGAAGTAGTACAGGAGTTTGCTAGCCCCACCTGGGGAGTCCCTCCTTCAAATATTAGTGACCCTCTCTCAGATTGAAGTCTGACCCATAGAATCCAAGTGACAATTGCTTTGAATTAGCGGGACCGGTGTCTGGATTTCCCAATCAAGGATTGTGTTTGAATAGCAAATACTGTCTATTGTTTCCTGGTGGCAACGGTTCTACAAATCCACATGTATGGCTTTATTTTTATGCATTGATTTTTAGTCATCTGTATTAATATTTACAAGCTGAAAATCCTTGGTGAAAGTACGGAACATTAAATTAAATTATGAAACTGTCCCTAGCAGTTGGAAGTCACAGCTACACTGTTTA
Organism: Microtus oregoni; assembly: GCF_018167655.1. Taxonomy (NCBI): domain Eukaryota; kingdom Metazoa; phylum Chordata; class Mammalia; order Rodentia; family Cricetidae; genus Microtus; species Microtus oregoni. The sequence goes on along the minus strand of NW_024543093.1, from coordinate 9,524,762 downwards.
CTGTAACATGCAAGTCACAGCCCTCTTGTCTGGAATGTGGCCTTTTCTCTTTCTAATTGATACATCTCCAAAAAAAAGAGTTACCAATTAAACCTCAGCTGCTCATTTTCCATAGAATTGGCCCTGGAAAAGGTGCGGGTTCGTCTGGACCCCCTTCAAATTCACAACTACAAGTCTCTAGGGATTCCCAGAGTCCTTATCAGCAGCTGTCCCATTGTGTGTGTATGTGTGTGTGCACTGTGTGCCCGTGTCTGTGTGTATTTTTCTGTGTGTGTACATCTGTATGTGTGTATGCTGTGTGCCTGTGTCTGTGTGTACGTCTGTGTGTGTCTGTATGTGTGTGTGCTGTTTACCTGTGTCTGTGTATATGTCTGTGTGTGTCTGTGTGTGTATGTGTGTATCTTTGTGTGTGTGCTGAGTGCTCGTATGTGTCTATGTGTGTATGTGTGTGTGTCTGTGTGTATGTGCTGTGTACCTGTGTCTGTGTATATGTCTCTGTGTGTCTGTATGTGTGTATCTTTGTGTGTGTGTGGTGTGCTCGTATGTGTCTGTGTGTGTATGTTGTGTGCTTGTGTCTGTTTATACATCTGCCATCTGTGTGTGTGTGTGGCCTGTCTGTCTGAGTGCTGACAATCCACACAGTCATTCCTCATGTGTCCTCTACTTGTCCTTTGGTTTGGATTGATTTTAAGATAAGGTCTCACTGGCTTAAAATTTACCTATTCTCATGGGTTGGGTGGACAGAAAGCCCCAGGGATCCTTTTGTCTCCACCTTGCCAGCATCGAAATTACCAGCATTTTTCTACCACACCTGTTTTGCTATTGTTTGTCCTTGATGTGGATTCTAGAGTTCAAACTCAGGTCCCATTCATTGCACGTGGTTTACTCACTGAGGTGTCTCCACAGCCACCTGCTGTTTGGTATAGTCGCAAAGAGGAAGCACCTCCAGAGACAGACAGACAGACAGACAGACAGGCCTGTAATAGCTCCAGGTGCCTGGGCCGCTCTGGCCCCTGTGGACAGTGTCAGAGCAGTCTCACTTTGCTAGGCAGAGGACTGCATTCCCTGGTTGGCTCTGCTTGCCCAGAATGTTTGCTGAAGGCGGGTGGTGTCCTGGATGGTAACCTGCAAAAGCTCCTCCAGAGATGGCTGTGGGCACAAAGCGGACCAGTGAGGGCAAAGCCACCGGGCCTGCCCTGCAAATCCTCCCCCAAGCTTCCCGCAGAACAAATAAACACACGCTGTGTAAATAAGCAAAGGGAGTCGAGACTATGGACAACCGGTTAGTGAGGGTTCTCCATGAAGAAGCAGGCTGCCCTGGATGGCCTGCTGGGGAGACTGGTGGAGTGGGGGTGGGGGACCAAAGGCCAGCTTAGCTTTACCTTGAAGTCACTGCTGCCTAAAAGGGCCTGTCTGTGGCCAGCTCACAAGGTATCTTCACAGGGTGTGTGTCTCTGTGTGTGAGTGTGGGTCAGAGAGAGAGAGAGATTGTCTGTGTGTATATGTCTGTGTGGTGAGCTTGCTTGTATATATGTCCATACCCATAACTCTGCACTTTGGTAGATCTATGCTCACTCCCAACACAGGACCAGGTTCTGCACTAATGGATCTATATAGGTGGGAGGAAGCAGATAGTGTTTATGTCCTTTGTCTTTGAAGCATGGGTCTTAAGTAACCCAGGCTGGCCTCAGAGTCACTGTGTGACCGTCTATGACCTTGAGTTGACTCTCCTGACTCTGTCTCCCAAGTGCTCCATTGACGGCCACGCACTACCACACCGGGTCTAAGACATGGAACACGCCAAGAGCTTTGAGTATTCTAGGTGAAGGCAGTGCTAACTGAGCTACATCTCCACTCCAGAAAAGGTAAAACGTTGGTCAGCACTCCATTGATAGAACAACACCCTTGTGACGAACAAAGAGCATGTAGTATCAGAGGCCTGGACTGAGATCAATCAGGATTTGGCCGGGTGTGAGGTGGTTCGTCATGCATGGCAGGAGACATCACAGAGTGAAACACTCACACCATGGTTGGGAAGCAAGGAAGAGAGAAAGAGGAGGAGACAAGAAGCAGGAACTCCCAGGGCCCCCAATCTTCCTCAGGGGCACAACTCTAAGGACCTAATGTCCTTCCCGTGGGCCGCACCTTTTTTTTTTTTTAACAAAACAGTAACCTTCCCATAGTACCACCCCGGGGACTAAGCCTTTGATGCATCTGAAGAACCAGGCTGTGAGGACTGGAGACTACTGACATTCACCAAGGAAAAGTCCCCTGTTTGTATGACTAACAGCTAAGGGGAACTGGTACATTTTGCTGCCCCATAAACTGAGGGAAGGAAGGCAATGTCATATGGAGTTTTCATTATTAAGTATCATCTCCTTGTGGCTTCAAGACTGACACCCCTCTGTACACTTGTAAACATGTCATCAATGTCTTATCAAGAGAGATGGGACTTCAGAAAGGGGAGACCCTCTTTGTCCTGTGCGTCCTCGCTGGGTACAGGCCAATCTTAGTGGTTTCCTTCACTGAGCTCCATAAATTTAACATAGATCCAGGGTGAACTTTCCTTGTAGCACTCAGCACTACCTTCTTGCCATGATGGTCACTCAGTGGGCTGTTGACAATCAGAGAGTTCAAATCCAAGTCAACATCTCATCTCAGAAAGCCACGACACCGACACCCACTGAGCCCGCTGAGTGAGAAAGTTAGGTAATGCTGCATGAAGGGAAACCACATGGCTGGAGGGTATTGCACCAGCCAGGGCTGCCAAGACGCACCCAGAGTCTGCCCTGAGTTCAAGGACGTCTTCTCACATAACCCCTGTGTCCTTAGAGCGAGCTCTAAGGTTCCCCCAAGTGTATGGGCGCCAGTGAGACTTGAGAGAAATCTTCCTTCTGCCTGCTCTGCAGAAGGCTTCTCTCCCTAGGGAAGGAGCAGGCAAGTCAGACACAAGCTTCATGTATAGGGCTTCGGGAACAGACAGAGTTTGCAGACGGCTCTGCCCAGATTCAGGCTCTCTGTCTGTCTGTCTGTCTGTCTGTCTCTCTGTCTCTCTGTCTTTCTCTTTTTATGTGTGTGTGAGCATGCGTGTGTGTGCATGTGTGTGTGTGTGTGTAAAATGAAACTACAAGAGAGTTCATAAGGGGTGAGGAAAAAATCTTCAGGGAGAAAAGAAACAAAAATGAAATGGAATACTCAAGATGAAATCAGAATTGGGGGCAGGACTATTATCCCTTTGCAAGAAGGAAGGCAGGAAACCTTGGAGAGCAGTGGATGAAGGAAAAATTAGGACAGAGGACAGTGACACATGGGATGACGATGCAATGATGGAACTCATGAGTCACTTCAAGGACATTTTTAGAAAATTGCTAATATGTTTCAAAGAGACTTTGATATATTCAGAAATTGGTCCCCATAGGCTTGACCTGTGAGGAATGCTAAAGGAAGCCCTCCCAGGAGAAGAAGAGCTAGCCTCCATGGGGCAGCAAGGTAGCTATTGGGGTACCTGAGTTAGATCCTGAGAATCTATAATGTGTGCGCACGTGTGTGTGTGTGTGTGTGTGTGTGTGTGTGTGTTCCCAGTGCTGTGGAACACATTTACAGTCCCAACATTCCTACATCAAGATGGGAGGCCAGAGACAGGAGAATGGAGGGCCAGCCAGCCTAGGATTTGCAGCATGGCAGAAAGAACAGGAAGGATCCCGCCTCAACAAGGTGGAAGGCAAGAAATAGCTGCACAGAGTCATTCTCTGACCACCAGATGGACACCAGCACAGCACACGCATACTTGCATCAGTAAGTGTATGCAGATACACGCATGCACGAGCACACACACACACACACATGTGCATACACATATATGTGCACACATACAAATACTCACATGACTCATGAAAAACAAATGTAAAATATCTAGTTCCATGTGAGAAATAACGAGCCTTAGAAAATGATGCTCATCAGCTCAGGGTGGGACTTTCTGCACCTGGACTCAAGTTCCTAGAACTTGATACAAGGGGCCAAACCATTCACTCCTATATTGGTCAGGGCTCCCTAGAGTTTAACAGAACTTATAGAATGAATCTGTCTGTCTGTCTGTCTGTCTGTCTCTCTATCTATCTGTCATCTATCTCTTTATTTACTCTATATATTATATATATAAAATAAGTATATATAAATAGATTTATTAGAATGACTTACAGGCTGCCATCCAGCTTATACAGCAATGGCTGAGTAGGACCAGAAAGTCCAAGAACCCAGTAATTTTTCAGACCATGAGGCTGGATGTCTCAGCTGGTCTTCAGGATGTGGTGGAATCCCAAAGAAGTAGGCTCTAATGCCAATGAAGGAATGGACTTGCTAGCAAGACAAGGGAAAGCAGGCAAAGAGCAAACTCTTCTTATTCCACATCCTTCTATAGGCTTCCAGCAGAAAGCATGGCCCAGATGAGATCCAGATTAACAAAATGTGTCTTCCTCCCTCAATGATTCTGGTTGTAGTGGATCTTCTTACTTCCTCACAAATATGCCTTCCATTTTTGGGTTTTTGTTCCAGATATAGTCAAGTTGGCAATATGGACTAGCCATTGTGCTTCCCTTTCTTCCTAGGAAAACTGAAGGGGGACAGTGAGGGAAACTGAGCCACAAAGTGCAAGGTGTGAGAGATGATTTTGTCCTTGAGTTTAGGAAAGAAGAGGCTTGTTTTTCTTCTCGGTTTGCATTCAACCACGGGAGCCAAGTGGGGAGAACAGGCTGAGAGTTGAGCTTCCACACACCTACTTGAGATTGCCCCAGGACAAACTGGTATCTCTTGTCTGATCCCTCAGGGTCTCAGCTACTCCAGGAAGCTACAGGAACCTGTGAGAGTAGTATGTTGTGATCCTTGCTGGCCCCCCTTTCAGCCCATGACACTAGAGCAACTGTCCTAGAAGTGGAGATGTCCCAGAAATGGACTCACCAGCCAGGCCAGGTTCCAGCCTGTGTGGTGTGTGGAGAGGAGCTGAGAACAGAATCTAGTTGTTAACTGTGACTTTGTTAATCCAGCAAACAAACTTGTAGGAAGAGAAGGAGGAGCAGGGGGAAAGAGAAGAAAACAGAAAGGAGGAATAAAAATTGAAAGAGAATGGGGGTTGCCTTCTTAGCTGAGGCCCAAAATCAGTGTAGTTAGGCATACTACCTGCTGAAGATTCATGTGGTTTCTCTCCTGATCCAGGAGACACACACGTTTGTTGGCACAGGAATTTCTCCGCGGAGCTCCTTGGGTTAAGTGTATCTGTGCGTGACTGTAGGGGTAAATGTGTATAACTTCTATGAATACACGTCACGCGGTGGCAATATGCGATTTTGAGAGTGAATGTGTTTACAGCACGTCTCTGTGTTATACACACAGCCAGTGAGGATGTGTTATCCTTACGGGTTTACGTGCGGTGAATGATGTGTGAGAAAAACCTGGATGTGAGCCTGTTGTGTGGCTGTGGGCGGTGTGATAGACAGTGTCTGAGGTGTGTCTTATATGTGTCAGGCGGTATATGTAGTGTGTTTATTATGGTACTACGATGAGGTACTTGATGGGACGGCACATGTGAAGCGTGTGTAAGTGTGTGAGAGTGTGGAAAAAGGGTGAAGTGAGGAAGTGACCTTGCACAGAACCAAGACAGATAAGAACACTGCATGGGGGAGGGGAGACAGAGGAGGGGACGTCGGTGAGGGATGGAAATGAGAAATGAGCTGGAACACGTGAGCTACTTCCCCAGCCGCAGAAAGAATATTGGTACCATGCCAGGATGAGCAGGTCTCTCACAGTGAGACGTGGAAGACCCAGGTGGGAAGAAGGATGACTAAGGATGAGAAACAGGTGCAGAGAGGCAGAGAGAGGGCAGGGCTTTTTACCCTGGCAAGCGGTGCTTTCCCCCCAGTGATGCTGCCACCAAAATCCTAGGGTGCCCCTCCTTGGCTCCAGGAAAGCCAACTCCTACATCCCCTAGAGAACACAGTACTAAAGGTTGTGATGGCAAGGAGAGTGGTGTTAATATCTACCAAATGCCTGTTTGGGGTCAGTTTAAAATGAAGGCATTAACTGCTTACATAGAGCATCAATGTAAATCAATCATTTGGTCAATCAGATCAAAGCCCCCTTGAAATATGAATGGGCCGATACTGTTATCCTAATTTATGGAGAACAAGTTGCAGATTTTTGCTCAAAGACCATGAGTCAAGGAATAACAAAATTCAGAACCAGGCCCAGGACATCCGGTAGTCCTGTGAGCACCATTCTTGGCTCCCTGAAGCGGCCCTGAAGCAGGCCCTGTCCTCTTCCCCTGACATTTCTTCAGTTGTCACCTTCTCAGTTGACATTCCCATTGGGCAGTGGGTCCCTCACTGGCTATGGATCCTTTGGGGCCAGTGTGAGGTCCTACCCAAACTTCAACATCATGTGATTGATTTCTGCTGGGTCTTTCACACCCGTGGGGCAGCATGTGGGCAGGAAGGCTTCGTGTTTAATAAGTCTTAATAAGTCCACTCTCAGAATATTTTATTAATATACTGAAACTGTCTTCTTTATTTGATTCTATTTAGGCCTTTCAAATAAGCACATCCTTGTGCCGTACAAACTGCACTTCCCTAAGCTGCTCTGGTCTCAGAGAATGGTCAATGAAGATGAAGAGGAGCTACCTACCTGTGATGGCTGACTTTGATTAGATGACTCTGGATTGGATTACAGAATTACTAAGGAGGGCTGGATAGATTAGGCTGGCTGGGATCTACATGGTGGAAGGAAAGAACTGACCGTATAAGTCATCTTCTGAGCTCTAGACACGTGCATCCGTCACTCCCACACTAAATAAACAATAAACAAACACAGTTGTTTTAAATGGAGAAGGTCTTAGTAAGGCTTAATTTGGGGTTTCGTCTTCAGGGCATTTTCAGGATGGAATAACTGAGTGGCAAGAGGCACCCCAAGCATAAGATGAACCATCCCGTGAATTGGGCGTCAAAACCGCATAAAAGGAAAGAGGAAAAAACCTTCTACGAAGAAGATCTTTTGTCTCTTCCTGATTCCTGGCCTTCTAGATGTGAGCAAACAGCCTCACATGACCACAGCTGGAAGGTGGAAGAACCACATGCTAAGATAAACCCTCCCTTTCTTAACCTGTTTCTTGTCAGGTGTCTCCTTATAGCCTTGGGAAGCGGAGTAGAGGCAGAAACCTTGCTGGCTCAGGTTAGTATGGGATCTCCAAGACCTTCACTCAGAGGTGAAAAAAATAATATCAATTTTCATTTTGCATGAACCAAGCATGCATCCGTAATTCCATCAATTAACTTTGCTCTATGTCATTCCGTAAGCCCATTACACATACAGACAGGCGTTTAGTATTGCAGACCTAGTTTATGTTGGGTTTTCTGCCATAACATGAACTAGACAAGGACTTTTGCTAGTGAATATTAATGTCACAGATATTTCCTAATATATCTTACAAATGTTCTCAGAGAGTTTTTACTTAAAATCTGAATTTATTGGAAGTTTAAAAAACTTAAAAATAATTCACTACCCAAACTCTTCAATTTGTTGAGATTTTATTGAGTGTAGATTATAATGGGGACCTGCCATGGTGGTCATACTTCTAAAATTATATAACTCAATCCAATGCCTTTTATTTGTTTTGTGAAGAGAGAATCGAAGTGTTCCCTGAGGGATGGTTCTTGTAAAACAATACGGCCATAAAAGCACATAAATTACAAAAGCCCACAGATTCAAAACATTACATCACACAGAAGGAATGAGTCCTCATCTCCCACAGCATGGGAGGGCAACTACCATCCAAAACAACTAATATTTTATAAGAACAGGAAAGAGTCCCCCAGTTGGTTATCCAATACCAAGTGGTCAGCTCTGAAATGATATATACGCAAGTAACATTATATGGACTGAATAAGTTGTATTTATATTACTTATGAACATATACACCTCTATATGGGTGTGTGAATAACAATAATAAAAAAACAGAGTCCATGAATTGATGAGAGAGCAAGGAGACACATGGGAGGGGTTGGGGCAAAAAAAAAAGTTAAGGAGGGAAATGCTGTAATTATTTTAATTTCAAAAATAAAAATACTAATTCTTTTAAAAGAAGATCAAAAGGAGGCGTTTGTTCCCCATAAGAAGAAAGGATGATCACGTATGCACAACATGTTAATTGCCTGACTTGCCTTGAATCATCATCACGCTGCTTCTGTAAATATGCATAATCGTGGCGCATTGTTTTCAAGGATTCCAGGTTGGAACACACACCGACTGGTGGGTTAAGCAGATTTTAGTGTCCTGCACTCCCAAGCCTCCATTCTTGGCTCTACAGATCCCCATTCAGCTGGGTTGCAGTCTATAGGTCAGAGTAGTGGCAGGGAAAATGCATGGCAGATTATTATTATTGTCTGATAGAGCATTTATTACCACTGCCATTAAAGCACACACTGTGATTTTTTTTTTTTAGGGGAACATATAAAATGCCTGTGATACAATTACAGCAAGCAAAGGGCCTCAGTCACAGAGATGAACCTTATGGAAAGCTATTTGTGGTTTTAAAAACATAGTCTTAATTTTTGCACTCATTCTCCAAGGCTGTAGAACTTGTTTTTAGTCAGACAGGGATAAAAGAAAAATAATGCATTCAGCTTTTATTGAAGATCCTGTGGTTCAAAGATCTTAGCACCATCCGTCTGGTTCCTATTCTCATTGCGATGGACACCTGACAGGAGCAAACTCAAGAATGGATTTATTCAGCTGATAACTGGGAATGGTACACTGCATCATCATGGGGACAGGCGAGCAGAAGCTATGGATAGGACTTTGTACATCTCTGCAGAGTAGGCAGCAGACAGAAGAATGCTGGCACTTGGCAACATCTTCACTTTTATCCAATATTGTACCCCCCTACCTGTGGCATCTGCCCCCTGCCTGTGGGTGTTTCAGGGGTTCAAAGTATGTGTTCCTCCTCAATGATGCCATTTTTCAGAAATTTTCTCCCAGACACAACAGTCTCAAGCCCCCAGTATTTCTTGTACCAATCAAGTTGACAATGAAAATTAACCATTGTGCCAACCAAGTAAGTAATTAACTTAGTAAGACAGCTTGGCTCAATACCCTCTTGCCACACCCTGCTATCCTAAGACTTTGATGATTCCTTCTCATTTCTTATAAGAGTTTCTCAAAGTCATTTCTGCCAGCACCATAGTGGAGATAACCCATGGTACAGAGTTACCTGCAGTGAATCCACTGCTCCAGTGGGGGTCCCCATACATCACACTGCTGTGCTCCCTCCTCTCAGTCTGATAGGAAGGCCTATTCTGTTGTGGGATAATGCTCTTGTACACTGTAAAGATTTGTCACTCATATTAGTTTAATAAAATGCTAACTGGCCAATAGCCAGGCAGGAAGTATAGGCAGAGTGACCAGACTAAGAATTCTCAGAAGAGGAAAGGAAGCCAGACACAGAGGAAGCAAGATGAGAATGCTTCACTGAGAAAAGGTATCAAGCCACGTGGCCAATCATAGACAAGAATTATGGGTTAATTTAAGTTGCAAGAGCTAGTTAATAATAAGCCTTAGCTAATAGACCAAACAGTTTACAATTAATATAAGCCTCTGTGTGTTTTGGGGGGCACTGAATGGCTGTGGAACTGTGTGGGACAGAAACTTCTTTCTACTAATGGTGCTCAAAAGAATTTCTACATAAAGCCTGAGAAAGCTTTAAAAAAAGGATTCTAGACAAACAAGAATAGAGTTAAGAACAGCTTCTTGGTAACTGTCTTTTCTCTGGTAGGCTCTGTTTACTGGCAGTGAGTAGAGGCATGGCTCATTTAAGACTCAGCTTTACTTGCAAAAATCATGCAGCTCTTTTAAGAGGTCCTGCCACCAAATGCTTAAATGGTGTTTATGAGCAGCCAGCATCAGGCTTCTTGATATTACCATGGACCTACAAACTCCAGAATTGTGGCAATAAATGTGGCTCCTGCCAATATCTCCACCATGAAGCTAAACTCTCAAAAAGCTAAGTAATGGGATGGAGCCAGCTGTCAAAGTCACAGCTTTAATCCTAGCCATATCACTTAGCAGATTAAAGACTCATGTGCTCAGAAAAAGATAGATGTATATGGTAAAAAGACAAATTCAGAAGAAAAAAACTCTAAATGGTTTACAGTGTGTTAAATATATGTAGGCTTGGGAGTGAAAAGAAAAAGGATAGAGAAATTCTTTAATAAAGAAATAGAGTAGTCAGGCATGGTGGTACATGCCTTTAATTCCAGCACCTGGGAGGTATAGGCAGTTGGATCTCTGTGAGTTCAAGCCCAGCTTAGTCTTCAAAGTGAATTCCAGTATAGCCAAAGATACACAGAGAAACCCTGTCTCAAAAAAACTAAAAAATTAAAAACAAAAATAAAAGAAATAGAGTAAAAAATGCATGTAATGATGGAAAATATATAGAGAAAATAAATACTGTATGTTATGTTGTCTTTGAATAGTTTGCTGAGAAAGGAGCAAAGAAGCAACAGCTGCTAAAAGACATTTGATTATAAATGCTGCTGGATTAATCCAACCTACATATTTTGAAAATGCCTTGACTTCAAAAGTTAAGTCAAAGGTGTTACTTCGAAGAAGAGTTCTTGTTTTATTTTTTGCCCCCCCCCCACAGGAAATGAGAGCCTGTGGATTCATTCTGGGTTAAGAAAAATAAGGTTTGATCAAGGAAGACTCCCTGAAAAATCTCCAATGGGATCAGATGGCCCAGAGGATCCAACATTTTAGAGGACCTTTGTTTCAGTTTTCCTCTAAATTTTACATCCAGAACACCCTCAAGACTGCTGGCTGAGATGATTCAGCCTCACAGAGTTCTCCAGTCAGAAATGAACATAATCCTAAATTTTTGGGGGTACCCATAAAATTATCAGCACCCCCAATCAGCAGTAAGTAGCCTAGAAAACTATGCCCACATTCCCAAAATATGGATGATGGATATTTGCCTTTGTTTAGACTGTTGACTACAAATTGTTATTGATAGTTATTGAGAAAAAGCTAAGCAAAGGAGATTAGATTTAGAGTTCTTGTTTTGAAAAGAAAATAGGGGAAAAAATAAAAATAAAAACAAAAAAAAGAAAAGAAAATAGGGGAAATTCTGTGGAATAATGTTCTTAGATACTGTAAAATTTGTCACTCGTATTAGTTTAATAAAATGCTAACTGGCCAATAGCCAGGCAGGAAGTATGGGTGGGACAACCAGACTAAGAGAATTCTGGGAAGAGAAAAGGAAGAGAGTGATTTACCAGCCAGGTGCAGAGGAAGCAAGATGAGAATGCTGCACTGAGAGAAGGTACCAGGCCATGTGACTAAATAGACAAGTATTATGGGTGAATTTAAGTTGCAAGAGCTAGTTAATCATAAGTCTGAGCTAATAGACCACACAGTTTATAATTAGTATAAGCCTCTGTGTGTTTCTTTGGGACTGAATGGCTGTGGGACTAAGTGGGACAGAAACTTCCACCTACACTGTTCCTTCATTCCAGTCCTTGTGTGTGGACAGTTGGGGAGACTGTCAAAAGGAGTTTTCAGAATCACCAGCCCTGTCAGATTCCTGCCAACAGCTCCCCTATCTACTCCCATAGATATACTGAGGGATATAGGAGTGGCTTTAAGCATAAGGGCCTTTCCCACTAGACCTACTGCATAGTAGCCAAGCATGTCATACACTGCCTCTATTTACAGACAAATGCGATTTCATCATCCTCTAAAGCATCCCTTGTTCACTTTACATCTGATCCCCTCCATCTATGCCCTCCTGGAAGCCTGGTCTTTCAGACATACCTGAGGCTGGAGACTAATTCAATAGCTGTTCCACATGTTATTGGGAAATAAGACGTGACTGATCTATGGTGTTCAGCTCAGCTGGAGCGGTGTCCTCATTCCACACTGAGCACTACCTCTCTTGGTTTCTCCCTGGAAAGACTGCTGTTCTCTGCCAAGATTAACGAGTGCTCACAGGAGACAGTAACAAGCTGGCTTCAAGCAAACAGAGCTGTGAAATGGCCCTGGTAATCAGCGGGGCTAGCCTATCTCCTCTGCTGAAAAAAAAAAAAAAACCAATATGTTTCACAATGGGGACATAAGCAAACGAGAGACATGGTGTGCTCTGACAACAGGGAACAGTCAGTACGACAGAGATGTCTCACCCCAAGCCTGAAATAGGAATCTAATAAGAGCAGAAAATGATCCTAAGATTTGTTCTGAGAAAATGGCCTTTAGAAAAGCAGAATAACGGAGCTGGGAAAGCATATGCTGTGGCTGGGACAGAGTGTGGCCCATGCTGGCCACGGAAAGAATGCTTATGTGCCCCACCAGGCAGACTAACTAGCAGGGGACCCATGGTACTTCTGTGAAGCTGTAAGAGGGACTTGGAAACTTCTTTCAGACAGAGAGTTGGGGACAGGTCACATGGTACAACCTCCACTAAATTCTCCCGTGTCTTGTATAAATCATTTGTTGTGCAGTAGTTGCTTGCACATTAAGAGATAGCTACACGTCAGTCAGTAGACCAGGTTACACTTGGGGTTGGAGAAGGTGGTTAGTGAGCATTGTGTTCCTAGCCTCAGACATGGTCGGTTATTGTTTCTATGGGGCCCAGTCCTCTCCTGTAAGTATTTAGCAAGGAATGGTGTCAACATCATTCTCCACTGCCTCTCAGTGTTTATGTTGGATTCTGGAAGCAGGTTAGACCTTATGAGAGATGACAGGTCAGTAAGGTGAGGGGAGAGCACTAAACAGATAACTCTGTGCCTTAAAGCAAGCACTGATCTTCTAAGGAGCAGGCACTGTTTTCAGCAACCACATTGGGCTGCTCACAACCGCCTATAACTCCAGCTCCAGAGGATTCAGCGTCCCTTCTGGCCTCTGATGCAACTGTACCCCAGTGGTATACACATACAAACCTGTAATCACACACACATACACATAAATAAAAATAAATACATATCTCTAAATAAAACACACAGAGAGAACACCGTGAAGACTGTTGAAATGTAAGGAACTAGCTAAATCAAAAGAGGTATAGAGCAGGGCCAGCAAGATGCCTAAGCCGGCAATGTTTCATCATGCAGTCTGGACTGTCTGTGTTTGGTCCCCACAATCCACAGTGAAAGGAGAGAACTGACTGCTCAAAGTTTTCCCTGGCCTCCACACATTCACTGAGGACCTCATGCACAGCACTCCGCCCTCATGCATGCCTATGTGCACACATACACCACCATATGATACATTTTTACAGGAGAGGTAGGACGGATACATACAAAGCAAGAATCTGTGAAAAAACTGACAAGATGAAAGGCTGTGCTGCCCTCATCCTGCAGTTCACCCTCAGGTGCGCCTGAAGGTCCAGCACATACACAGGTGAGGAACTGAAATTCTAAGGGGATGGTATGGAAAAGCTGCCTCTAATCCAGGAGGCATTTCTCCGTGCAATGCGGAAATGCCTGGTGCTGGGGAACTCCACAAGTGTTTCTACCTTACACGGCTGTTACACACCTTGATTCTGCTTCGGTCTCATCATCACGATCCCATGCTTTCAGAACTGTTCTTCCTTTAATCTGGGTTGTTTTTGCTTTTCTCCTGGGTATCTTCATCATTCCTGCTTCTACCAGTATGTGACCTGTCCCCTGGATGTCTTGATGAGGACACCACTTGGTTCTATCTGTACCAATATGTTGTTTTGGGGGTGTCATATTTGCCCACTGGCTCTCTTATTCATATCTCATGCTCCAAGGAGACCTTTAATGTGTCTACAAGATGCTAAATATTTTGTAACTGACAATGGACATCACGGAATGCACGAGTAACTGCAGCTTGATGTGAAAGTCTTATAGAAACATCAGGCCTGGGCTCAGTCTTGGTTAAAGCTATTCTTTGCTTAGAAGCCTTGTCCTGCTCTGTGAATTCATTGTTACCTCTTTCTTCTGATGTGCCCACATTCCCAACAATGCCTACAACTCATTCCTAGAGTCTCTAACAATCTTTGGAAAAGTGTGGAGTAATTAGAGCTTCAAAGACATGAGTTCTATAGCAACAGAACTTGCAAGATTTGCTCTGTCCTGCTATTAAGTCACAGACTTCTTCAGGTGTGCTGGAACACATCTGGACTCATAATATTTGGGGGGGGGGGAGGATTTTTCCAATTGAGAAAACTGGACATGGGTTGAATTTACTAAACCATGATGATATATTGAATGACCTAAGTAGTGTCACTGCTATTTTCTTCCTGGTTTTGATGAACTCAAGGTTGGAAGTGTTTAGTGTGGCTCACAGGTTAGAAGGGGGGCATCAATCATGAAGGTAAAGGGATGGTAGGGAGACCAGGGTGCTGTCTGAGGCAACATGGGTGGCTGCTTACTCATATCTTGGTGTATCAGGAAGCAGAGATGATGAATGCCAGTACTTACCTGGCTGTGTTTATCTGACTTTCTCCTTTCTACTCAGTCCAGGATTGTACTGCTCATTTGGAGAGTGATTTTTTTCCCTCTGGAAACACTGTCTCTGTCAGACGTGCATCAGATGCACGTCTGGGCTTTTTTCTTTCTTTTCTTATGTATTTACTTTAAAAAGATTTGATTTTAATTTTGCATACCAGCCCCAGTACCACCTCCCTCCTCTTCTTTGCCCCCCACCCCTCCTCATCCACTCCTCAGATGGGGTAAGTCTTCCCTTGGGAAATCAACAAAGTCTGGAATACCAAGTTGAGGCAAGGCCAAGCCTCTCCCCCATATCAAGGCTGAGCAAGACATCCCACCATTTGGAGAATGGGCTCCAAAAAGCCAGTTCATACACCTAGGATAAGTAAGTCCTGGTTCTACTGCCAGCCCCCACCCCCCACCCCAACAGATCAAGCCACATAACTGTCACCCACATTCAAAGGGCTTAGTTCGGCCCTATGCATGATCCCCAGCTGTTGGTCCATGTCCATGAGCTCCTGCTAGCTTGGGTCAGCTGTCTCTGTGGTTTTCCCAATCATGATCTTGGCATCCCCCAACCCCCACCCCTACCCCCACCCCTGCCATTCATATAATCACTCCTCCCTCTCTTCAACTAAACTCCAGGAGCTCAGCCCACGCTGGACTTTTCTTAATCCATTCATGTTGACAAAAACAGCCCTTGCAGTCACTGAAGAAATTAGATTCTTAAAAAAAAAAATAGTCTTTTTTTTTTTTTTTTTTGGTATCTTGAGACAGGGTTTCTCAGTGTAGCTTTGGAGCCTATTCTGGAATTTGCTCTGTAGACCAGAATGGTGTTGAACTCACAGAGATCTGCCAGCCTCTACCTCCTGAGTGCTGGGATTAAAGATATGCACCACCACGACCCAGTTTAGGGTCTGCAAATGAGGGACTGTCTAGACACTGTGACAAATGAGTAGAAGAAGAATATGCACTCTTACTGAGAGTGACTAAACACTGAGGGTGCTAAGCACACCGAGCAGAGCAGGAAGGCAGCCTTCCTGTGTTCCTGCAAAGAGTGAAGGGCATTGGGAAAGGTGAGTGAGGAATTAAATATCACGCTCCTAAGAAAACAGAGGCTTTGAGACGAAAGTCACCTTTCTGGAAAATTCTTTAAGATCTTGCAGCTCACTGTCCCTCTGGGAAGAGGACTTCTCTGGCTCTAGTGTCAACCTGGAACTGGATGGGGCAGGGAGCTTGAGCCTTCTCTGTACCCATGTGAGGTAAGCCCTGGGTTGGACAAGGCTCTTATCTTCAGCGCTTGTAATAATTCTGGGAGTCATATGTTATTCTTCATGGTTTGACAGTGAGGTCACTTATTTTGCGAGAGGCCGTTACAGCCCTGATTCTTACAAGGGCCTGCAGACACACCAGGACCAGAGTCAGTGCCCCCTTATGATACCACTGCCCTTCCTGCCTTGGGCACTGGGGAAGTCAGAGGCATGCTTGGTGCTTATGACAAAGGTCCATCTGTGGGACTGGAGGAGGGTGGTTTTAATACTTGAAGAGTTTACAGTTGATGACATATTTTGTTTGGTTTATTTTTGTGGGTTTTTTGTTTTTTGCTTCTTTGTTTTGATTTTTTGATTGTGTATATAGGCCAGCACGCAACTCTTTTTAAAATTTTGTATTTTTTTAAAATTTTGTGTGCATAAGTGTTTTACTAGCATGTGTATATATTTATCACATGCATGCAGAGCCTACAAAGCACAGAAGAGGGAATTAGGTCCCCTGGAACTGGAGTTACAGATGGTTATGAGCCACCATGTGAGTGCTAGGAACTTAACTTGGGTCCTCTGGAAAGAACAGGATCACAGAGCTGTCTCTTCAGCCTGTCTGTCTTGTTTTTGAGACCCAGTACCATGTAGTCTAAACGGGACTACATAGCTTAGGATGATCTTGAACTTCCGATCCTCCTGCCTCTATCTCACCAAGTGCTGGGATTATAGACATGAACCTGCATGCCCAGTTTTAGGAGGGGCTGCAGATCAAACCAAGAGCCTGGCATGCTAGGCAAAGCACTCTGCTGCTACCACGATCCCAGACACCATGTGGCAATTTTAACAAAGGCAGAAGGCTGTGGGTGTTTATCTTGTTTAACTATTCTTTTCTCCAACCTTCCTCATCCCTGTTCTCAACTGCAGGACTCAAGCCTGATATTTTTCTCAGAAATGGCACCATAGGGATTATTTGTACCTGGGTTCACTCACATCATCTCGAGTTGCTGAAATTTATCCCCATCGACACTGCTATACTAAGTTCCTTTCCACTGCTGAGTCATCCCCTTTTGTGTAAATGTACGAATAACTCTCTATAAATTCTTGTACAATTCTCTATTAGTAGACTCTTTCCTAATTTTGGATAATATGAATAATGATGTTGTAAACATTTGTATCCATATTCTTTTGTTTGTGCATATTGCATTCCTTTAGTCAAATGTGTAATTTTACAAATGCTGGACCACATACAAATGAATCACACTCTACAGAGAGGTTGAAGTTTTTGGTTTATTTTTAACATTTTTTTTTATTTCACTAATTCAAGAGGGACACATTCTGTTGAATACAAACAGTGCTTTGTAGATCTTACAGATGCTGAAGTCTACAAGAGTTTTATAAAGGCCATAATGGAAGTCTCTAATATGTACAAGCAATAGTTCTCTGTATGCATCAGACATTCTAGCAGCAACTTTCTCATTTTAAAATTCTCTCTCCTTTATTGTGAGTGTGGATTTTGGGGAAAAAAAGAACCCATATCTCTCTGCATTTTATCATAATTTCTATATCTTTAATAAGAAAGAAAGCCTGAGCATTCAAACTGCCTAGGCTCCCACAAAGCCAGTACGTGCAGTAGGATCAAAAACCCACTGCAATTGTTCTTGAATTCTCAGTATTCCTCATTGTCCGCTATGTTCAGCTAGTCCGGATTTATCCCATGCTTTTTCAGACCTAGGCCAGCTGGCCTTGGTGAGATCCCAATAGAACATCCCCATTGTCTTAGTGTGTGGGTGCACCCCTCGTGGTCCTGAGTTCCTTGCTCATGCTCTAGATAGAGGTGGGCAGTCCTTGGGCTTCCCACAGGTCAGGGAACCCTGATTGCTCTTCGAGCAGATGAGGGGGGGGGGGACTTGATCGGGGGAGGGGGAGGGAAATGGGAAGCGGTTGTGGGGACGAGGCAGAAATCCTTAATAAATAAATAAATTTTAAAAAATAAATAAAATAAATAAAAAAATAAAAAAAAAAGAAAGAAAGCCTGTCTGGTCTGAGTTCAGACAGGAATATCTTTCTTCAGACTTTTTCCTCCATTATGAACTCTGTACCCACATATTTCAGGGCTGCTGCCAGTCGGGAGGGTTCTGAGCACCTTCCGGATTGGAGGAACAGCCACGGATGCTTCTGCACTTAGAGGCTAGGTGAAAGGGGCAGGTTTTAGAAGGGGAAGAATGTGGGCACTTGGCTGGCTTGGATTGCTACCCAGCTGTCGCTGGCTAACAAAGTTGAAGGGGATTTTATTAAAATTTTAAACAAAAGTAAAGTCATTGAATTTTTTTGTTTGCTTGTTTGTTTTCTGTTTTCAGGAAATAGTATTAAGAAATCTAGATCCACAAGCTGCAGGGTGTGTTTTAATGCCTACTCTGCACATTCTACATCATAAATAAAAATCCCTTCCCAGTCAACAACAGAACTGAAGGTAAAGGCTAAAACTATAAAAGTCTTAGAGGAAGAGATGAAGTTTTGTGAGCTTAGATCGGGCAGTAGTGCCTTAGATATGAATAAAAAATAGATAACAGAGGAACCCAACTTCATAAAAAAATTAAGGACCAAACCAAGAGCAGCATCGAGGAGATGTAAAGATAAGACACAGAATGGGAGATAATATTTGTCAATTATGTACCGATAAACTGTACCTAGAAGATGGATGGTTTTAGTGCCAAGGATTAAAATGATTATCTTCCTTGGAAGACGCACAACTGACCCATTTGCATGGAAAATGATGCTCTACAGCATCGCTTTAGACAAGTGTCAATCAAATCACAGTGGATTGCCATCCATCATTGGGGTGGCTCTGACGACACAGACAAATCCTAACAAGAGATGGATGCACTCAATCTCTTCTGTGTGGGGGTGGGATACAGAATGGTAGGTCAGGGGATGTATATTAGTCATTCCCAGAAAGGAAGAAACTATGAATATGACGAGTGCAGGAGCTAGAAACTGGTTAGGGCAGATATGACAGATGCGACAGGCACCCCAAAGCAGCCATTCTGAGAACATCCACTCTGAAGTCAGGATGCCAGGAGACAGTCATAATTCCCAACACCTTGTCTCTCTCACCCTTGTCAGGAGCTCTACAAGAGAACATAATTGAAGCTGAAGAAAGAACCTGGAAACCTGATCGGACCAAGGGAATCATCAGCTCCTCCTCCTCCCATTCCTTATCCCAGTGTTGTCTGCTCTAAGTCCTTTTAACCATATCACCACCAGACTAAAAGTTTAACAGTGTCCATGAGCCCTCCTCCTGTTCGGGAGCTCTATTATCGTTCCCTCCCTCCCTCCCTCCCTCCCTCCCTCCCTCCTTCCCTCCCTTCCTCCTCTTCCTCCTCCTCCTTTTTCTTCTTCTCCTTCTTCTTTCTTTTTAGCTCTCATTTCTAAATGTATATAAACTTGCTAAAAAAAAAAAAAACAAAAAAAAAAAACTCATTCTCTGGGGCTGGTGAATTTCATTCTTTAAATTCTCCAGACAAGATTCCACAAGCTACTAGCTCTAGGCAGCTTTGTGGGTGTAGTGATTTGAATAGGTGTGGCCCCCATAGATTCATGTGTTTGAATGCTTGGTCCCACAAGTAGTAGCCTTGTTGGAGAAAGTGTGCCACTGTGAGGGCAACCTTTGAGGTCTTACAGGCTCAAGCGAGGCCCAGTGTGGTACAGTCTCTCTCCTTCAGCAGCTGCCTGCAGATCAAGATCTAGAATGCTTGTCTCCTCCAGCATCATGTCTGCTTGCGTATTGCCATGGTTCTAGCCATGATGATAATGGACTAAACCTCTGAAACTGTCAGCCAGTCTTACTCAAATGCTTTTCTTTAAGAATTACCATCATCATGGCATTTCCTCACAGCAATAAAACCCTAACTAAGACAGTGGCCATAAAGTCTTTGGGAATTCTAGCATCCCAAGAAAAGTTCACCAGGAGCCAAGGAGGTCTCTTATTCTAAAGGGCATCCTGCCCCATTTTCCTGAGTTTGAAACAGCCAGGAGAGAGGACAATACTGTATCATTGTGGACAGAAAAGTAGGGGCTATAGAATGAGTGAAAATGAGAAGTGACCCCAAATAGGTTCAGGGTATTTGGGAAAGTAATTAAGATATTTTTAAAATCACGTAGAAACCAATGATTTCAGAAGCCTCCTAATTATGTGTGTGTGTGTAATGGAGATTATATATATTCTGTTATACAGCATATATAGTTTACATGGAGTTACCCTAAAGCAAGGGGCAATGAGCTACTGAATAAAAACCCCAGTGCCAGTACCCTTTTCTGACTTGTTGGTCAATAGGTTTCTCATGACACCACTAAAATTATGAATTAACTGTCAGTGCTTCTGGTTACCCTCCTGAACTTAGAGATGAGACCCTCCTGGTTAAAACAGCACATAACTTAAGTCATAGGAAATGGAGCAATCACTCAAGTGCTGAACTGGAAACTTCATCCTTCCTAACCAGTTTTCAGAAAGCAGTTACATTACATTTCACTTACAATACTAAGGGATATGTTCATTTGCAACACTAAGGGAAGAAAGCAATCAACAGTTTTACCCAGCTGTGTACCCTGCAAACCTACACTAACAACTGGACTGAGAAGATATGCCCACTGGTGCAATAGTGGCATGGATGTTATGGGAGTCTCCAACCTCTTTCTGGGTGACTTAAAAACCTCTACAAGATAAAATATATGCCTGAGAATGTTTACTGGACCAGAAAATTGTGGTTGGCTAGGTGATGGGCCCTACAGGAGGGTCTACTAGTATTATCCTGCTACGTGGACATTATATTAAACTGCTCCCTAAAGTTCTTCTCCCTATATCCATAGATTGATTCATCTCTCAACCCTCATCAGAGGAGCTTCCAGTAGAGACACGCAGCTGGTCAACTGCTGGGATTTTCCAGAAGTTACTTGATCTGGGATTGCATCTTTGCCATTGATGATGACTGTGATACATCCATATATATTTTAAACATTTCTAATTTTAAATTTCTTATATGGCAAGTTTTATTATATATTGTGTCTATAAGTAATAACCATTGGGGTCCTCAAGAAACTTCAAGCCCTGAGGTAAAAGGCTCAGGAAACACTTGTCTAGATAAAACCATGGACCAGAGCTGGATATAGGAGTCTCTGAGGATGTTGCTACATGATCTGTGTGTTTCACACTTCACACCATGCATGAAGTTAGTCAGTAAGGGATCATCTAGACCTCTGCTGCTCTATAACACTGTCTTAAACCTTAATTACCTTGCACACACACACTGAAGCCCTGTGAATAAGAAGACAGCCCTGAGCCTGAATGCTGGAGGAGCCTAGGAAGGAGCAAAGGAGGAACCCACACATTGAGAGGGTAAACGCTCCCTGCCTGATCTGGCACTGATGCTGTTGTCGTCCCCCCTCCCCCCCCGAAGCAGGTCTGGAGGAGTCAAAGTCATATCCAATCGCTCTGATCGCTTTCTCCTTATTTTACAAGGAAGCCTGGAAGACTAAAGGGTTGGGGGCACTTTCACCTTGCAAGGTCACAGGTTTACCTGCACTTCTGCACTTAGCGTCAGTTTCACAAGGGCAGTCCAGCTCACTCATTTAGATCAAGTGTGACCTCCTACCCGGAGTGTGCTCCGAGGTCCCCGGGACTTGGCCTGGTATGCAGGGAATGTTCAAAGGCTTCTGGTTGAACACATGAAGGAGTGAATTTCTCCCCCAGAGAACACAATCATGGGCTGGCAGACATTCTAAATGGATATAAAAAGGCCTTGGATGCTGCTGCTGGAGGCTGGCTACCTAACCTCAAACATCCATCTAGACTGACCCACCACAGAGATCAATCAGGTCCAGTCCCTCAGATGACAATAGGTTGGGGGCATGATGAAAGGGAGGTTCCATGCCAAGTTTTAGTATTTCGCCAACTTAATTGACTGTGTTCACCAGCGTCTTCCGCAGCCCATCTGGCAGCCTCCTGGCAGCTGTCGGGATTTGTTCTCTCATCCATGAGGGTGGGGTTGGCCTCTGGAGACAACAGTACCAGGCTTCAGGGACCAAACCAGGGATTTGATGTTTGACTCACAGTGAGTATCAGAAGGGAAAAAAACAGTGATAATGCTTTGTCGCTGAGAAACACAGCCAGCATAGGAGAGACACGGCACGGAGCTGCATCCAGAGAGACAGCAGGAAGCCTGGATCTTCCTACTGCTTTCTGGAGAAAATACAGCTATCCACCAAGCACAGCTTGAAAGACAGCTGGGGACCATGTTGCTGGGAGGCAGTGAGGGAACCGCTACTTAAGAAACAGTTGATCAATCACTGCGTTCATTCTTGGCTTCTTTGAGACTGTCTTATTATGTAGCCTAGGTTGGCCTACAGGATGGCTTGTTTCTTTACACAGGCTCTTGTTACATAGACCAGGCTGGTCTCTACCTCCTGACTGCTCTGCTTCAGTTTCTTGAGTACTGGGATTGTGGGTGAGTCCCGCTTCTGCCCCTAGCTCTGAAAACAACTTGAAAAGTACTTCCTGTGACTACTGATGAAGAAAGTACATAATAATGGAGTCCAGATCTTTGTGAGGCGCCCCTTCCCATTTCGCCATTGTTTCCAGGATATCCCATTGGCCACCTACACATGTCAACAAGAGAGGCAGCTTGTGGGGAGCCAGCACAGACCGGTTTCCATGGATCACAGTCATGTTCTGAAGATTTTGCCCAGCTACATCACTGCTGGGTAGTTTTGCTTCTTGGAATTGACAAGTGCATACTATGAACTGGACCATATTGTAGAACTGGCCAGCTGATGGAAAATACAGACACACACACACACACACACACACACACACACCCCAACTTCAAGGGTTCAGTATCCAGTTATTCACAGTTGCTGGTGGAAGGGGCTGAGTGTCCAACCTATCCCCTCTGTGCTATACCCTCTCCATATCCACAAGGAAAATACAGAAGGTGCTAGAAGCAATATGCTCAGAGCTGCTCTGAGAATGAACTTCTACTAAAGGGTGGGGGCACCAGGAAGAGGACACAGGGGCTCAGAGGGAGAGGACAGCTGCTGAAGGCCCTCGATTTCTAGCACAGCTCAGAGTCTCTGGCTTTTCCATCAAAAGTCTCAGAGATGTTGTTTTAAACACAGGTCTGTGGCGGTTTACCTCCTTCTTGGACGTTAAAGGAATTTGTGCAGCATGATTAATAAAAACCCAGAGACAGATACTGGGGTTCAACCAATTGGGGGTAAGAAAAAGCAAAACAGCCAGCCAGTGGTTCTTACTTCTCCTTCAGTCCGAAATGACGATCCTGCCTCTAGGAATCTCAGAATGCGATTGTGTCTGAGAGCTGTCTCCTCCTGTCTTATATTCCTCTCTAGGGCTGGAATTAAAAGCATGCATCACTATCTCCTGGTTTCTATGGCAAATTAGTGTGGCTACTGGAATTAAGGGTGTGTGCCCCCACTGTACTGGTCTGTAAGGCTAACCAACACAGCTGTTTTACTCCCTGATCTTCAGGCAAGCTTTATTTATTAAAATACGAATGACATAGCACTACAAATTGCTTCTGATCTATCACCCGGATCTTCAACTGGACACTTTCTACCTGGTTTGGAGCTTGTTAGGACAGCAGGGGAGGAGTCAGCAGATAGCTGTATCATGTTGCCCGTGAAAACACATCCTGGCCTCCCTAGGGTCTGTGAGGCTCAGTCAGCTGTGCTGTAGGGTGGGAGCATTGAGAGGATCCTCTCAGAAATACAGTGACAGCATCTCTACTTTCCACGTTCACAAAGAGTTCCTGAGAAGACATAGACTGAGGAAGGAAGGGTAGTGAAGAAGGTGACACACAGAAGCCATGGGCAGAAGGGCAGCAAGGACAATGGAGATATTCCAGGGAGGTCTCCTTTATTATATGTGTGATTGATGGGCTCTGAGGGTTCTCCTATTATCACAGTCCATAAGGAGCATGAACTTGGGCATCTGTACCACCTCAGAGATAGTCTCACGGGCAGCCCATCCCTTAGATGTCTACCTGTGGACTCCCATCATGAACTCATCCACCATGAACTGGGCATGCTCAGAGACCTGACCCAATTTTTTCTCTGTACATTTCAAGGTTATCAAATCTATAGTCCGTGGGAACAGCAGGACAGGGTGCTGGGCTGACATCTAGAGATACCTAGAAAATTATATATCTGTAATTGCCTTTGGAAAAAGATCTCATTGTTTCTAAATTTGAGGCAATCTTTTAAAAGATTCTCTCTCTTTATCAGTCAAAGGGAGACAGGGTAATGCTAATTACACCGTGACTACAAGCACTTTATGGGTCATAGTTTCTCTGTGAGATATATGTGCTGGGACCAAGCCTGTCTGAGGAAGCCCTCAAGGTTCCTTGTAAGAGTTTCCTCAACAATGGTGGATAAACCTGAGGCAGGAGGCAGGCAAGTGATCCTGTTAGATGTGGGGTAGGGCTCTTCCTGTTTAGAGTTGCCTGTGCTGGAATCCTTCGCAATGGAAAAAAGCAAGACAAGGAACCGATCCTATTATTAACAGCAGAGAAATAACGCCAGCTCCTTCTGTAAGCCCTGCATGTGCTCTGCAGGTTTCCAACCTGAACTTGGGGCAGGGTGGAACTTGGGACAGGCAGACAATCACATGGCCTGGGCCTCACTTCATTGTCATAGACCTCAGAAAACAGGAGTTAAGAGAGGGGTTACAGCTAGGCAAGGAGAGTGTGGGATATCCGGGGAGGGCAACCTGAGTCCCAAAGTGAGAGTATCAGGGGTCAGGTGGGGAATTGAGGGAGGGGCTCTTCAGGGTGGAGAGCATGGACTAAGGTGTGGCTTTGCTCTAGGTACCCTGGTGAGGTAACAACCCAGACCAAGCCAAGTGCAGAGAGCATACTGCAGACCACTCAGAGTTGGTGAAGGCAGTGAAAAGTGGAGGGGCATGCTGAGTCTGAAACCAGGTACTGAGAGTCAGGTCAAGGGAAAGAGGCAATCTAAGAAAATGGCCTGGGCTGAGGGGCTGACTCCGATTTTGAGGTAGGAAGTCAGAGATGGGGTGGGAGGATACGGACACCAAACTGCCTCCTGCATCCAGCTTAACGCTCTACTTTTCCCTAATTTTACTTGAAGAATAAATGTGTCTTTCTACCCTTGAGTTTTGGACTAAATTCATGCTGCTGACGGCAAGTATCAAGCTTTGTTTGCCCCACGCAGGCGGCACTCATCCTGGTCCCAGGACACCCACACCCACGTGGTTCTGCAGCAGATACCCTACGAAGTCTGCAAGCAGGCCTCAAAGTTCCAACTTCTGTGAGCTTACAATCAGAAACAGCTTTGTAGCCACCACACTGACGCAGGGACAGGGTCCCCAGTGCACACAGATGCACACAGGGCTTGGCACCAGAGCAGGATAGACCGAACACACCAGTTGGCATGATCTGAGCGATGGTGGAAGAGGAAGGGAAATCACATGTTAGAGTGCCACCAAATAAGCCAGCTGAGCCAGGTGCAAGTCATACCCCAGGACCCCGAAGGTGGCACTCGGTGGAGGACCTTGCTGTGTCCGTGGGAAGCGAACTGGACCAAAGCAGGGTGTTCCACTTGGAACTACTCCCGAGGGCCACCCAGTAATTTCCATAAAAAGCATCAGGGCATCTGGTCTGGCCCTGGAATGCACTTGTTACACACAACAGCAGGGCAGGAAGCAGCGTCAGATGTGGGGAGACCATTTTTCAATGGAACTGGCAAGAGGAGAGAGATATTTCTGCTGCTCTTCAGAGGGTCTTGCATGGAGGTTCATCACCAGAATATTGAATCAGAATACATTGGGGTGGGTGTAGCTCAGGCTCAGATGGTTCAAAGTATATGTGTGTGTGTGTGTGTACACATATATATGCGTACACACACACACACACATATATATATATATATATATATATATAGAGAGAGAGAGAGAGAGAGAGAGAGAAGGAGAGAGAGAGAGAGAGAGAGAGAGAGAGAGAGAGAGAGAGAAAACTAGAGAAATAAGGACCTGTGTGCCAGCGCTGTAATGGTTAGCATCAATTATCAACTCAACAGAGTCTAGAATGACCTAGACTGGGCATGGCTGTGAGGGATCTGAGGGATCAACTTGATCCTCTTTGTTGATACTGGATAACCCACCTTATTTATAAATTGGGCCATTCCTCTGGCAGGAAAGCTTGGATTACATAAACTAGAGACACTGATAGGAGCACCAGCAAGAATTCCGTCACTGCTCTCTGTTCACCATTGTGAATGAGACATGACCGGCTGCTTCAAGATCCTGCTGTCTTGTCCTCCCTGCCATGATGGAATGAACCCCTGAGATAAGCTGAAATAAATCTTTTCCCCCTCAGGATGCTTCTGTCAGAGGATTTCAACAAGGCAAAATGGGAGGGAACTAAGAAAAAACACATAGTTTGTTTCTCTAAGCCCTTGTGTTGATAACATGGCTGGATGGGAGGAGTAAGGAAGGGAACCTTGGGAAAAGTTAAGGCCTCAGCAGAACCACCATTGATTCCCCCCCACATCTGTTCAGGAAGAATCAAACCCCTGAACCTGGAGGTTTCACTGGGGGGCTTGGGGCTCTGCTCTGTTTCAGGCAAGAAGGGGTTTCTCCTGAAAATTGTACATGCCAAGTTCTGTGTGCTTTTAAGCCCAAGTGTTTCTGTTTTTATTTTAACTAATGACTTTAAAATGAATGACACAAGCTTAGGGACCAGTAAAGATCAACCGCAGACGAGGAAAGAAGAAAGAACGTAAGCCTCACATTCTGCTGGAACTCATTTAAGCATACAGAGAGGAATGTCCATGTCTAAACCACCCACGGAAGCAGACAAAGGTTCTCCTGGGTGCTAAAAGACACCCGAAGCAACAGCATGTCATTTACAAAGAAAAGAAAAGAAAATTTTGGTTGGGACAAGTATTTAAAGTATCCATTTCATCAACGCAAACCGTTCTGATACACCATCAAGATATGGTCATCCAAAACAAATGCAAGCTATACTCTGAAACTCCATCTTACCACAGTGTGTCAGACAGAGCTAAAAAGAATGAAGCACTTCTAAATGGCCAACGCTGGTTTTTATTTGTCTTAATATTTCCCCTCAGAACTGTAACTGAAGTGACTGAAGGGGTTTCCAAAGGCTTGTTGAATGCACAGATGAACAAATCATGACCATGAATGTATCCTTTCCGGTTCCCACTCTGGTGTTGTAGAGGAGAGAACTTGGGAACTCCTGGGTGATTCACCTCTGCTTTCAAAACCTGAGGTTTCCATTGATCTTGCAACAGAATGGCTGCACGTTTTCTTGGCCACAGCATTTTTCCATTGCTAAGAGAGAAACAGGACTGGTCTGCTCAAGACATGGCTTCAAGTTCCCCAACTTTGTTAGTTCACACACATAGGCGTGTCAAGGCACAGGGTGAAGGGTGGCCAGAACTGATCCACACTTGAAGGCTGCTACTGAATCCCAGGCCTGTCAGGGACAGCTGATTGGTTTGTGTGCACTCACACTGCACAGAACAAGGAATCCTTCTAGCACAGAGGTTCTCCATCTTCCCAACGCTGAGATCCTTTAATACAGTTCTTCATGGTGTGTTGACCTCCAACCATAAAATTGTGTTTTTGTTACTTCGTAGCTGTAATTTTGCCACTATTATGAATCATAATGTAAATATCTGATATGCAGGACATCTGATATGCGATCCCCCAAAGGGTGGTGGCACAGGTGGAGAACCGTTGCTCTAGCATTTATCTGTGTTTTGGAGAGACTCCAAAACTCAACTGAACACCATGGCCAGGAGCACTGTCTACACAATCCTTCTGAGTCAGCAGCCTCACAGGCCTCAACTGTACCACACATGTGCACATAGTCCTGAACATGCACGCACACCAAGAAAGGGGCAGAGTGTGCTTGCAGCTCAGAATGCAAACACTGTTGGAAGAAATGAAAAAAAATTAAGGCGTCCTCTGCAGTGGTTTGAACAAGAAATATCCCCCATGGAAGCTGGTATTCGAGCACCTGGTTCCGGTGGGTAGCGCTGCTTGGAGAGGGTGTGGAACCTTTAGGAACTGGAGCCTTGCTGGAGGGAGTACATCACTGGGGGGGTGGACTTTGAGGGTTCTCAGCCTCACCCCACTTCCGGTTCTTCTCTCTCTCTCTCTCTCTCTCTCTCTCTCTCTCTCTCTCTCTCTCTCTCTGCTTCTTATGTGTCTTTGAAGATCTCGGTTCCAACCGCTTGCTGCCACAGCTCTCTGCCATTCTGGACCATCTCTCTGGAAACAGAAACCCATGTAAGTCCCTCCTTCCCAGAGCCACTTCCGGTCCTGGTGTCTGATCACAGCAACAGGAACGCTCCAGAAGCACCCCAGTTCTCAGAAATCCCGAAGGTCACAAGGATGTGCTGGGGGTGGGGGGCACTCACTACTCACACTGTCTCACTGCCAGAAAGCAGCGTTGCTCAAAGAGTCATGCTTTAGATACCCGTTAACATTCTCAACCTCAGAACAGCACACTTGGAGCTTTTAATCCCTACAGCCGAGAAAATAGATTCACTTAGGGATGGAAAAAACAGGGTTTGGAAGCTGCATAATGAACCCTTCTATGCAGTTAATGGCCTCCAGCTACATAGTCACAAGTAATTTGCTTCTTAACTCCTCACATTTCCCATCCAAACTCTACAGCTCCCAGATCATGGCAAGAACGCATTACAACCTCTTCTGTACTATCGAGTTTATTCAGTTCTGCACAGCAGCTCTCCAGCTCACCTGGTCTCAAGAGCTCTCGAAAGCCATAGTCCTCTTGCTGACAGTGTGGAGTGCTCATTTAGAATTAATCCTATTATACAGAGAAGAAGGATGTTGCGGCAGAAATATCATCATATTATCATAACATCCCATGTATGCAATGGGACATTTGCTGAGGATTTGCACCCAAAACTCATGAAGAAACCAAACACAATTATCCCTCATGAGTGTTTCAATTCATGTTTGTATAGTTCAGAAAGGTGTTCTATATAGAACTAGGGATAGCACAAACCCCAAAAGCCAACAAAAATGAATGGAGCAAATCTTAATTTAAGGTACAGAAAACAACCTCCATGGAATGAGCATCCTGAGCAAAGTATGCATATACATTATATATATACATATATATGTATATATGTATTTGTGGTGTGTGTGTGTGTGTGTGTGTGAAACTATGTCTGTATGTGTGCATCCATGAGTCTGTATGTGGTGTGTTTCTGTGTGTGTGTGTGTGTGTGTGTGTGTGTGGTGTGTGTGTAGAAAGAGTTAGAGAGAAAGGACAAACTACAAAGACAAATGGAGAAATAGAGCTCTCATTTCGCTACCCCTCTCTGTAGCTTGTGAAAAGACCTGCGTTCCTAGGGATAATACTGTAAGAAATACTTCTTAAAAGAGAAAGGGTTTCATGTTATCGTTTATAAATGTTGAATAATTGCATAATCCCTTCAAGTGACAAAAGTGGCACCTTTAAACAAACACCCTTTACCTGGTCACTCTAGGGAAGACATTCAAACTCACTCGCCTCAAGAGTCCCTCGATCCCTTGTCTTCTCAAGAAGTTGTTAGTGCATGGAAAAGAACAGATGAAGAACAGACCTTTGAGGGGTTGTGCCTGTGACAACAGTTGGGCATAGAAAGACAATTTTCCCTTTTTCTGTGGACTGTGGGACAACTGATCCCAGAGGTACAGGGTAGATGGGAACTCCTGTCTTGAAAAACAAACAAACAAACAAACAAAACCAATAAAAATTACATGTAGAAATGCATTCTTGAAGGGAGGTGTAAATGATGAATATTTGGGTGCAGGGCAAACTATGGAGGGGCATACAAATTTAATATTCCAATAATACTCTTCTCTGATAAAAGCAGGAAAAGAAACCATCAACTTGAACCTTAAGCACTGGCTACTTTTGTGGGGGAAAGGAGGGTCCGAATAAGGCAGCACATAGCAATGAGCAAAGCAAACATCAAACCTGAACGCAGTTCTGACTTATTAAATGGCCTTCTCTGGCTATTGATAACAGCCATTTCTGTAAGGAAAGGAAGCCAACGAGCCTAGAGAAACATTAGCAGTAATTTCCACTACCCGGTACCTGTGTTTCTTTAATCCATGTCATGTGACTTAAAATGTTAGACAGCCTCATTCTGAAATGAGAATACTTGTGATTCTTCCCAGAATGTTTGTCAGGCAGAGTTTGTGGGAACCCAGAGAGGGACAGATGTCAGCACATCCTTGCTAATTGTGTCATGAATACGAATATGAGCATTTATATGATCTTTGACATGACCCTTCCTATTTCTTGTCCAGTTAACCATTTTATTCTCACATATCCGGGAGTTCTCTATAGTCACCTCTGGCAAGAAATGTGTCGTTAAGGAGAATCACAGAATTGCTATGAAGAACCCTAACAGAGATGGTGTCAGCGGATAGGGAAGTGAATGCCTTCCTGAACACTAATGGAAATTCCAGCCTCAAGAACTGCTAATCTAACTGAAAGCAGAAAAAGATATTACTCTGCTGAACTGACTGGGTTAACTTAATTAATTGTCTTTTGTGATTTTTCCCCCTTTGAGGGGAGCAGAGCCATGACCTCACACAAGCCCAGTGTTTCCCTGCTAAGCTGTACGCTACCTTTAACAGTTTAAAATATTATTGGTTCTTTTTGTGCTGCAATTTCCAGATTGAATAGAAGGATTGGGTTCATATAGCTAATTGGTAGGTATACATGGGGAGACATAATTGAATCATGTAACGATTCTTTTTAACTCATATACTTCAGAAACAATCAGATAATCTATTTTCTTGGCAGTGTAGTTACTGACTGAAGTTCAGAAATCATCTGATCTTGTAGCATGATGAGACAGTAGCTAAGTCATCATACATGGTGGGTTTAATGAGACTGTCCCTCATGGTCTCAGTTGTCTGAACAGTTGGTCCCCAGTTGGTGGCACTGTTTGGGGAGGTCTAGGTGGTTTCTCATCACTGGAAAGGGCACATAACTGGTGTTCTGGGGTCAGGCTTTGAGATTAAAAGCCTCCAGCTTCTTCCAGCTCTCTCCCTGATTGTGTTTAAAGATGTGAAGTGAATTCATTAGTCACCTGACTTTCATGATTTCTGAGGGGTTTTCCTTACTTCATTCTTTGATGGGATGAGAAATTAGTTTATTCTCTTTCAATCTTTTGCTGTGTGTCTCAAAACCAGTCTTCCAGCACTCTTCCTAATTTGACACTGTTGGAACAAGGCTGTACTTTTCCTACAGCAGTGTAAGCTGAGGCTGGGTGAACTGAGGCGTTAGAGAATTCACAATAGTCAATGTGTCAACGATACAATGAAGGGAGACCAATTGGTCCTGACTGGAGACAGCTAAATAATGGAAAGAATCAACACTCAGAGTCCCTCCAAAACCAAGACGGAAATTGTGGATTCAAGCATTGGGGAGGGAAAACCAAAGAAAGAAAGAAAGAAAGAAACAGACTAGAATCTCTTGTGTGAACAGTAAGTAAAGTTGACTGTGGACTCATGGAAGTTCTAGAGATGCTGGCTAACTCAGGAGAAAAGTCTGAAAGCCACAGAGCTGCCTGCGACTTCTTAAGCACAGAGTCTATGCCAAAAATTTTACAAGATACAGCTAAGCCTCACCATAATTGTGTAAAGTCTGTGTTTTCCTTCTCTTTTTATATAAAAATCAAGATAAAGAGATAAGTTAACTTGTTCAACTTGTGAGAGGCAGAGCTGGAATGTGGCCAAGGGGCCCATCTCCCTTGCAAGCCTGGACGACACCCAAGATTAAAATGCTTTCCTGTTTCAAGTGGCTATAATCTTCCCACCCAGATCAAACCAAGGGAACTCAAAGTCCACACCCCTTCCGCTGGGGTCCATCCTGTATATAGATCAAGGATGTGCTGTGAACCAAGTTTTCTTCACAAGCAGGGTGAGTCTGGATGGTGTGCTTCACGGTTGGATAGGGGCAGAGAACAGGGAATTGTTTTTCATTGTGAACCTGTTTGAGAGACTGTCACTCTTTCTACACCAAGATCATTGATCCCTGCTCTGCATCCTATGTCACCCTCACGCCCAAGAACTACCATCATCCAAATTCTGGCCCAGGTTCAATCTAATCTATGCTTGCCGAGATCTCTTCTCTGCCTGCTAGATGCATTTCCGGTGGATCTGGGAGGTACTCGGTATTCTTTAAATATCACCAGTCTCAAACAAAGGCCTTGGATCAAGAGATTTATAATGACCCCCCCCCTTGCAAAAAAAATTATTTTGGGGGGTTTTTCGAGACAGGGTTTCTCTGTGGCTTTGGAGCCTGTCCTGGAACTAGCTCTGTATACCAGGCTGGTCTCCAACTCACAGAGATCTGCCTGCCTCTGCCTCCCAAGTGCTGGGATTAAAGGCGTGAGCCACCACCGCCCGGCGGAAGGAATGGATTTTTGACATCAAAACCAAGTTATAGTTTCATTGCTGAATCAAACCAGGCAGCAAGCTCTCTCTAGCAATATCAAGTTTGAGGTAACTGGCAGAGCAGATGTCCAGAGACGTCTGCATCAGAATTGAGAAAGAGGCCAACATTCTATAGGAAGACATCACTTCCAGGGGAAGAGAGGGATTGTCAGTACTCAGCACAGGGGTGGCATCTTCAGTTGACACTGCACAGTGGCACTGGTGTCACTATTGCCATTAGCGAAGCATCTCTCTACCATAGTACACTGGGAAATCAAGGCTC
Organism: Microtus oregoni; assembly: GCF_018167655.1. Lineage (NCBI taxonomy): Eukaryota > Metazoa > Chordata > Mammalia > Rodentia > Cricetidae > Microtus > Microtus oregoni. The sequence goes on along the minus strand of NW_024543093.1, from coordinate 9,492,212 downwards.
AGAAACACTAAGGATTTGCCCAAGACCGTGAGATGCTAAAGATTCAACATCAATGTCAGAACCCAGCCACACTGCCAATTCTCAAACACTTTGGTGTAAGCCATGTCAATATCAAGTCACTAAAATCCACAATTTTAAAAAGTACTTTGATTTTCATCTTATCTGTGCATGGGTCTTGTGACTGCATGTATGCCTGTATACCATGTGCATGCCTAGTTGCCATGGAGGCCAGAAGAGGGTGTCAGTCCCCATGGAACTGAAGTTATGGATTTCTGTGAGCCGATGTGTAGATGCTGGGACCTGGGTTCTCTGGAGAAACAATGGTGTTCTTAACCACTGAGCTTAACCACTCTAGCCTCAAAAATCTACAGATTTTGTCACCCTGTCTACCAGTACCCAATGTCTGCCTGTATACAAACTGCGAGTGCCGAGATAACAACATTTACTGAGCTGGCGTGGAGAACAGGACCCTAAAGTCACACACACACACACACACACACACACACACACACACAAATATATATATATATATATATATATATATATATATATATACACATATATATATTACGGATTCGTGAATCGTGCACCAAGCTATCCACATTAAGGTAAAAGAAGATAACTCGACTTGATTTAGAAGATGCTAAGAAGAACGTTTCTCACGACATGAGTGATGTCAGGGTCTCCGAATGGTTTGACGGTTATTAAAAGTGCAGCTCAAAGATTTCTGAGCCAGAGAGTGGCATGAAGTAGAAGCTTCTGTTTTAAAACGCTCAGAGTCAAAACTCCAAGGTTCACTAGATATGCATGTTAGAAAGTTTCAAAGGCAAATTCAAACTCTAAGAAGTAGAAGCGGACATGGTCCCCTCCCTGCACCCCAGCAAAGAAATAGAAAATCAGTTTTTTCCAGTAGAGTATCATTGGGTATATCAGCCACATTCCAGGGCAAGCTCCACATTCAGGAGCAGTTGGTCAACACAGAGCAAACTCCATGCTCTTTTGAGGACTTTTTCTTTTTGTTTGTTTAGTATTTTTATCTTATTGGAATTTTTGTTTGTTTTGATTTTTGTTTTTGTTTGAGAAAGAGGATTTGAAGTTGGGTGGTTAGGGAGGTGGGAAGGAACTAGAGAAAGAGAAAGAACATAATCAAAATATACTGTATAACAATGTTTCTAAGCAGGGTGGTGGTGGCTCACACCTTTAATCCCAGCACTGGGGAGGCAGAGGCAGTCAGATCTGTGTGAGTCTGAGGCCAGCCTGGTCTACAGAACTAGTTCCAGTATAGCCAGGGTTGTTAGGGCTGTTACACAGTGAAACCCTGTTTCAAAATACTAGAAGAAGAAGAGGAGAAGGAGGAAAAAGGAAGGAAGGAAGGAAGGAAGGAAGGAAGATCCAAGTATTTAAGGATTTCAACTGAACATTGAACTGAAACCATAGCTTATACCAGGTGAGATGTGATTAATGAGAGATGTTTAATTCAAAGAACTCAGGCTGAAGAATGATATTTTGCCATATCTTACTTTCTGTGACAACACTGCTTATGGGGAGAAGGGTTGGTTTGGGCTCATGGTTCCTACATGTAGACTATCATGGCAGGGCAGCGCATGACGGCAGAAGCATGAAGCACCCACGATCAGGAAGTAGAGAGGAATGCATGCATACCAGCACTCAGCTCACTCCCTCGACTTTATGCAGTCCAAGTGTCCAGTTTTAACTAATACACTAATACTATGAGCTGCTCCACCCTGGAGCCCTGCCCCCAACTTAGTATGGAACCTCAGGGTGATTGCAGGAGCTGGGCTACAGTCCCTGACATGCAGAGGCTCAGTCTTCATTATGACTGGTGGTAGAGACCCCAAACATTGTAGCTATTGCAGAAGCTGCAAGGAGGCACAGGCCATCTCATGACAGGCGACCCACGGAGCTTTCTAAACATGGGGTTAGTTTATTAATTTATTCAGCGTGGGTTTTTTTGTTTTTTGTTTTTGAGACAGGGATTCTCTGTGAAACAGTTCTGGCTGTCCCGGCACTCACTCCATAGACCAAGCTGGCTTCAAGCTCACAGAGATTTACCTGTCTCCGCCTCCCAAGTGCTGGGATTAAAAGTTTCCGCCACCACCGCCTAGCCTGAGGCTTATTTTTTTGTTGATAATAATTAAGCAAACAGGAAATGGACAACACAGAGGAGAATGTGATAAAAATTGCCAAAACTAGAGCAAGTAAAAATGTCCGAAGTGTATTTTGTGTTGTCTCATACGGTAACCGCTAACCACATGTGGCTGTTTACATCAAATTATCATAATGGAATATAATTAAAATTCAGATCCACAGTTACGTTCGCCTCTTTTCAAGTTCCCCATAACCATATGCGGCTCATGCTCTTCTGTTGGACAGACACAGTGTTCTCATTCTTGAAGAGTGTCATGCCACCAAGCACAGCATACATTATCCACGGTTGACCGCAGAAGAAGTGGGGAATCCTCCCTGTCTGTGTAACCAGGAGCTGTTACTATGTGATTTCGAGGAACTCCATCAAAAAGTGATTCCCAGGAGCTGGGCATAAAGCTCAGTCGGTAAATCCCTTGCCACAAAAACACGAGGACCTGATTTGGAACCCCAGAACCTACATAAAAAAAAACTAGGTTCTTTAAGGAAATACTTGAAATCTCAACACTAAAGAGACAGAGGCAAGCAAGTACGGTCTTGGGGCTTACTGGCCAGCCCATCTAGATCTAGACAACTCGGCAAATTGGACGTGAAATAGAGAGGACAGTATCCTGAGGAAGGACGCCCAAGGATATCCTCTGGTCTCCACATGCCTGTGCACATGAACACACACAAATAAAATTAATAATTAATTAATTAATAGTAGTTATGGCTGGCCTTTAATATCTAGATGGCGGTTTTCCAGGAACTTCCGGCAGGAGAATCTGATCAGTAAAAGCCATGAGAACGCACAGGCTGCCCTTTTGGTGCCGTTACCTTGTGTTTCTGTCACTTCCCTGCACGTGTTTCTGTCCTGTTCCAAGCAGGTCCCTGTCTGCTCTGCGCATTCAGTTCCCTTGCCTGCGCTGGAGCCGTGCTAAGGCGCCTGCTTTCCCATTAGCGTCCCTGTCCGGTCTGAAGACTCCATGCAAGCATCCTCACACAGCTTTCCGTTTCACCCACTCCTGCTGCACCCTAGGCAGGCTACACCCACCTCCAGATGGTAACTAATAGGCTGCATGGTAACACTCGTTCCCCTTCCTCCTCATCAGACTGAGCATCTTGGAGGGACCACGTCTGTCTTACTACATCTCTGTCCCTTTATCTGTTGCTGACCTTGCGCCTGAGTTGGTGCCTTGGAAGTTCCCAGTAGACTCATATTCCATATCCTTTAACACTGTGATTCCTTTAATGGCTGTTGTTTATATGCTGTGACTTCTCCTGCTCAGTCCTTTCTGATTTCTCTATGCTGCCCTATGCGTCAGTAATAAAGTTCTACGCATGGCTTCATCAATGGCTAGTATCCACTTTCTCTCACTATGGCAGTAAAGCCATTTCAGCAAATCACACCAACACACAGACATACACACATACACCATACACACATACACACATGCATACACCATACACACATATACACAGATACATATACCATACACACATGCATACACCATACACACATATACACACATACATATACCATACACACATACACACATGCATACACCATACACATATATACACACATACATACACCATACACACACACACATTCACACACATACACCATACACACACAAATTCACAAACACACACACACACACATACACACGACCTAAAAGAAGATACCTCAAACTGAGAACTTTCCAGACTGTTGCCATATACTGAACCTGCCTGGAGTCAACCGCTTCCTGCCAGCACCATCCTCAGAAAACTGAAGCAGAATGTACTATCATGAAAAGACTCCTAGGAGAGAACCTAAAGAAGGGTTGGCATGGGAGGGTGATGACGAACAAAACCAAAACAAAGCAACCCCCAGAAGCTTGATTCATACACAGACTGTGAGCCCTAATTTTGTCTTAGAGAGGTCTCGTGGCTTCTCCGTGTCCTGCCTACACAGTTCTGGATAGGGTACTGACCACGTCAATCTGTTGAGAACCACAGATGGTGTGTGCCATGTGTTTCTTTAGGCCCTGGCACCTAGACTGAGTGCATCAATGAGGAAAAGGGACCTGGCATTTATTCCTCTTGAGACACTTCTGCAGCCCGTGACTCCTGCTGTGCGAAGACTCCTGAGGCCCAGTGAGATGAGTCATCCTGTCTCTGGGATCCTAAAGGTGTCCCACTGGGTTTGGAAAAAAACACATGCCCTAAACATGGAGTCTGACAAAAACCTCAATTTCAGCTTTAAAGCATGACTTCCAGAATTTCTCAGAGATATTCCAGCTGATATCACTCCAGCTTGGTACTCTAATTTGGATACAAGATAATCAAGTACGAACAAAGTAAAAAAACCTAAGGGACTAACTATAAAATTAGAAAATTTACAGTGTAAGCCTGAATATTTTGGATGATAAAACCTTCCAGTGAAACTTAATTTCTTGGGGAGATATCATTTGTGATATTTTTGGGCAATAGCATTTAAGACTCTGGTAACAGATATAAAACTGCATGGTTATGGGTCCACACAAAATCACAAGGGTCAAATGATAATGGCTGGAGCCAGTGTACCGAGACTTCGTTATTCTTTCACTGGCTCCATATTGGTCAGTATATACCGTCCTGCCAGATGAACCTTGAAGATGCTGCCTCTCCGCCGTTATCCCAACAGTGCCCTTGCCACCCCATGTGGTGACAGGGCACCTACCCTGCCTCAACCATCACCTAGAAAAGTCTACCTTGGGCCAGCTTGACATTCAGAGCCCCCCCCCCTTGTGATGGTTTGAAGGATGTCTCCAATCTCCTCGGGTATCTGAATAACTGGTCCCAGCTGGTGACACCATTTGAGGGAGGTGAGAACTAGCAAGTAGGGCCTTGATGGAGGAAGCACACCACTAGGGGTAGGCAGGGAGACTCCAAAGACCCTGGCCATTTCCACTGCACTGTCTGCTTTCTGGTTGTGGTTGGAGAAGCGAGCTTTCAGCTGTTTCTGTTGCCGTGCCTGGGGATGGCTGTGATGCCTCCTTCCCTGATGTCGTGATGGTGATACACTCTTTTTTTACCCTATGGAACCAAAGCCAAAAACAAAGTCTTCCTTCTATACAAGTTTCCCTGCTCATAGATTTTTGTCACAACAAATGGAAAAGTAATTAATACATCCTTGGAACATCCACTAACACCTTTCAATTAAAGTCCACATATGCTGGTGCCGCAGATGCACCATGAACACATTGCCTGCCAGGGGCAAGACACCTGGTGCTAACGGCTCAATCACAAAACTCAGTTCTGCCCTTGGACTTGCCCATGCTGCACCTGTGCCCACCCCGACCCTCTTCCTGCATCTCCATAAAGCCAGAGTAAGATGGAAGGTGGACAAAAAGGTGCGTCATAGCTCCCTCTGCTCAGACATTCCCGAGCCAACAGAGTTTAGCGGTGGCCCAAGAAAAAGAAATACAGTTACGGTGGCTGGGAACTTTGAGTGGTTAAGAGAGTATGAGATGGATGAATGTCAGAATGTAGAGTGCAGGAGGTGGGGATAGGGCAGTGAGAATGGATTTTGGGAACTGAAAACAAACAGCACAGAAACAACAGAAGGGACTGGGCAGGTACCCCAAGACCAACAGCCACTCCTACCAGTGCCTGGGTAGATTCCAACTGCAGGATTGGGGCACAGAAAGTGATGGGATAGGAGGTTTGGAAGCTGGGATACATTTTAAAAATAATTCAAACTAGGCAGTCAGAAGTAAGATTAACTTAATGGAAAAACTGCATCTCTTTAACCACAGCACTCAAAAGGCAGAGGAAGGGTGAGTTTCTGTGAATTCAAAGCCAGGCTGGTCTACATACCAAGTTTCAGGACAGCTGGGGTAAGACAAGCTCTGCCTTGAAATCAAACAAACAAAAGAGTTGACAGTCATGGCTGAGTGGCCAAGACAATGGACTAAGAAGAACCCCAACCATCACACTGGTGTTCCCACACGGCTTGGAAGGGCAGAGACCGGCACATTTTGTGGAAGACAAACCCCGTTGTGGGCAAGGTATGGCAGAAGAGAGAGAGAGAGAGACAGAGACAGAGACAGAGAGGCAGAGAGAGAGAGACAGAGAGAGAGACAGAGACAGAGAGACAGAGACAGAGAGACAGAGACAGAGAGAGAGACAGAGAGAGAGAGACAGAGACAGAGAGACAGAGACAGAGAGACAGAGACAGAGAGAGAGACAGAGAGAGAGAGACAGAGAGAGAGAAGACCGCACCCTTGCCTTCCACCATGAACCAGTACACACTGTCACTGATATGTATGGAGCACAATGGCCACTCTAAGAACACACACAGTAAGCACATAAGACACAGAGTTGCTGAACTGGTTGTTGTGACAGGCACAGGCTCTCGTGGCCCCATTTCATCTTCTCCTGTGATGGCCATTATTGCCTCAACTAAAGCCTTTTGCTAGGGACAGGAAGCCAGGGCTTCTGCTCACAATCTCAGGAGCCAAAGAAGTCGATAGTTCTTCATTTGACCGTGGGCAAGGTCCTCCCCCCTGCTATAATACCAGAAATAGTATGTTCTTGTGTTATGGAATGATGAATAGAAGAGGAAGAGCAGGGCAGGAAGAGGAGGAGGGAGAGAGGAGGGGGAAGGGATGAGGAGGAGAGGGGATGTAGGAAAGTATGTCTGGACAAGGATGAATGATCCACGGTTACGGAGTAGCCTTGATGTGACAACCTGCCTGGGGATAATTAGAAAAGGCTGCCTTCCCCCCAAGGAATAGCACGTATATTTTCATGGAAGAAGCAGTCCTCCGTCTTCTGTTCCCAGATCCTGGATCAGCAGCCATTGCCCCCTTGCTTTGGGAATTGTGGGAGAATCAATCCTGAAGATGAATTGCTTCAACTTCCAGCATTCCAAGATAAAAACGTCAACACTTGGAATCCTGTACTGTTTGGATTGGTGGGCAATGGCGCAGCACCGAAGGCCATCAGAAGGCTTCATGACAAGGACTGTGATTTCCTGAAGGCTTTGCCCTGCTGATCTTGACCTCAGCTGCCTCCTAGGCACCTCTCCATGGAGCTCCCTGCTGTTAAAGTCAGGCTGGAACCATTTCCTTCTGCTTTGTGGCTTTGACCTTACCTGAAATAAGCTTTCTATCTGGCTCATAACTGAGAAAAAATAAAATAAAAACCCCCTCCAATTTATGAAAGACTTGAACAGGAAAATCCCCTTTTCTTTCCATCATGTGTAGAAGCTGGGCCCTTTCTGTACAGTGGGATCCCCAAAAGTAGCGGGGCGGGGGGAAGTAGACAGAAATGGAGAGAGATCAAGGCAGCAGGATAGAATCCAGTCAAAAGGAGTTGATGAGGAAGAGGTCAAAGGGGACCTAATGGTAGGTAAGTAGCAATGGTGGTAAGAAGAGGGTATACAAATATGGGAAGGGAGAGACTGCCAGGCAGAGCCCACACTTAAACCCCCTTTCTCGACATCCAGCCTCCTCAACATCTGTATCCTGATATAGTGATGCTCTCTCAGGGCACCCCACATCTGCAGAGCTCTTGCGTGACAGCTTCGGGATCTGGCAAAAGTTGTATGAACTGGAGTGTGAATCACTGACTGCTGAGATGTGGGGCCAGCAGGACATCAGCTTGAACTCGACAGACAACAAGAAGAGGCTAGGATGAGCTGGAACAGCAAGTGGGCATTCAAATTCAGACCATGGCCCCCACTATCCAAGTGATGGGACCACCTCTGTGGGTTAGTGGTGCTGCCTAACTCATAACTATGCCTCCAGCTGATCTCTGCTGCACCCCCTTTGCATTTTAGCAAAAGGCTCTGGTTGCTTTCCACAGAGAGGAACCGTTAGAGAAGGAGTATCAACCCCAGGCCTCAATAAAGTTTACCTTTGAAGTAAGGATGATCAAATCTACTGTACAGGGCTGTTTAATGTAAGACAGAAAGCAACAAGGTCAGGGATTGCCCCGTCCAAACCTTCCTTGGGTCTATGCTTGAGAAAAGACCAAGATGATTAATGCAGACATTCTCAGCCAGGGTTTCATTGGGTCCGGAAAGGGAAGCCCATAAAAGCAGGCCAGGCTTGTCCACTCCAGTGGAGTGGAGCTAATTGAGTGACTTTACCTTAGAGGCATTGCCTTCAGAAGAAAAGAAAAATACACTGGTTTTCTTTTTTCACGAGCTGATTAAATTTAGATATCAGAGAAAAAATCATTTTCTAAAACTACAAATAAAACACCCAATATGTTAGGGCTGGTGTGTTGGCATGCCTCAGAAGGGCACCCTCTGAGCTGCCTTCAGACCTGTCCTGAGTGAAGGCGGCTTTCCCTCCCCCAACACCTCTTTGTTGGGGCTCCCAGGTGGCTGTGTCTGTTCCTAGTTAAGAACAGGAAAAGAGGGAAGCAAGGTCATCGCTCTTTGCTGTAGATGTCAACCCCATGAAAGATCACAGGCGAACCTGTCTACACTTTTACAACATGGTTCTGTTTTCAGGGGTTCTGTCTTTCCCAGTTCCTGCTCCGAGAGCCCTGGGTCACAGATCAAGTTACCCCTCAAGAGGCCTCCTCCCACCACAAGGCCACACCTTAGTCTCAGAGGTGCTGGCTCCACCACACTCCCTCTCAATCAGAAATGGTCAGAGCTCAGACTACTTCCATAAGGAAATGGGATCTGGTGGCCAACAAAGAGCTTTGTAAAGACATACATGGATGCCCACCAACCAAAGAATGATAAAGAAAATGGAGTTACACAACAGAATATGACTCGGCTTTTAAAAGCAGAGAGACTGTGAAATTTGAAGGCAAATGGATGGAACTAGGGGAAAAAAAAATCATTCTGGGAGAGTAAGCCATACCCAGAAAGACAAGTGTGGTATGTACTCACTTATAAGTAGATATTAGCTGTAAAAGATAGACAGGCTTTAATCCACAGACCCAGAGAGACTGGGTAACAAGGAGGACTCAAGGGAGATGCTTCAGTCTCCATGGGAAGGGGAAATAGAAGAGATCACAAGGGTGGACTAGGGGAGGTGGGGAAAGGAACATGAGGGGTCAGTTTGTGAGGGGATGGGAACATAAGGGGTCATTTTGGGGGTGGGGGGTAAATGGAGAGGAAGAGTATTAAAAGAGATGAATGGAAAGGGGAAATACTTTGAGGTCAAGTAGAAACCTGGTACAAGGGAAACTCCAAGGATTCTATAAGGAAGTCCCTAGCTAAGACATCTAGTGAAAGGGGATACCTCCTGTGATCAGACAAGACTACCTCTGGAGGGACTGGGATGCTAACCCAACCACATAACCTTCGATTTACAGTTCTGCCTATGGGATGTGCTAGGGTAAGGGTGACATAGAGATTATAGTCATGGCCAATCAATAACTGGTCCAACCTGAGACCTAGGTCACAAGAGTGAGCCTACTCCTAACACTGCCTGGAGGGCCAGGACCAAGAGGCTGGGTGGTCCAGAGACCTAGGATAGACCCAAACAGGACTGGAGAGGGGGAAAAGCCAATGTAATGATGCCTAATGATATTCTGCTCTACACATAGATTGGTGCCTAACCCAACAGTCATCAGAGATGCTTCATCCAGCAACTGATAGACACAGATGCAGACCCGCGGGCAAACATTAGGCCAAACTCGGATTTCCTGTGGAAGAGAAGGAGGAGGGATTGTAGGAGCCAGAGGAGAAAAATTTACCTCAAGAAAATCCACAGAATCAACAAACCTGAGCTCATAAGAGTTCACTGAGACTGAGTCAATAACCAAGGAACCTGCATGGGACTGACCTAGGCCCTCTGCATATATGACAGTTGTGTAGCTTGGTCTTCTTCTGGGACTCCTAGCAGTGGGAGCAGGGGCTGTCTCTGACTCTTTTACTAGCTTTTGGGACCTTACCCCTCATACTGGGTTGCGTTGTCCAGCCTAAATACAAAGTGAGGTGTTTAGTCTTACTGCAACTTGATATGCTATGCTTTGTTGATATCCATGGGAGGCCTGTGCTTTTATGAATAGAAACAGTGGAGGAGGGGGATGAGGGAGAGAAGCAAAGGGGAGTCGCAGGGAAAGGGGCTAGGAGGAGAAGAGGAGAGAAAATTGCAGTCTAGATTAAAATAAATAATTCTTTTAAAAAAGGCAAAATCAAAGAGTATGTATATCTAAAGATTCTAATTTCTAAGAAGCAGAAATTAGGCATGAACTATGTCTTTTTCTATTCATGGGCATATTTAGGGTTTCTCCTAGATGTGAGGCAGTTCTGTCATAGGTGGTAAAGCAGAGATATGGGAGATCTTTTAAGAGTCATTTTCTCTCCTTTCCACTTTTATTTTAGCCCAGCAAAGACGTGCTCGATCGAATGTGTCTCCTGGGTGAAGTTGCTTAGCCCTTTGAGAGTTCTAAGGTCTTTGAACCAAGAAAATGTTGAAACTTTAAAATGATCAGAAAATTCCAGAGAAAGCTGAAATAAAGGAGTGGCTTTCAGCATTATTCCCCAATATTTTCAGGGGTGCTCACACTCCTGAATGCCCCACAGGTGACAGAGTGACTGGCTTTGCCCAGAGTAGGTCCATGTATGCTTTGTGCATAGATTTAAAGATGGCTTTAAAGATGTGACTTCAACATCCTTTCGTGAGAATGGGATTATAGACTGTCGGGGCTCTGAGTTTACTCTGGGCTCACTAGCTTGCATTCTAAGAAACTGTTGCTGGGGACACCAAGGAAGCAGATATATATTCTGCACAGAACACAGGACAATCCAGTTCCTAGGCATGTGTTTTTAAGTCCTGGGATGTGGCAGGTTGGTGAAGCCATTAGCTAAAAGTTTCTAAGACTTGAGAATGTAGAGACTAAGGACTTCAGCATTTACATGCAGGTCAACAGAAGGCAATACTTCAAAGATGCTGGGGGTGGGGGTGGAGGTTCTTCGCAGTTTGTAATGCTGAAAAAAAATACCACGGAGTAGATGACCTTAGCCACAAGTTTTGACCTGGTAGCTCTGCAAGCCTCAAGTTCAAGTTAAAAATTCTAGACAAGGGCAAGTGGGATGGTTCAGCTGGTAGAGGCCATAGCCAACAAGCCTGGAGACCAGAGTTCAGTCCTTGGGCACCACATGGTAGAAAGAGATAGCTGGCTCTTCAAACTGTTCTCTTACCTACATATGCAGCCTGTGGCATGGACACAACACACACACACACACACACACACACACACACACTAAATAAGTAAGCAATACAATTTTAAAAATTCAGCCTCAATTCTTAGTGGCCACTCTTTGTTATTCACTAATGACCACCTCTCTCTATCTGTTCACAAGGAAGATGGAGGTAGAGTGAATGATAGATAGATACATTGATAAATAAACGATAGATAGAAAAGATAGATAGATAGATGATAGATAGATAGATGATAGATAGATAGATGATAGATAGATAATAGATAGATGGACAGATATAGAGATACAGAGATAGTAGAGGGAAAGAAGGGTGGGTATGGGTGGGATAGATGTAGAGATAAACGAGAGGAAGAAGAAGGGAGAGGGATCTGGTCTCGGTATTAGACAGCAAGAAGGTTCTGCTCTCCAGTCTAGGGATCATGGGAAAGGCAGTGGCGGGAGATGATGGCAATCTTCATCATTAGGATGCCCTATAAGTGCTCTTAAATTTAATACTGACACCAAAGAATCATCACAGAAGTTAAATAAGGTGCTACTTGGAAAGTACTTAGTAGACACTCCGTAAAAAGTTCCCTGTTTCTCCAGATCACTTTGGGGTGATAATTCTAAGTGTCTCTCATTAAACATCTCTAATTAAAGCCTTGATTGTTAATTACATTAATTACCCTGATGAGAACAGCTGGGGAGACAATGGCAACACGTCTGCAGAGCAGCTCTGGGTCCCACTCCAGTTGGCAAGCTCATGGCTGCCGGGCGTGTGCTATTGCCCTGGCTCTCCCGACCATGGGACATACTGCGCTCAACCTCTGGGAGTGTAGAGGAGGCAGGGGCACACTGCAGACAAGATGGGGTGAGCATGAGGCATCCCTCGAGAGCTTCAAACCTGGGAAAGTCAGTCCTGAGCATCGCGTCACCCCACCTCTGCTGGAAGGGGCATCATGGCCAGACAGATGGCACTTTATTGTGAACCTTGCCAAAGAGGGCTAGGCTGGCTTATAGCCGCTTGTCTCATGCAACTTCCCAATGTGTTGTAACAACAGATACTTGAAGTCCTCTTGGCATGTGAAAGGAATACTGAATCATACCAGCTAACATTTGTATGTTCTGACATATGTGTGCACATGCACATATGTCTATACATCAGTCCTCATGGCCAAGCTGGAAAGGAAGCCCTATTCCCCCATGTTACATATGGGGCAGAGTAAGACAGAGCTACTGACCCAGCATGCCCCATGGTTTGCAGTCACATGGCTGATAAGGGGTATTGCCGGTTTTGTAATTCTCTATGGATCTCGTTAAAACTGAACATGTGACTTTAACACTGAGGTAGAAAAACAGATGATAGCTAAGCTCAACTACTTGGGCTTGAGGGCATGGGCAGGTTCCCATGAAGAGAGTTGGTTATAAGGAAGGAGGCCCCCCAAGGCCAGCCATAAGGATAGCTGAAGAGCGCATGAAAAGAACACCACAATGCCGAGAAAATTGCCTGTAACCATCCAGGGAATCCCTAAGACAAGGAAGGAGGGCTGTACAGAGAGAATGAGTAAATGGAAACACAAAAGAGGTGCAAGAGTGGTAAGATAGACATATGTTTAAAAAACATGTATACATATGTGTGCATGTGGACATGTGTGTGTGTGTGTGGACCTGTATGTATGTAATTTGTATTCGTGAATGTGTATTTGTCAGAACACAGATGCATATATGTGCATGAGTGTGTATATATATATATATGCATGTGTGCATGTGTGTATGGTATGCATGTGTACATGTATATGTACGCAGATGTGTGTGCATGCACGTAAAGATGTGTGCATATGATATGATTTTGGTGTATGCAGGTACCCACACCTCTGTTTGTGCTTGAAAGCCAGAGGATGGTACCTAGTGTCCTGCTCTATCTCTTTCTATTCTAATCCCTTAGGATAGGATGTCTCCTGAGCTTAGAGCTAGGCTGACAACTAGAAAGTTCTGGTGAATCCCCAGTCTCTGCCTCCCACACAGTGCTGGGCTTGCAGACAGGCCATGACTGAGCATAGCTATCCATTTCCAGAATCTTAATTGTATGTTTAAAAGACGAAGTTTCTTTAAAGGCATTTTAAAAAATTCTAGAACATTTTTATAACTGCTGAAATATATTAGCTTTCCCTTTAAACAAATAAAACACTTCAAACTGCAACATATACAGTTCCTGAGTGTGGTTAGGGTGTACATACATGGAACCAGGGGAAGGAGGTGGCAAGGGAAGGTCCTGAGAATTTGGAAGGGGAAAATGATGGGTGGACTTAATCAAATACATTATATACATGTGTGAAATTCTCAAAAAAAATAGATTATACAGACAGACAGACAGACACACACACACACACACACACACACACACACACTGCAATGTACAAACCCAGGCTCAGCAGTGATCATTCTGCACTCACAGCACTTGGAACGTGAAGCCAAGGCAATTGAGAGTTCAAGGTCAGTCTGAGCCTTAGAGTAAGAACTTGTCTGAAAAAATCCAAAGGGAAAAAAAATCTCCCAAGCTTAAATAGGATAGTCATTTGGGTCCTATTACAACTTAGCCTCATAAACAGAATTTTAGGACATACTCCAGAGTGAAGATATTTGCAATCCACAAACTGCAAAGAAATAAGCAACCAGAACCTCGAGGAAGCACCACAACCAGCAAGATAAACAACAGAACTGGAGAGCATAAACAGAAAGGGAAACCTGAATAGCAGAGAGACCTAACCGAGTCTCGGCTCTCGATTGTTTATACTCTAAAAATGTGTAGCCCAACCGTGTGCGGCTGCTGCACAACCACAGAACGGACACAAATCAAAGAAACTGTGCCACAACCATGGCCGCTCTCCTCTGTCACTACTGGGAACACAAACTGGAGCAGCCAATTTCGAGACTATTTGCATTTCTAATGAAGCACAGCTCTGCTGACACAATGGCGTAAGCCCCACCACTGCAGCAGACTGACTAGGAAAGTGCATCCGAGCCAGGAGGGAGAGACTCGCGCGGGCTGTGTGCAGGACCGCCGGGGATGAAAAATGCTGAAAACTGCATGAACAGCCTGGGGTCTCCACATCATCCTGCTGGGTGGAAAGGGATGAGTGGTGGAGAGACAAAGAGGGAAAGCACACACATACCATGTGTGATTCAATTGAAAGGCAAGGCTTTTATGATGATGGAGCCTGGGAGGTCCTGGACAGATCATTTGCACCCTGCACCCTGGGAAGCTGGAGGTGCCATTCCAGCCAAGCCCGGGGTCTGGGAACCCCAGTTAAGATTCAAGGCCTGAAAACCAGGAGTACTTATGCCATGGAGGCGGTCAGGAAACACGCGAGTCTGCTATCAATCTGGGAAAGATCATTGGTTGTTTCACTGTGCTGTTCCAGCTTTCAACGAATTAGAGGCTGCTGTCCCCACACACAAAGGTGGATCTTCTTCATTTGTCTTTCTGCGGGGGGGAAAAAGGAATATTTGCCCAGTCCTGTGAGCAGACCTTAATCCAGTCACATAAAACTCCTCCAATGACTTCTTGACCTTTCCCTGGTGTGACCTCCTCCCTTAGAAGCAGCCCCATCTCTGCCGTGCCCTGTGCTATCCCATCTCAGATGCTACATCTGACACAAGGAGCTCTTGATGGATCACAATTATGCTCTGGTCAAGGCTATATTGACACATAAGTCTTTTTGACATTCAAAGCAGCAGAAAGAAGAGAGGACACTGTCAACATTGCAAAGCAAGAGGAAAAGTGTCAAGGTAAATCTCAAATCCAAGAGCAGCCAGAGAGCTGGCTGATATCAGACCAGACAGAGTGGATACATAGGAAGGAAATGCATCCGGTCAGGCTTCCAAGAGACGGCATCTTCTCTCCTTTCATTGTGGAGGCTCTCAAATGACAGAAGTGATTCCTACTTCCTTAAGAAAGGTGAAGCCATCTTTTACAAAAATTAATAAATAAAAGAATAGAAATAAATCAATACATCTAGAACAAGAGCAGGGCCTGGTGGGGTAGGGTACTTACAAGATGAAGAGACAGAGAGACTATACACGGATATCCATCTTAGTCTCTCCCCCATGCCTTGGCCGCAGGAAGTGATCCCTAGGAGAGCAAAGCAAGGGCTGAGGGCTCTACTAGCCCATCGGATATGGATGGATGAGTACAGCCTGTGGAAGCAGAAAAGAAGTACAAAGTGGGAGTTCTTACCAAACGTTAAAGGGGGAGAAATTGTTATTTTGTGATCAAGAAATAAGGACTGGTGCTTGTAGAGGCCGAGCAGTCAGGGGAGTTGGTTACTTTTACAGGAAGTACCTATGACTTGGTGCCGTCCCTTTAGGGCAAGAAAACTAACTAGCGGTCCACCTCTGAAGAGCAAACCGAGTTCAAAGTTTAACAATCAGCTCCTGAGCTGTGGACCCAGCTGTGCGGGGAACTTGGCATCTGGGTGCCAGGCTGGCTTATCTATGAGAGTCTGAGGCTGCTACTTAGATGAACAGGGACCCCAAGGAGCTTAGGGACAATCCCTTTACTTCTGTCACCCTGCTTCCCTGTGACGGTCAAGGTACACAGCTGAAAACGAGGGTAGTACTTTCTCTGGATCCAGCTTTGTGCCTGGGATGGATGTCCTTGTACGGCAGCTGGTGGGGACCATCTCCTGTCTATCCTTGCTTCTTTTCATCCTTTTGAATTCACACTGGGGTAGATTCTAGACAGTTGTTAGACCAACTGTGGGCATGCCCTGTGTGTTCTGCCTGCCTCGCTAGCTAACATCCTTCCTTCAATCAGGTCTTCCTTGACTGTCAAAGGGATACTTGGTAAACCTCTCCTACTTAGAAGTACAAATGGAGAAAGCGATGAGGCGTATAGCTCATATTTGCTGACTTAGAAACATTGTGACAACTGCAGGCTCCGATTTCCAGGTAAAACTTTCAGGGTAAAAAGTTTTTGGACGGAGCTTGCTTGGAGAAAGTGAAAGGACAGGCTAAGAAAAACGAAAGCAAAAGTTTATCGACTGACTTGTGGATGAGTCTGTGCTTTCGTTTCCCCACCGCCCAGACCCAAAGAATCACATAGAAACTATGTATTAACAGCACTGTTTGGCTGATGGCTCAGGCATATTCCTACTAGCTCTTACATCTTAAATTAACCCATTGCTATTAGTCACTGTATTGCCATGTGGCCGTGATGTTACCTCATTTCTACATGTCTTGTTTCCTCGGTGGCAGGCTGGTATCTGCTTGACTCTGCCTTCTCTCTCACTCTCTCTCTATCATATCTATATCTATATCTATGTTCAGGTTTTCTGCCTGGCTTTACTCTGCTAAGCCATTGGCCAAAGCAGATTCCTTATTAGCCAATGGCAATAAAGCATATTCACAGCACACGGAGGGAAATCCCACATCACTGACTAATTGATAAGTTGATTAATTGTTATCAGAGAGGCAAAAATATCCTCAATACTTAAGAAAGGCCATGTCTGTTCAGCTCTTGAAAAGTTGGGACTCTCTTCAGTATTTTTTGTCTGAGTTAGACATAACTACCCAAATATTATTGCCGCAGTTATGATTGACTAGTTCAAAGTCAAGTAGTTTACCCTTATAAAGGAGGTGGGGGACACAGGTCTGCACAATCATAGGCTTCATGAATGCAGAGGCACATGCTCACATGCAAGCTCATGTTCTGGGCTCCTGCTCCACACATGCATCAAAGGAGACTTCACGCCACAGCCCCAGCACACACCAGATCCCCATTGAGCACCAGGCTAGAATATCAATCCCATTGGCCTAGTCTGACTTTCCTGGAAGGGTTCATTAGGCATCAGTCTTAGTTTCTTCCTTTTGTTTTGATAGCTTACCCTGACAAGAACTATTCAAGACAGAGGGTGTTTATTCTGCCTCATGGTCTGAAGCACAGTCCACCAGGGCAGACAGGTCAAGGCAGCAGGAGCTTGAAGCAGCTTGGCATGTCACACCCACAATCAGGAGACAAACAGAGACATGAATGCATCCAAACCTTCCATTTATCTTCTCTGTTTAATACAGCTCAGGCTCCCTGCCTAAGGAGTGGTCCCACCCAAAGCTATGATGACTCCTCCGCTTGAGTTATCTTAGGCAAGACATGCTCAGAGGCTAAATACTTTCTTTCAGGTTGTGGTGGTTTAAATGATAATGGGCCCCATAGGCTCTTGTGTTTGAATCTTTGATCATCTGTTAGTGGAACTATTTGTAAAGGATTAGGAAGTGTAGCCGTGTTGGAGGAGGTGTGGCCTTTTGGGAGGAGGCATGCTACTAAACATGGGCTTTGAGGTTGCAGAAGCCCACACAAGGTTATTGGTTAACAAGGCTTTCCCCATCAGGCATACCTTCTGGTAGGCTGACATGCTGCAGTGAATGGCACCCTATGCCCATTCATATGTAGGCAACACTAATTGAATTCAATGTGCTTTTATTTTAAGGACATAAAGTTGAAGGTGGGAGGAGGACATAATAGGGGCTTATGGGAGAAGACCTAGAAGGCAGTGGTGTTAACATAATTGAATTACATTGAATGCTTGTATGCAAGTCTCAGGAATAAGTGATGCTTAAAGTTGAGCGTTTTAATATATTTCCGACCTTCCTCTAAATTGAAACCATATATGTTATTGTCATGATGTAGACAATAAATATTCACCTCTTTTCTCACTCCATGTGAGAGGCAATAGCAGAATCTATTAAGAGGAATGTGGAGGACTGGACCTGGAAAACCTCCACCCAACAGTCTCTAGTCACAGCCCCAGGATTGACTTCTAGGTAAATGACCAAGCCTGACTTGGTGACCCAGCTACACCCCTGGGCTTGAGAACTCTTAATAATGCTCATGAAGAACTGTTCCCATTTTGAAACATAGGGTTTCAAACCCTAGCTAGTTTTAATGGTCAGCTTGACACTATCTGACTTAAGGAAATGCCTGTAGGCAATTACTAACCAATGGGCAAGTCTATGAGAGATTATCTTGAACATGAAGAGATATAGAAGGGCCCAGCCTACTGTGGGCAATGCCCATTAGCAGGGAACATTATTAACTATATAAGAAGCCCAACTAAGCATAAACCTGTGAGCAAGCCATCAAGCAACAATTCTCCATATTCTTGACTCCAGGTTCCTGCCTTGAGTTTCTGCCCTGATTTCCCTCATGGAATGGTTCATGACCTGGAAATGTTAGACAAATAAGCCCTTTACTTCCCAGGTGGCTTTTGGTGACAGTGTTGTCACAGGGACAGGAGGAAACAAGGATACAGCCTGCTGCACAGAATCTTATCACTTCCGGGTTTGCTTACGAGCTTGTCCTGTTGTGTATATTTTGAGTGTTTCAGGATCTCTTTCTCTCTGTTCCCTTTTGGTAGCCCCATCCTTCACATCTTCCTGTCCCAGCTCCACACTCCCCACCAGAACTCTTCTCTGTGAACCGTGTCTCCTGATGGAGTGTCCCTGTCTCTAGATGACATCATCATGGAGATTGAGCAGAACAAGGTGGAGGGGGAAGAATTCTGATTGTCACAAAGCTGGCCATTCCCTGGAGTACATGAGCGCCAGAGAACAGCCCTGTGGCTGCTCACACACACACGTCCCATGCCCTGAGAGGGATATACACAGCGTTTACAGACTGGATTCATCAAGCCTTTGCTCCCATTATGTGTTGTGCTGTATAATAACAACATAACATAACATAATATAATAATCCTGCAAAATTGAAAAAGGTATTTTTAGCCACTTGAATCTGAGCTGTAAAGGATGATGTGAATTATACTCAAAACTCCATGGAAAAGTGAACATGTTATATAAAATCTTTACAGTTTTATGTAACCCAAGCATCCTCATAAGCCAACGCGCAGATGTGAAGGGGGCTTGAGTGCTTACCTCATCATACTGCTTTGGTCCTTCTGACTTCGTGTTTACTGAGTTGAAAACAACTCACTTTTTCCCAAAGAGACCATTTAGTGACCCTTCACACACTCAGAAAAGACATGATGTCATCAGTTTGAGACACAGCTGCTCAAAGAAGACTATTAAGGTCCAGGACTGGAGGAACACCCCAGCCAGCAACATGCTTCCACACAGGCATGAGGTCCTGAGTTCTACTATGAGAGTAGTATGAGCTTGTAACCCCAGTGCTGGGGGGGCGGTGCAGAAATACAAGGATTTTTAGCCAACCCAGCCTACCAGGCTAATCCCAGGCTAAATGAGAGACCCTGTCTCAAAACAAAGGTGGATAGAGTCTGAAGAAAAACTACATCCAAAGTTGACCTCTGTCCTCCACACATGCAAGTTTACACACACACAAACATACATAAGCACACATATGTACACACACACAAATGTGCATACACACATGCAAGTTTGCATGCACAAACATACATAAACACACATGTATGCACATGCTTGTTCATACATGCAATTGTGTGTTTGCAGACACATACATAAGCATACATATGTACACACATGCCCATTCATACACACATACATGTACACACATATACATCTTCATACACACACAAACATAAACACATGCAATACACATACATACATACAGAGAGAGAGAGAGAGTTCCTGAGACAACACAGTATAGCAATGCTTCTTAGTCAATAACTAGTCAAAGAACCTGAAGACAAAAAAAAATAAATAAATTCTCCAAAACTTAATAAAAGATTGGAAATACAAAAGAGAACTCAGACAAGATCAACACAGAAGAATCATCAGCAAACAAAGCTTTATGCTCCAATGATCACAGGAAAACATGGTAAGAAATAAGAGGACAATAAAATAACAGAGGTGTCAGAAGGACCTCTCTCAGACCTGAACAATGATTTGAGTCCAAAAGGAACCAGAATCAAAACCTGAGTGCCCTGAAGAGACGAGCCACAAAGATGTGGGGGTTGGAAAATGAAAAGTCCTGAGACGGAGAATTAACCAAGTTTCGTGTAGATAGAAATCTGACAGATTTCTCATTAACATTATTTGATGGTAAAGACATCATATCTTTGATACGTTTTTAGAAAAATATTTTTATCATAGAATTTACACCCACTAAGAATTAATCACACATGAGAACGGAACCAATATATGCCTCAGACATAAGATTTTTAAATTTTACCTTCAATTCATTCTTCATAAGGAAGTTACACAAAAGGTGCAACCATCAAAATGGGGGGGGGGGAGCGTATCAACAAGAGGAAGCCAACAAAGTCGAGAAACCTGAGGAGATTCTAGATATGGAGAATTCAGATGAGGACTCCTGGGTAATGAGTCCACAGGAAGAAGGATGGGCAGTCCGCAGTGGGAGGTCTAGGGGCAAAAGTGTGCCTGTGTGATTGAAAACACACAGAATAACAAGATAGAAGATGTTACTCTGCCCTCCTCTAAAAGGAAAAAGAAAAAAAGAGAAAAAGGGAAAGAAAAAAAAGGAAGAAAAAATATTTAGTATTAAAAAAAGGTCACAGGGATTGTAGAGTCCTGTGAGATGTTGGTGGCTGGTGGCCAGATTGTCTAGGAACCACGGACCAGAAGTGTCAGCTCACAGTTCTGAGAGTGCCTTCGAGACAGCAGGGTGGGGCTGGCTGCTCAGATGTGTCCTCTTCATCAAGACTCTGTGTTCTTCTGGGGTATAACAGAGATTAGTGTTATAACGGAAACCAGAAGAGAACAAACTGGGCATAAAGAGCCCCTCTAGCCTAGGGAAACCCTGGGGCCCTGGGGTTCTGCGACTCTGCTCTGTTCAGGTCTTGCTTCAGACACCCCACAAGTTCATGAACTGCCGCGCAATCCTCAATGTGCAGAGTCAAGCCTGAAAGCCGGAACTACGCACCGCTCGACAGATAGCTCGGGCGACTCTTTCTATGTGTTGCTCTTTGTTGGGGTCTAAGGAGTCAGATTTTCAGAGCCAACAGGAGGAGGGCACGGAGGAAGAGAGGGACTGACTGTGGCACAAGGTCAACCTTATAAAAGAAGGTGTGTGTGTGTGTGTGTGTGTGCGCGCGCGCGCGCCACAGTGGGGATTTCATAGTGAGGCAGTTGCTGGTTGGGTTGCTGCATGGCGTCCTTGAAAAGGGTTAAGATTTACTACAGTCACAGTTTTAAACAGAAGGAGTAAGGGCGTAGCTCAACTGGCAGAGGACTTGTCTAACATGCCTAAATCCCTGGATTCAATTCTCAACACTGCATTAAAAAAGCAGGGAGGGAGGATGGTAGGCCCCACGCTATGGGTAAAAACAAGAGGATCCGAAGTCCAGAGTCATTCTTGGGCAACTATGTGTCAGCATGAGACTTTGTCTCAGTAACTAAATGAATGAATAAATAATTGTATTTATTTACTCCATTAATTTTAAAGAATTTTAAATGAAATACATCGTAAACTTGACTGTTACACTTGGGTTCCCAGGCTGGGTTGGTTGGGTGTCCACTTAAGAAATAAATGTGTTGCATAGTGAATCCGATTGATTCCTATCATTGTGTTCTTACTTCTTGACTCATTCAGTCTATCAGGAAAACTGTTCTTACAGTGGCCTCTGGCCCTGGGGACACAGAATGGACAGTTGAAGAGAAGCTTGAGGTCTCTGGGCAGCAGTGGCAAAAGTCACCGTGTCTGGAATTGCCATCTTTGGTCTGTCCCAACTCCAGTCTCCCAGGAATCGTCCCCTGAGGCAGGACTTGGAGAACAGGGCATAGTGAGGAATCTCCCATGACATCCTGCCCCATGCAGCACCTTTCCTTCCAGACCTTGGCTTCCTGGAGCTGGTTTGTCAGAGGCAGCTCAGCCAAGCAGAGCCTCTGGGGTCAGAGCCCAGCAGTTGCCCTGGACAAGGCATGCCGGGTATGCTAAGCAACAGCTGCTGGGCTGCCCTGGGTGGGGGAACATTCCTGCCCAAGAAGAGGAGGCCACACTGGCCCTGGAAGGACACCAGAGTGACTCCAGGCTGCAGGGTGCAACCCAGCTAAGGGTGTGGCCCTGTAACCCAGCCAGCCGCCTCTGCTGAAGGCAGGTGGCAGGGCAGGGCAAGCGTGGCTTGGCCGCAGCGGAAGCATCACTCAAACACCAGGTCTTCTACAGAGAGCAACCATGTGGGTCCTGGGAGTGGGTGACTCACCAGGGAGCTCACACCACTGCAAGGCCTCAAGTCGCTACAGAGGGGGCCACAAACATCTCTAGATTTCTTTTTTATATGGAAGTCATTTTAATTTTATTTTAGCATTAGGTATAGGAAAGAGAGGGTTATCAGCAAGGCCAAGTCTTCCTCTCCCTATTATGACTTATATTTAAAGACAAGGCAACACCGGCCTTATATGAAGCAAAAAGAAACCACAAATTTACTCCAAGAATTGCTACACATTGCTCGTTCAGTATTTTTTCTGCAAAGAATGTGTTATCTTCTTAACTCTTTTCCTACTTAAGCTTCATTCTAGGAATTCTGATATACAGACAGCCACTGTTGAGCCAACCAACTGCAAATTAATGCATTCTCAGAAGGTTGGGTCTGTGCTGAGCATGCAAAGCACATGGTTTTGGGGCTTTGGTTGTTGTTGTTTCCTGCTATGTCTTATTGTGATCTGGAGATATTTAAGCTGGACGGGAAGGTGTGCACAGGTTAGAAGCAAAGTCAGCGTTCTTTTCTAGGAGTGAACAGAACACTCCTGAGGGTTTCAGTACACTCTAGGGCTTCAGACCCAGCTCCTCACGGGCCGGCCTTGGAGCTGTTCAACCGTCTCCTGTTCTCTTCTTTTCCACTCATTTCCACTTTTGTTCACTGTGAAGTATTTTGTAACTTGGTGAGGTTCCCCCCCCCCCCCTTTGGCTCAGCTACTTTTAGGAGCTATTTAAATGTAACTGGGGTTGGTAAAGGACTCAGTGGACCTGAATTTGATCTCTGGAATCCCTGTCAAGAAAAGGACCAAATGCACACCGTTGCCTGAACTTTGTGGGAGAGTCTCCGTGAGCATGCAGGTGTACACACGCACACACAGAACATAATAAATAAAATTTTACAAGTAAAAAAATAACCAGAAATAACCATATGACCCTCGGTCCTTGACTTTCAATGTAGTATAACCATGCTTTAATAACATGTCCTGTGTGGTCTCGATGCTTCTAAGGGCACTGTGGCTAATCTGCAGGTACCTTGTGATGGCGTCTCATTGGGATGCTTCGCAGAACTGGAAAGAACCCATATCCTGCTGTTGTCAGACTGGAGGCTGCACAGGAACCCTGGTAGGTAAAGATGTCTGAGAGTCTGGCTCTGTCTTTTGTCTTCTTGGTGGTTCCCTCTATCCTGTTTCTCTGAGTTTCCAAAGGAGGAAGGTTGGATTTGTTCATCTCCTCCTTTTAGCTGTCGAAGTCTTTTTCTTCATGACTATTAGTGATGAATACACAGCACAGGCAGCTTCTTGCTGAATTAACCTCTGCCATCCATCTGGCACTTATCTCCTCTTTACCTGGTAACGCTGCTCGTTGTCACACGCCTGTGCCTTGTCCTCCCACACACAACATCGGAAAAGGGAGCGCGCATGTGGCTTGTTGTTGTTGTTTTGTTGGTTTTTCGAGACAGGGTTTCTCTGTGGCTTTGGAGCCTGTCCTGGAACTCGCTCTGTAGACCAGGCTGGTCTCGAACTCACAGAGATCCACCTGCCTCTGCCTCCCGAGTGCTGGGATTAAAGGTGTTTGTTGTTGTTTGGTTTTTCGGGGAGCGCACACGCATGAGAGAGAGAGAGAGAGAGCGAGCACTTAGCAGATAATTTAAATCCAGCACAACTATCGATAAGGCTAAAATTAAGTTCCCCATCTCATTAGTTTCGGTTATTCTAACTATTCTAACTATTTTAAGAAAGAAAGAAAGAAAGAAAGAAAGAAAGAAAGAAGAAAAGTGAGATTGGAATGTTTTGGAGATTCGACATTTATCTCCACTAATTGCTAATTAACAACGGTAGTTCCAATTTTAGTGATTCATCTACCATTTTCATTGTGCACCCCCAACTTACCATGGCTTTATGTAGATGATAACATTTTATGATAGCATAATTTCCTATTTCTGCCATAATCTCTGCACCAACAGTGTCATATATTTTACCTGTTAGACCATCCGACATGCACTACAAACCCCAGAATGCACTGCCTTTTCACCCCACAATGCATTGCCTTTTTAAATTAAACAACTGGTTTCTCTGCACATAGACTTCCACTCTGCTTTTACTTTGTTTAGTCAGGATTTCATTGTGTGATCCAGGCTGGTCTCAAGACTGCAATCCTCCTGCATTTATCTCTAAAGTGTTGGAGTTAGAGGTGTGTTACCCATTTTCCGTTTTATTCATCTTTACTCTGTCCCCTTGCCTGGGCTGTATGCTTTTTAATGTCAGAGCCTGGGACTTTCCCCCCTGGATCTCACATCACCAGCCATGGTGTGTTCCACCCTCTGTGGGTGTCTGATGAGGGAATGGATGGGACAATTCTTAGTGTAGTGTCTGTCTTAGACTTGTTTCCTGTATTTCTTCTGTGGTGACTTCAGTATAATGACTGGCGTGAACTGGTGTTCAGTGAGTCTATTCGGAATTCAGGATTGGAGACAAGAGAATAGAAAGTTTGAACTCTGCTCCTTTGAGTTCAAAACTATTGATTAATTAAGCCTGTTAATTTCTTTTGAACAGTAAATAAAGAGTTTGAGGTTCGGAAAAGGAGAATAGCAGATGTTTCTTGGGTAATCCTGTTCCTTTTTTAGCTGGATCCCTGACGGGGACTCTGACAATTCCCCTTGAGTTTTTAAAGATATCTCTGGCCTAGGCCCTTCTTGTGGAGTGATAAGAGTTCTTTACTGGGCAACTTCGGGGAAGGAAATGAAGGGATTACTGATTTCCTGTCTGGTCTGTAGCACTGCTTCTGACTGCATCCGTGCCCTGCCTCCATGCCCCTAACAACAAAGGTAAAAAACAGGACACTGCTGAGTGCTGACAGTGCTCATGCACACACACACGTGCATGCACACACACACACACACACACACACACACACACACACACTGCAAGGATTATCATTATCATTCCACAGACCAGGGAACAGAGACTGGAGATGATTTGCTGCAGCCATAGAAGCATTAACCAGCTGTTGGGAAGAACTTTAAATCTGTCTACTCTTACCAGCAGAACCTATCTTCCTTTCTCTGTATCTTACCATTTTCTGCCAAACTTTATACTTTGGCTTTGTATAAAGCACAGGGCCTCTGTCCTGGGTGACTCGTGGCAATACTGAAGTCATAGGCTGTGATGTCACATCATAGGGATTAATGGTCCCACTTGGTCTTATTTTAAAATGGTTCTTTAATGTGTCTGCAATGTCTTCAGCCGGAATAAGTAAGACAGTAGAATATGTACATTCCAAGATAAAGCAGAATGACTTCATACATGTAAGAGGCATGGTAGAAGTCCCATTGGGAGAAATGGAGGCTGACATGGGAAGGGATGGCCTGCTATTCTAGAACCTCAAAGCAGCATCTCAGAGACACCAGAGATGGGGAAGGGAGCAAACCCTGCAAGGGAGGGGAGCTATTTATGGTTAAAATCAGAAGACCGGAGGACAGAATTCTTTATGGTGTAGTGAACACCACGAAGAAATTCACCTTCAGAACTGATCATCCCTGGCTCAGGCTGAGTGTGGACTGTCAGAGAAACGATCCTAAATTCAGGGGCAAGGGGGTGCTGGCCTTGTTTGCTACACACTTCCTGCGAGCTCCTTGTCAAGGCTGCAGAACCTAGAGCAACCTCATTGCCTCCGCCTGTGAGACCTGAGACTGGATTTACTGAAATCCTTCCCCAGCTGTGATTTCTGCGCATGGGAAACTCAGCTAAGCACTGCTTTCATCTCCAAAGAGTATTTCTTCCAGTGTGTGCGAGCTACACATATTGGCAATGATTAGAACAAGATAACTAGACTAGAGACAGAGTGGAAAGGAATTGAAGTCAAAGAAAATGTCACAGGCAAGCTGAGCAGGAGGCCAGCCTCTTGTGCTGGGGTAGACAGAAAGCTACTTCCTTCTCAGGAGCCAGTGGGGATGTATAGGAAGTCTCTTCTGTTACTATGGTGATGTTGTCCCCAACAAGGGCAAGCAGTCCTTCCCACCATTCACTTGACCAATGGAGAAGCCCAACCATAAAATACACCTATCTGTGAGTTTACATCTTCAAGGAAGCCAGATGAATGTGGACGCATCAGGCAAAGGAGACCCTGGGAAGATCCCTGCAGCAAACATCAGACAACCAAGAGCATTAGGTTTCTCTATTATAGTTAGTCTCCATGTCTTGAGAGATTAAAACTGAGCTTCAGGAATAATTTTCAGAATGGTTTTTTCCTCCAGGTCCCTAGGTATCCTTTCCCAAGACTCCAACACCTTATATGCAAACTGTCTGTACCAGAGAAGCCACGCTGAGATCCAATCAGCTATTCAGACATCAGTTGTCATGGCTGATATAGGGGAATTTATGTAAAGTGAATCAACAGCACACGCATATGCGCGCACACACATAAGCACACTTGCACACACACAAATACACACACTTACATGTCCATACATACATGTATGTATAATACTCCATATATAATGCTCACACAACACACATGTGCACACAAATACACACTCACACATAAATGCACACACAGATGTTTTCACCCTCACTTTGCATGCATTGACTTGGTTAGAGAAAACGGCATATTGTATTGAGACACTAAAAAGCAGAGCTTGATTTTCAAGAAGCCTAGGGTGACCAAAAACAAAGAAAACATATAATATGCTCGTTACCACTTACACATTTAACTGGGAGTAATCACATCCTCATGTTTCCCACACGTACGCATTAAAGAAAATGTCAGTAATTAGTGGAAAATTCAACATAATGAATCCATGTCAAAGCAAGATTTTAAATACAGCATTTACACAGGTTACACATTCCAACTTGACAATCAGAGGCATACTTTTGTGTGTGTGTGTTTTAAGTCGTCGGGGAGGGCAGCCTTTGATATTTGAGTCCTGCTAGTGCACTTGAGCTCCAAGATGGTATTCTGGCATTTTTCAAGCAGATTTCAGTCCTCACAGTGAAAAAGGCTCGTTCTTACAGGCTCACCAGAAACAGACACATCCCAGAGGTAAATGCTGTGGACTCGTACTAGGGCAGTTGCTGGATCACAGTCCCAAAGTCCCCTCCTCAGGTTAATGCAGGGACACATTTTCAGTTTGGGCAACAATTGATGTGGACAGTTTTCCAAAATCCAAAAGCATTCTAGGCTGCCAATAGCTTTTGGGTGACAGAGCTTGCTACACTCAGGAAAGCCAAGAAGCAAAATGGACTCCGTCGGTCCCTTAGGTTGAAGACATTCAAAATGAAGTACGAAAGCCATGGACTGGATTGTGAAAACAAACCGTAAGCTCCCACTCAGATTGTCTTTTAAAAGCAGCTATGTTTCTGCAACTGATACTGAGTGCACGGTGCAGTCCTCAAGCCCACCCTCAGTCAGGACTTTCCCTGTGGAGAGAGGTCAACACTCTCCTGAGAGAAAGAGGAGAATTGCACAACTCAGATGAGTCCTCCTTGGCAGGAACCCACAAGTTCTACAGTGGCTCCATCCCAGGTAAGTGAACTGAAGGATTAAGTTGTCTAGTTTTAGCTAAACTAAGCTCAGTGGAAGATTAAGCGGTTTAAAACATTTCCTGCAAAGAAACAGAAAATTGGGATAATATCAGCAAAAGCAAGAACAAGGATATATTGGAGCCAGCTATGTGATTGTCAACCCAATTAAAACAAGAACAAAAAGGAAAAAAAATGTATACAAAAATCAGGCATGGTGCTATACTCCTGTCACCTTAACATTCCAGAACTGAGGGCAAAAGAATTTCTGTGAGTTTGACCTCAGTCTAGGCTACACAAAAAGTCCAAGGCCAGCTGTGTTATACAAGACCCTGTCCCCCAAACCTAACAGCGTAATGACAAAAAATAAAAAAGAAGAGAGAATAGGCACTAGAACAATCAATACACATGTCTACTAGATAACATTTAGAAAAAAAGCATTTAAGAATAGAGTTGGTAACTGAGTGGCTGTCAGGGGGAGAGCTTGCAGTAAGCTGCTTTGAAGTGTGACTATGGAGTTTTCTAGACTCAATTTCAATAATCAACCAGGGAAGAAATAATTGTGTTAGGTACTATTAAAATTCACAGCATAATTCCTTGGCACTTAGCTTTGCACACACATACAAATGTGTATAAATCTCACTTCTCATCAAAGAGCTACTTCTGCTGCATGGTCAGAGTATACCAGAAAGCCACAACTTTTCGAGATGTAGATAACAAGTAGCCATGTGATGCTCAGCCCCGGCTAAGACATCTTCAGCACAGCACCTAACGTAAGGTTCAGGGAACATGGCAGAAAAGGGGACAAAAGGATGCAAGAAGCAGAGGAACAGGACATCTATGCGAGAGCTGTCTTCTGTCTGTGACAGGGAGTGACACCCATGAAATCTCAACAGAATGGTCACCTAAACAAGACCTGCTGACATGCCAGCATAGATGGGAGAAATATCATGAGGTTGCAGTTTTAGATGAAGGCTTACAGACTGCTGGGAGAGGTAGAATCAGTCTTCCCGAGGGACTGATGTCCAACCCAAGTCATCAGCACAAAACACAAACATATGCGCAACAGTGAATGCACATCGCATGTATGTGTGTGTGTGTGTGTGTGTGAGAGAGAGAGAGAGAGAGAGACAGAGAGAGAGAGAGACAGAGAGAGAGACAGAGAGAGACAGAGACAGAGAAGTCATGAATTGGAGAATTGGAGGTGGAAGGGGGAGGCGAGGAAGTGGTGTAAATGCATGGCTCATATATGAAATTCTCACTGAAGAAAGGGGGTGTTAAAAAGAAAGATACATAAACAGCACTGGAATGTACTTTATTGGTCAACACTTGCCTAGGATGTAGGAGGGCCTAGATTCAATCAAATCCCAGAACTAGAAGATTTTTTTTTTTCAAAATTTAAAGTGTCACTGAGATGGTTTATTAGATGATTACCTGAAGTCAATCCCAAGAATCTGCACAGGGTAAGAAGAGAACTGACCCCCGAAGGTTGTCCTTTGACCTTCCCAAAATAATGTAATGCTAACAATTTTGGTGTATGCTGGGAAATAAGGAAGGCCCCTGAAAATCTTTTCAGATGGGAAGTTTAGATGGGAAATGATTTAAATGATAGTCCCTAAAATTAAGTGTTGTGCATTTTTCTGGCAGAAAGACATGCATGCAGACTCGATGGTTCTTCAGCTAACACATGAGCTCCAGGGCACATGCTCAGACTCTCACCACAGCCTGAGCCTTTAAGATTAAAGGGATGTTTGAGCACTGAGAAAAATCAACTGTACTCCAAGAAGACATCCCTAATGGTGTGACTACCAATGAAAACAAAGTATTCCTAAGGAGGATGAGGCAGGAGGATGATGGCTTCAAAATCAATTTGGACTAGAACATGTCCCAAGATGGCCTGGGCTACACAGCAAGACCTGGTCCCAAAGACAAATAAGAAAGAGCAAGGTTTATTCTCATCTGGTGTCAAAGTCTAAAAAGACATTAAATTATAACCTTTTCAACGTTGAATTATGGCTGGCCAAGCATTTGCAAGTTCTTGAATATAATGTTTTGATAAGAGGATAAAAGGACCTGAGGGGGATTTTGATGATATGATCAGCAGTATTTGGCATCCAAACAGGTGAGGAGCAAAGCTGACCTCTGGTATGAATGCTGCTTGGGTTCCATTTGCAGGCACTGGATGGGACACCTCAAGAAAAACCCTTTGTCGATTTTCTCTTTCTCTTTCCTTTTCTTTTCTTTCTTTCTTTTCTGAGACAAGGTTTCTCTGTGTAGCCATGGATATCCTCTTTGTAGACCAGGCTGGCCTTGAACTCAAAGAGATCCGTCTGCCTCTAAGTGTTGGGATTAATGGTGTGCACTACCACCACCAGCAGCCCCCTTTGTCAGTTTTCAATAAAGGGCTTCACTGCGAAGTAAATTCAACATGAAGCACAAACCAGCCCAGTAAACTGGGTGCAAAGCAAAGTTTTTGTTTTGCACATTGACCCTGTCTCTGCAAAGCTTTTGTTGCCCACACCGTGGCCCTGTCTTCTGGATCCCTCATGAGGAGACTGTTTCCTGCCCTCTTACCAAATTATGTCAGATAAAAATGAAAAGTGTCGCAGAGGCCACAGGGCTGGATAGATGAGCGAGCAGTCCAGGAATATGGGAAGATCAGTGTGTTCTATTTAAGATCCTGCTAGCACTCTGCTTTCTCTGGTATTGTCTCATGAGTCCCCTCCCCCAAGAGACTTCTCTCATTACCATGTTTCCAGTTCCTGGTGCCACCCTGGGGTCAGTAATCCCATACCTGTTTCTCCAATAACCTTTCATTGTGAGCATTTTACTGGGGTAGGGTCTCAAAAAAGTCTAGTGATACTGAAAAGGAGGTCTCATTCTTGCCTGAGAAAGAAAAACTAGGCTTGTGTTCTTTATATTTTAACAGAAATGTTTACATATTTATAGATACTTGAAAATAGATGTGAATGAATAGGAAACCACTTTGGTCCCTGTGATCGGTTACATACTTAGGAAACACAGCTCTTACACACATCAAACACTTTACTCCTTTATAAAATGATCAGAGGAATACCATGCTTGGCATTTATAAAATACATCCGAAAGGAGACAGCTTCCACCGGTGTTCCAAAGGCTTCCTTTGGCAGCGTGTTTCTGGTCATGAAGAGTAGAGACTATATCTCACGTATAGCTTGAACTCTACAAGGGATTTGATCCAGGCAATTATATATTTTTTCTTTATTGTTTCCCTAACTAGAAGGAAGGTTAATTTCATCATTCATCTTTCCAGATGGGCCCACTTTAGGTCCCAGGAAACCACCACCTCTGTGATCAGAAGTCTCTCGCAGGGTTTCTGTGAATTATTGCCTGAGAATGAATATATATGAGAGTTTATAGCTGAGGACAGAGCAGGTGGTAAATTGTGGCACTTCAAAGCCAGTCCATTCTCATCTTTATCCATTTAGCTTCATGGCTATGAAATCTGTGAGCTTTGTTTTCCAGGCCTTGGAATGGGAAGATGGGAAGGTTGTTATTGTCTATGATTATGGAACATCATTTGTGAAACACATGAGAAAGCAAGTGATTTGGACCCCAAACCAGAAACAACAGGGCAAAGGAACAACGCGGGAGAGAAAGATGGCCTCCAGCAAAAACATAACACATTTGTAGCTATGAGGTCCAATGTTATGGACTTCATCCATGGAATATCCAATGACTCAAGATTGGGTCTTTAGGCACAGTGGGGCTTACACAGCCAGTCCTAGTAACCACACAGATTAAAGGAACTAGCTGTAAAAAATAATAAAAGAATACGATATAGAGGTCACTCAAATTGCTATGCAGTCTATAGTGAGTGGGGACCGATGAGCATAGGCACCAAGGTGAAATGAGCTCCCTGCCTGCTTTAGGCAGTACCTCAGCGTACATCCCACAGAATTTACTGTCTAACCCCTCTCTGATATTTGCTGTATTTTCCTTCCTTGCTTAGTCTTATTATTAACTTAACAGATACCTTTATTTGCCTCTGTTCCAGGCTCTGCTTGATGGGCTGGAGACAAAGTCCCATGTGGACCAGCTAGCTCATCTTGTTTGTATGCTACTGTGTTTCGCTTATATTCAACAAGCTCCTTTCCTGACGGATGGGGCACCTCTTTTGGAATCAAATGGAAGAGGCATAGAAATAGTTACACATGCAGTAAATAGACTCAGGTGATGTGGGAGTCCCCTCTGTGTGCTGTGATTACCATTAGTGAATAAAGAAACTGCCTTGGCCTGTTGATAGGGCAGAACTTAGGTAGGCGGGGAAGACTGAACTGAATGCTGGGAGAAAAGGGGCGGAGTCAGAGAGACGCCATGTATCTGCTGCCAGAGATAGACACACTGAAACTTTGCTGGTAGGCCATGACCTCATGGTGTAATACAGACTAATAGAAATGGGTTAAATTAAGATGTAAGAGTTAGCCAATACTAGATGCTAGAGCTAATGGGCCAAGCAGAGATTTAATTAATACAGTTTCTATGTTATTTCAATTCTGGGCAGCAGGGATGGACAAGCGGCTCCTTGCAACACTCAGGCTTTTATGGCCCGCCTCACAACTGGGGGAAGATACCATATGCGACATTCTGTTTTCTTTCCCAAACAAACTGCAATTTTTTTTCTCCCTATTTCTAAGTGAAGAAAACGAGAACCAAAGTGGGTCGACTTGCCAGCATCCCATATTTACAAACAAAAGTGGCCTTCTCCTAGGACCCTGCATGTCTTGAGTCTGTGTTCCTCACTGAATGGAGAAAGGTGAAGGGATCTAAGCCAGCCAAACATGGTACCCCACCCCAAGGACTGGCTGAGGTTCTTCTGGGATGCTTGTCCTCATCACAGAACCAACAAGTCTTATCCTAAGGTCACAGGCACTGGCATTCTGGCCTCAGCTCGGGTAAAATATTTGGTGTAGGAATGTCTACCTGACTTGAAAGAACTTTTGGAAAACAAGGAGTCAATACCGACAACAAGAAGCCCAGCAACAAGAAAATAAATGATCCCACTGAGTGCCGGAGTCACAGTAAACAGCTACCTTCATATGATTATGATCTAGCCAGAGCCCTGCCTCAGTGTCCTGAGCCGCACTCTCTGGAGCCTCTGTTTTCCTGGAACTTCACAGAGAGGAGCCAAAGCTTTGGAAGACATTTGAGTCCACATAGCTCAGTAGGTGAGGGCATTGTCACCAAGCCTGATGACCTCACTTGGTGAGAGAAAAGAAACCTATAAATTGACTTTTAAAAAAATGATGCCTCCATCCTGCAAAAGTCAGCTGACTGAAGAGTTCCTCTGGCCTGGGGGAACTGACAGAAGCAGTGGATTCAGGTTTAAATTTTAAGGCCTTATAGGGAGGTTTGAAAAATGTAGAAACTGAAGTCTGAATCAACATGAACACATTAGAGGCGATGTTCCCTCTGTAAAGCAAGACCCCAGAGGAGCCATAACTTTGTAGCCAGGATAGACCAAAAATAAACCCACCACCCCCTCCACCTCTGTTTCTCAGCAGGAAGTTCTCAGTGGAGCTGAGAGGAGCTTGGGGAGGTAGCAGCAGCTGTGGGAATTTAAGATCTGAAAAACTCAGGTCGCAAAGTTCACTTGAAGCTGACTTACCTGGGGGAAGCGTGCACAGTCCTGACTGTCCTAAAGGAACACCTTCAAGCGCTCGCCCAAAGAAAGTAAGAATCCATGGCAATAAAATAACTTGATGATAGCCAGAGAGGCAGAGAATCAGCGAAGCAATGGAGAGAGTGGGCTCAGTCAAAGTCTCAGATGTGGAGAGTCAGAAAAAGACCCTCCAAAGCAACCGCTCTCATTACACATGAAGTCATAACAAGCTTAAAGGGATCTCAGAAAGAGAAATCTATCCAAGGAAATAAAGATCAACATGAGTGGAGAGAAAGCAAGGAAATCTCCTTAAGATTGGAAGCTACAGAACAAAGAATTCCCAACTTGAAGACTGCTCCTATGTTTTGAAACAGAAGAAGTAAAGATTGGTGAAAGAGACAGAAGAAATTACACAGGATACAGGATGCCCCTACAGAGAAACAGAGAGCTCATAAATAAATGTGGAGCTCAAGACAAAAAATAAAGGCTGTGGCAAACCTTAGTAGGCAGTTGTCTGTATTTACACAGAAAAGCAGAAAGAAAGAAAGAAAGAAAGAAAGAAAGAAAGAAAGAAAGAAGAGAGGGAAGGGAGGAAGGCAGGGTGGGAGGGAGAAAGAGAGGGAGGGTGGGTAAGAAGGAGAGAAAGAGAGAGAGCTAGTGCAAGAGAGGGGGAGGGGAGAAAGAGACAAAGAGAGAGAGGCAGAGTGGGAGGGGGAGAGAGAGAAAAATAGAAAAGGAGGGTGGGAGAGGGAGAAAGAGAGAGAGAGGAAGGATGGAAGGAAGGACGGAAGGAAAGAAGGAAGGAAGGAGGGAGGGAGGGAGGGAGGGAGGGAGGAAAGACAGGAAGGAAGGAAGAAATGGAGAAAGTGTCTCCGAAGACAGTTGATTTTAGTCCTCTCATATATAATGACTGACAATTTCCCAAATCAGTGGACAACAGGAATTTCTCAGCTCAATAATACCATAGACAACATCAAACTACATATGCTTCTTAGCCTAACAACAGGGATTCATTCCAGAAAAACACTATCCTAGCTGAAAGTGTCTTAAGCCCAAATGCACCTGAACCTAATGAACAGCCTTCTTTAGCTCAGCCCGCCTTAAACAGACACAGGAGGACACTTTACCCCATAGTCAAGCAAAATCACAATGCAGACTGTGGCAGCTAGCCATTTTACACAGATTAGGGGTGTTCTTGTCCCAACGGGACACAGAGAAGAGCATCCAGCAGGCATGAAGTGATGATGGAGAAAGACAATATGATCCTATTCTGGTTTCTGGATGCTTTATGAAGAGCATCCGCTGCACAGCTAGCGGGGATCCTCTGCCCACTGCCAAAACTAAAGATTTCAGAAGTGACTATACAAAGCCTATGGGGACCATTCTTACTCAAACCTCCACATTGGGAGACGGAGTTCTGCAAATGAGCCAGCCAGTCCCCAGGGTGCCCACAGAGGAAGTGGCCTCCTGTCTCCATGGTATAAAGAATATTTGGGTTAAATAGGCACACATTTTCCAGTCAAGGCTGGGCCATCCATGTGCACAATGCCTCTCGAAGCTGGCAGCTATATCTAATGTCTGTTCTTCAACGAAAAATGGCAAATGTTTAACAGCAGTTAGCCATATCTGGGGACACTTGGGTTCCCAGAGTGGAGTGATTGCCACCTTCGCAAGGCACAGATCGAAGTGTGGAAATCCATCCCAGAGTTCAGTTGAGGAAGGGAAACCAACTTTCCCACTCAGTCAATCCACACCAGCACATGGGTAATTACTTGAAATCATCCAGTTGTGACCCTTGGGAGAGGAGTGGAGGGCTGGGTTACATTCAAGACATGTACCAAATATTTGAGGGCATTTTTTAGCAAGTGGGCAAAACGACTCTTTGAAGGCATCAGGCTTCTGTTTCTAACCCCGAGGTTTCTCCACAGGAAGCGGGAACGGATATCTGAGACGGATATCTGTATGGCTGGGGTGTGACTCACTCACAGGACAAGTGACCTGGCTTCTATTCCCAGAGAGGAAGCAATGGTGAGAAACCCAAAGTCAGTGAGAGCCCGTGGCAGGGCATACTGTTCTTTAGATGGGGGACTATGAGAGCCCGTGCCAGGGCGCCGTTCTTTAGATGGGGTCTGCCAGAGTCCGTGGCAGGGTGCCATTCTTTAGCTGGGGGAACTCCGAGGGGGGGGGGCTGTTTCTTTCAAAGCAGGAAAGCAAACAATACAGGTAACCCAGAAGGATGCTGCAGCCAGTGTGTCCTTGGGGGTAGCTTCTGCCACACCCCTGCCTACTGTGCGAGCCTCAGGCTCCTCCAGGCTGTCTCTCTGCCACAGCTTCAAGGCCCCTCAGAAGAAACAGAGCGGGAAAGCCCAGCTCCTGTGCCAAGTCTTGCGTGCTCTCATCCACAAAACTCTGAGAATTCCGTTCCCTCCCACAACCTCGTCAGCCTTTATGTGTGCTTCTACAATGGGGAGGATCAACTCACAATGCAGTTGGCCTCCTGAACGGACTTGAAGTCTAGAAAGTCATAGAATTAGGTAGGCACCTAGAGCCACGCAAGGCTGAACCCATCTACAATTTAGGGCCCTTTCTGCTCTGCTTCAGACTAGATACGGTCTTTGACTCTGACCTCTCCTCTTCCCAACGTGGCCCCATTGTCCATCCAATCTGCGTCTCACATTCAGCATCCATAGTATCTCGGGTTTTTTCCCCTTGTAGCTCCCAGACCTCCAATCCTGCAAAGGGTGCCACCCTCACCTTGACACCCACAGTCAGGGCCTTCTCGCAGATCACCCCCAGGGGTTACTGCCCACTCACAGCCGTGTCCTGCCTCCTTTCAAGACCAAACTCCTGCTTGTGTTTCAGGATTCACTTCACCATCTCCTCAACTGGGAGACTATTGGACACCTTCCCCCTCCACCCTTCTGAGGTACCCCCATCACTCAGGTATCTGTGTACCACCTCGCCTTGCCTCCTAGGAGTGGGCTTGGATTTCTGGAGGTCAGCATGAGCCTGCTGCCTGAGACAACGTTTAACATTAAAAACTGGGTCCTGAGAGTTTTATGTATATGGTAAAGATTTTTCAGATTTTTCCAAGTCTTCATTTTTGCATCTATGGAAAATAGTGATAGAATAGCACAATTATTGATAACAGTGTAACTCACCTATGAAATGGGTGAAGGTTTGGCATATTCTAAGTACTGGGACTCAAGTGCTTATATTAGAAGTGCATTTTAGAAGCTGCAGAGAGCACTTTGACCAAATACATCGAGATAAATACATCATATGCAAACTTTTCTTTTTCTTCTGTTTTATTTGTTCTCATGTAAATGTGTATGTGTGCTCACCTATGTGAGTTTATGTGTGCCACGTGAAAGCAGGTGCCCACAGAGGCCAGAAGAGGGCTTCAGACTCTGAAGCTGGAGTTGCAGGCATTATTTATGAGCTGCCAGTGGATACTGGAAACTGAACCCGGGTCTTCTGCAAGAGCCCTAAGTGTTCTTAACCACTGAGTCATCCATCTCTCCAGCCCCTGTATGTATCCTTCCATTTAATACTCAACTACTAAAAATCTATGCAGAGAAAATTATCATATATAAAACACAAGCAGTTAGCTCAAGAATTCTGCTCGTAGAATTGTTTGCCTCATTAAGAAACTGAAGAGAATCTTAAGTCAATATCATTAAGAGATTAAAAATGAGTATGATCTATGTTCATGTGATGGAATCCAGCTGGACATTAAAAATGATTTTGTAGTTAAAGAATAAGAGATAAATTACCTTTAATCAATTAAATGGGGGAAATTGATGCTCAGTCCAGGTACCCTGTCTAGCCTGGCTGACTTTGGTTTTAGGGTACCTGGAAGATAGAGAAAAAAATAAAAACAAAAGCTTATGGAACTAAACTGTTGAGAGTGATTATTATTAGGCCCATGAGATTTAAGGTCACTTAACATTGTATTGGCTAATTGGAAAATAAATAAAGCAAATATTAGGAAATGATTGCCATAGCCATCATAGCAGGAGAAAATGGAGCATCAATTGGGCAGTAGTGACCATAGACAGTTCTCACAACTGCTGTTTCTAAATATTGGGAAGGAATGCAGAGCCTGCAGCTATTTCTGGCTGGGGCTGTGCTGTGCTATATCTTACTTTGTGTGGGAGGATGGGTGTGTGAACTCACAGGAATTTAGGAACCCAGATTCCCTCCATCTGTAACCTCCTCATCAGCACAGTGGCTAATGTCTACACGACAACAGGAATTTCAAAAGTGAATTATTTCTTACTGTTGGTGAATCCAGTTTTCAAAACAGACAGGGACCTAATTACAGGTAGATAAGCCCTTCTACAGCTCTTCATCCTTAAAGAGCACAAGAAGCCTGCATGCACCCAAAGAAAGAATGAACTCTCCACATTTGGGGCTTATGGAGGTTTAAAATGCCTTTCAGACAAATTGGGAAACAGACAGAATCAACAGCCTTTCAAGAGGAAGCATAGCTTTATCCACAAGAGAACCTTGTGACGATTCAGAGATGCGTGATCTGGCGTTCCCGCAGCTCCCAGAACTGACAATCAGCTCTGTGCACATCCTGTGGACCCCATTCCAGCAGCCCACCACCTATTTCAGTTGGGGGACACCAAATTCCTGAATGAGTTCAAGGTCACTAAAATAAGGGTCAGAATTAAGCTGCCCATCTCAAGTTGAACAAAGATGAAGCTAGATTGCTGAGGAGACAGCCAAGGTAGTGAAGTTTCCACTGCACAAGAATGAGGACAAGTTGCATCCCCAAGACCCACAATTTTTAAAGCTTCAGCCATGGTGTTGTGAGTTTGAATCCTAGCCCTGTGGGGGGGGGGGGGTGGATGATATCTGGGGTGCTCTGGCCAGACAGCCTAATTGATACGTTCCAGATCAGTGAGAGACGCCGTCTCTAAAGAACAAGGTGGATGGTGTCCTGAGGAGTGGTACCCAATGCTGAGTTCTGTTCTTCAAGCACATGTGTACCTAAATGCAAACACACACACACACACACACACACACACACACACACACACACACCCAAGCTAGAGCATCCATAAGCACAATGTATGGAGGAATACTAGCCATAAATACACACCTCTTTCTATAACTGCCATCTGCACTTGTTTGCCCACAAAACCAATGCAAATATGCAAAAAAAAATTGGATTTCACGAGGTTGCCACAGACACACAGGCATATCATGACCTCAGAATCTGGACCCAAGGACAGGCATCTCAATGCAGCCTATGTGTCCCTGTGGAATCCATCCTCCGCAGTCGCCCAAATCTCTGGTCTCTGCCCCACCCTGCTCTTGTAGGATTTTTCTTGCTGTTACCATCTACTCGTGGAGTGTCCCTTAAAATAACAGAGGTGTGCAGTGCAGGCTGCCTGCAGAAGTAGATCTTTTGTGGAGGGATTGTATTCATCCTGCCCAATTCATTGGTGGATTCAAAACTTTAAATTAGATAGTTGTAAGATGGAGAAACGGCCGAAGGCAGAGATTTGGGGAACACCAGTCACTGAAGAGGGTGTCTTCGAAAGGTGCATCCTTCTGCCCCTTCTCCTTTCCTCTGCTCCCTGGCTGCCTTGAGTTCAGTATTCCTGCACCATACTGGATGTTCTGGCTCAGAAACAGAACCCAGTGAGCATGGCCAGAACCTTTGCGATTTTCCTTCTTCAGGTTGTTTCTCTCGGGTATTTGTCTCAAAAAGTCTGACTCACTCTTCCTTGCCACTCCTGACTTTACACCCTCACTGGCCCCCATCCCCTTCTAGCTCTCCCCCACTCCCTGTCCTGACCCTCACACACCTCACATTGTTTCTGTTCCGGGTGCACTCCCAAAGCTTCCTGTATTTGGAATCCTTCCCAAGCCCTTGTTCTTCAGGCAAGTGTGTTCACTCTTTCTCCTTTGCTCTATTTCCATAAGTAAGGCCCTTGTCGCAATGTCAGGTATTTATAGCCTTAGTTCAGAAAGGCCACTTAGGTGCCAAACTTAAATACATAAGTTGAGACATTAAATTCCATTTTTAAATCTCCATTTTTAAAATGCTGTGTGTGCTGAACTCCTGTTTACTTTTTGGAAAATGCCACAAGCCCCTATTCAAAGCCACCATGCATGTTCCAGACCCCCAGTGCCTTTTTTTTTTTTCACATTGAAAGGCACATTGTTGAGTCCCAAGCGTCTCCTTCTGAGGGAAGTAGATAATTCTCTACTGTCTGTGGAAGGCTGCTGTCTCAAGGTACTGCACAGATCCACAGACACAGTAGGGCAGGATGCATTTCCTGCTCAAATAAAAATAACAGGAATATGAAGTTCGGGGGATGGGAGGCTCACTGGGTAGAATGGTGTACAGCATAAGGAGCTAATTTCCATGCCCAGAACGCACAGGAAAGCAGGATGGAA
The DNA here is from genome assembly GCF_018167655.1 of Microtus oregoni. Classification (NCBI taxonomy): domain Eukaryota; kingdom Metazoa; phylum Chordata; class Mammalia; order Rodentia; family Cricetidae; genus Microtus; species Microtus oregoni. Next base: position 9,452,199 of record NW_024543093.1, on the reverse strand, counting down.
CAGCACCCTCCAGTAATCTTATCACTGAGGGGCAGAGCCAGGCAGATCTCTGGAGCCTGCTGGCCAGCCAGTTTAGTTAAACTAATGAGCGTAAGGTTTAGGGTGAGACCATGTCTCAAAAATTAAGGTGGAATCAGAAGAGCACATTCAACATGGACCTCTGGCTTCCATACTTGCACAAAGAACCACACACACACCCATGCGCGTGCGCGCGTGCACACACGCACACACGCACACATCACCACCACCTCGACAACAACAGCAAAAAGTCTGTTCCTTAGTTATTGTTTCTATTTGTCACGACAGGAAGAGCTGGGTACCACAGCTGTTCACCATACACCCGTTCTAGCATCTCCACAGTTTCCTAACTCTGGAACAGGGAGGGGCTTTTTTTCTACATTATGGGACAGGGTTGATATCTGTTTCTCTGGGAGCTAGATGCATGTAAAGTAATACTATCCCCAGCTCTTTTCTGGACAAAAAGAGAGGAGAGAGCAGCAGAGCAAAGCAACCTTAGTGGCAGGGCCAGGGTAGCAAGCTGCCCCAATGCCAGCATCCCCAAAGAGGTCCTGATGAATGATCAGCCTCCCCCATGACTACCTACAGTAAAGCACAGTAAACACATCACTAATGGTCTTAAACATTTGATGCTCAAAAGTTTAACTTGATTTGCTTTTTTTCCCTCCTGCAAGTAGCCCTCCCCTAAATTTCGCAATTAGGCTGCAGCAAATGCTAAAATTCCATTCCAGCTCACAACCACAGCAGCAGGCTGCCGTGGTGGAAACTGCAGGTTAGAGTGACAGACAGAAACCCCTCCTCCTGCTGTGCACCTCTGCGGAACACAGCCGAAACCGGCATTTTTGCACACAGGCATCTTTTCCGGGGGACCGTAGCCCAATACTTTGAACATCTTTCTGTGAGGGACACTTTTGCCATTTGGGTTTTAGTTTCTTATTGGGATCTGGAGTTTATTATGCCAACAAGTTTTTGCTTTCCCTGCCCTTGCTCATCCAGGTTCTGGAGACTGAGCCTGGGACTCTGAATATACCAGGCGCGTTACTCCACCAGTGAGCTACATCCTACCACGCACCCTGCCAAGAACATCTTACTAAGTCCCTCCTAATGGTAAAGAGACGTTCACATAAACACATTCTGGCACAATGCCTTCCCAGTCCAGGGTGCCTCACCTCCATTTCTCAAATGTCTGTATCAAAAATCCCAGTTCGGATCTGAAACCTCAAATTTCATCTTGTCAAGGTGTGCCCTTTTACTCCCCATGAGGGAAATCCCCTTCGTTGGTGAGCCTTGATTGTCAACTAAACGAAAGACCACCCCAGGGCCCTCCTATGCCCCTTTCCACCTCTCTCTAACCTCTTACAGCGCTTGAATTCAGCTACTCAGTACACGGCTTCAACCAAAGCACATTTCCTCAAATCTCTTTTCAGTCGACCACTAATGTCCAAATAGGAAGTTTCCCTCTCTAAGTCAGGGTTTCTATTGCTGCAAGGAGACACCATGGCCAAAGCGACTTGGGGAAGAGTTTATTTGACTTCAGTTTTTAAATCACTCGGGCCGGGCAGAGTCCTGGAGGTCGGAGCTGGTACAGAGGCTATCGAGGGGTGCCGCTTACTGGCTTGTCCTCATGGATTATTCAGCCTGCTTTCTTATGGGACTCAGGATCACCATACCTTTTGATTCTCAACTCCAGCTGACCAGCATCAATTGCCCAAGCAAAGGTTTCTCTTCAGTAGGTCTAGTCTCTTTAGTTTGTTTGGTTTTTTCAAGACAGGGTTTCTCTATGTAGCCCTGGCTGTCCTGGAACTCACTCTGTAGATCAGGCTAGCTGGCCTCAAACTCAGGGATCGGCCTGCCTCACTGCCCAGCTTGGTGGTTCTTTTCTCTTGTTAATTGCAGCTGATTCTTCAGATGCCACAGATTCTTCACACAAAAGGCCCAATTCAGTCTTTGCTTCCCTCTGAATCTTCACAAGCCACCTGCAAAGCTCTCAACATTCTTATCTTCCAATCTCACTGAGCTCTCAAAGCAGAATGACTTTTGTAGCATGAAGTCCAAAGTCCTTCGACAATCCTCCCTAAAGTAACATCGAGTCTGTCACAGTGATATCCACTGTCCCAGTACAAACTTGTTAAGGTTTCTATTGCTGTGGTGAAATACCATAACCAGAGCAAGTTGGGGAGGAGAGGGTTTATTTGGCTTAAACTTCCAAATCACTATTGATCATGGAAGGCAGTCAGGACAAGAACCCAAGCACAGCAGGATCCTAGAGGCAGGAGCTGATGCAGAAGCCATTGAGGGGCACTGCTTGCTGGCTTGCTCCCCAGGGCTTGCTCAACCACCTGCTTTCTTACAGAACCCAGGACTACCACCACAGGGGTGGTTCCACCCGCAATGGTCTGGGCCCTCCCCCATCAATCACTAATTAAGAAAATACCCTACAGGGTTACATACAGCCCCATCTTATAGAGGCATTTTCTTAATTGATGTCCCTCCTGGATATCAAAATTCTTCATGGGAATACATAGGATTTCAAAGACTGTCACATCTAAACATTCTGGGGAAGTATTACCTTAAGCTCTGTGAAAAATTTTCCTTCGGGGTTCTCATCCCCACAGATGGCACTTGAATTTGCCAAGTACGGTTTATTTAATAGCATTACTATAAACATATGAAGAATTATATGTAAATAGATGTGTCACCCAAATTCCTTTAGTATTTTATTCTTAGGTGATATGTATCAGAATGTATTTTTTTTTGTTTTGCCTTTTTTTCTTTGTTTTTCATGATTTTTTTTGTTACATTCTGGACTTGTATCATCTCTTAGATCCTCTTATGTTAATATTCCAGCTACTTTAGCTTCCAAATTGAGTAATATGTATGACTAATTCTGCCTTCTTTATGTTTTATTGCATTTTAGTATGTGTGAGTGTGTATATGTGTGTGTGCCCATGCCAAGGTGTGCAGGTGGTAGCCAGAGGACAGCAGGTAGAAGTCAGTTTTCTCATTCCATGTGGGTCAAACTCGGGTAGTCAGGCTAGTAGGCAGGTTCACCCACTAAGTCATTTCGTTAGCCTGATTCTGCCTTTTTATTTCCATTATATTATATCAATCTATAGCACTTTGATGTCTTATCTTTCTTACTTTATTGTATATATTTATTCTATTATGTAGCATGTGTATGTACTGTGGATATTCCATGAAGCTCGGAGCTGTGGTTTGGATGAGAATAGCCCCAGAGGCTTATATGTTTCAATACCTGGCCTCCAGTTGGCTACTGGGGGTGGGCTTTGAGCTTCAAAGGGCTTCCATAACTTCCGGATACTCTGTGCTACCTACTCGCAGACCAAGATGTATGCTCTCAAGAGCCGCTCCAGCTACCTACCTGCATCATGGATTCTAACCTAGAACCACAAGCCCCAAGAAGCCCTTCTTTCATAGCGTTTCATCCCAGGAATAGAAAAGTAACCAAGACACTGGTTACTAGAAACACACTGCCGGTGGTTCCTCATCACCACTGATCCTCAGACAACACACAGCCCAGCCAAAAAAACGTAGGCTCCAGGGCAATTAATCCAAGGCCATTGTGAAGTTGCCTGTCCTTCAGATGGCCTTTATTTCTAGGGACTTTGACAGGGACAGTGTCCCTTCTGCCTCAGTGGTTCAACTGCATAACAGTTTTAACAGCCAGCCGTGAAGTCTTCCAACAGTAAAATCACCCCCATCTACACCCAGGACTGAGCTCTGCCTTCACAGAGAATCTTCACATCACAGAACAACCCCCTCTTACAGGTCTCATTCGGAGATTAGGGAACATTCACATGGGGGATAGCACCATCACAGCAAAGTATCAAAAGGGAATCCATTCCATCTGACTACAAGCCTGTCCTCCACCCAACATCTTGGACAGCATCCGCAGGTCCAGACGCTTCCCAAAGTGATCCCAAGCTACTTCAGTCTATGACCAGGTAGGAAGCCTGCAACCAAATACATCTATGAGGAAGATCATAAAGCCAGCATTCCTTGCCCATAAAGTCTCAGGACCAGATGGCACCTCTGAGTTTATGGTTTCAAGAGTCCAGAAGGACCATTGCAGTAGACTACCCCAATATGACCGGAATACAGACAGAGCTGCAGCCCAGCTTCCCCACCCCCATCTTCTATTTGTCCAAATGGTGACCATCAGGGTGCCCCCTGTCCTTAGAGTCTCTGTTTAGATTTCCAGTGGGCTTTCCTGTCAGGCTGGCACATACTTTTCACCCAATAGTTTGCAAGAAAATTTCTCTTCCCATCACAGCAGCCATCTCTCCTGAAGTAAAAGAAAAATCAAAAAGGAATTGGAAACTACTCTTCGGAATATTCCCATTGAAGTATTAACACAATCCATTAGGTCACATTATAGTCAATTGTGCAGAGGGAGAAAGCCTATTCAACAACATTATTTAATGGCGTTTCGGATGTGTGATTGGCTCGACACGATGATGAATGCAAGGACTGAGCAGTAAAGCGGTACAGAAGGCAAACAACTCTCCCGCGATGTTTATTTCCCAGGCTTAAATGAGCTCAGAGCTCACGAGTGATTTGCCATGACACCGGAATCCAATTGGAGTCTGGGATTACTGTAACTGTTTTCGGCTTGGGTGATTTAATCAGCAAATCTTCAATAGTGTAATATGCGTGTACTGAACTGACTCCAGGCTCGAGAGTCTGATTTATACCCAGCGCTTGCAGGCGACCATTTGTGCAGAGCATCCGAGCATCTGTCTGCCTGCGTCTTTAGTGAGCAGATGCCCACGGAAATGTGTGAGGACAGTCAAGGTTCATGCTGTATATCACCCACCCAAACAAAGAGGCAAACGCACCAAGCAGGGAGGGCTTGGTGGTGTCGTTTGGAAATGGTTTTTAAATACTCAGAAAAAACATTCATTTATTTTGCCAACAGGTATATATCTATCCCCATGAAATCCATGAAAAAGAGGGGCAGAACGAGAGGGAGAGAGAAAGAGGTGGCATGTGGGGGGAGAGGCATGTGTCCCCCATAGACATAAGTGTGAAATCAGGGGACTGCAGTTAGAGAAGTAGTTGTGACATAGGTTTGCTACCACAGAACACACGCCATAGTGGGCCTTGGAGCACATTTTTAACCTCAGCCCCAAGGAATGAAGACAGCAGGATCCTGGGGGCTGCTGGACGGCCAGTCCAGCTACTCAGTGAGCTCTAGTTTCCATGAGAAAGCCTGTTTCAAACAATAAAATGAAGTGTGAGTGAAGAAGGGAGCCCCCAAATTGACCCCTGGCCTTCACACATGCTATTCATGCATACACACGATTGATATCTTCCCAATGAACACAGTGTGATGAAAAACCCCAGTCTTCTTGGCATGTGAACTCTCTGGTTGCATACAGCACTCAAAATAATACAGAGATTTACTATTCCTGCTCCTGTCCCTGCTTCTCATACTGTCCGCAAGTGGAGTGCCCTGCACTCCCAGCCTCAGAGGTCAGGTGTCAGCGTGTGAGAAAGAAAATAGTTGGCCAGCCTCCTGCCCTCAAATTCTAATAGGTAACCACAGCAGCGGAGATAAGAAGTCTCAGAGATTATGCTGAATGAGAGGGGCTTTCTTGCTTCTGATCACCTCCAGCACAGCGATGGGAGATGTTCTAAGTTCTTAGAAAGCAGAGAGACAAGGTGGAGTTAAAGATGGAGACAGGGCCTGTCCCCTGACCATGAGACAGAAAAGACCAGCCAGGGATCTCTGACATAGATCAAGAGAGATGGGCTTTGATCATTGGTCAACATGTCCTGTCCCTGCATTAGTTAGGAATCCCTGGAGGAACAGAACATTTATTAGAATGGCATATGGGCTATAGCCCATTTAGTCCAACAATGGCTGTCTACCAACAGAAGGTTCAAGACTCCAGTAGATGCTCAGCTATAACACTGGGAGTCTCAGCTGGTCTTTGGTATACCCCAGAGTCCTGAAAAAGTGGGCTCTAATGTGGTGAAGGAAAGGACTTGTCAGTGAAAGCAAGGGCAAGCCATCAAAGAGCAAAAGCTTCCTTGTCCCTGCTCTTTATTCAGGCTGCCAGCAGAAGGCGTGGCCAGCAGACTAAAGGTGGGCGGATCTTCCCACCTCAAAAAATTCAGATTAGAAAGTGGACCTTACCATTCGAAATGACTTAATTAAGAAAAAGAAAAATCCCTCATATTGGGGCCCAACATCTTGGGTTTTAGTTAATTCCAGAAGCAACCAAGTTGACAACCAAGACTAATGATCTCAGGTCCCATGATGAACCATGAAGCAGGATGATCAACCCTGCATGGGTTATGAAAGTAGAATCTCGGAAGATGTCCCTTAGGAACACCCAATGTTACATGACATCTATAACTAGACTTTTTGCTTAACTTGAAGGAAAGCGATAATCATACCCAACTAAGATTAATCTTCCCCCAGCCTAGCTAACTGGAGAGGCGAAACAAAACAAATATTATGTTGAATTATATATAGGTAAACAAAAATTATATTCTTGTAATGTCTCTCTCTCTCTCCCACCCCCATCCCACTCTCTCTCTGAATTTGGCCAGTCAGAGTCTCAAGCCTCAAAAGCTGTTTACTCCTTTAAAAAGATTGTTGAGTAGTGGCCTACTAGACTCCCATTTCCTGTTCTCTGACTTGTGACCTGTTTTGCACCTCCCCCTCCCCCATTAGACTGAGAGAGACTCCTGAATCTCCTCCAGGACTCCCCACCTGCTGCAGGAAATATTTCATTTTTGGGGCAGGGAGAATGTTGCAATTCAGAGGAATATGCCATCAGTAGAGGGTCTCCTGCCTCCTTTGGGCAGGCGGGTTTAAATGTCCATCTTGTCTCAACAACCCTTTCACATACAGATTTGCTCCTGGTTAGGGGCCTGGGCCCCACCACCTGCCGGCCAAGAGATAAGTACCACCCAGGGCAAGAGATAAGTAAAGATAAGTTGAATCCCTGCTTCTGCCCTGGGTCCAGAACCACACAGCACAGTTTACCAACCAACTCCACCCCGGCCCCAAATGGCATCTCTTCTGACATCTGAGGGCTCAGTTATCAACCAGTGTCCCTGTCTCGGGTAATTAAGACTGTCTCAGGTGGTTAAGGAGCCTCAAGACTGTGCCCATGTTGATCCCTCAGGCTGAGTCTGTAAGTACTCCCACCCACCCAGCACTGGAAAGTTCCCAAAGTTCTACCCATGCCAGTGCTCAGTCCAGCATCCCCACTGTGAAAGTTTCATTTCAGACAATGGTCTCCATGATGGACATGAGGAACAAGGTGAGGATGGTGACCGTAGTGCATAAGAATAAAAAGATTCTGCTACAAGGGATTGTAGAATGCAAAAGTTAGCTAGAGGGCTGAAGCCATAGCACAGTGTGTAACAGCATATACTGCTGACACAGAGCACTTGAATTTGATTTCCAGCACCCACATTTAATGAGGCAAAGCCATCACCTGTCCCTCCAGTCCCAGGGGGATCTGACCGATGTTGTGGAATACTATTTTACCTAGGTGAAGGTGTGTTGCGTTTGTTTCCGCTGCCTTTGTTAACTATGTAAAGATGTGTTACATTGGTTTATGCTACATTTGCTTGTTTAATTATGTAAAGATGTGTTGCATTTGTTTCACCTTGCCTGCCTAAGGCACCAGATTGCTCTAATAAAAAGTTGAATGACCAATAGCTATGCAGGAAAGGGATAGGTGGGGGTTGCCAGGCAGAGAGAATAAGTAGGAGGAGAAAAGAAGAGAATGAGGGAGAAAGAGAGGGACATGCCTGGAGCCAGAAGCTAGACAGTCGGAGACAGCAGGAAGGTAAGATAGAAAGGAAGAAGGAAGGAAGGAAGGAAGGAAGGAAGGAAGGAAGGAAGGACAAACAGAGGGAGGGAGGAAAGGGAGAGAGAGAGAGAGAGAAAGAAAGAAAGAAAGAAAGAACAAATGAAGGAAGGGAGAAAAGGGAGAGAGAGAGAAAGAAAGAAAGAAAGAAAGGAAGGAAGGAAGAAAGATAGATAAAAAGTAAAGAAACAGGTTAAGTTATAAGAGCTAGTGGACAAGCCTAAGATAAGGCCAAGCATTCATAACTACTAAGAATTCTCTTATTTGGGTGCTGGTTGGTGCCTGTTGCAGACGTCTGGTCTCCACCTGCCCTCTGATACACACCCACACCCCACACATGTGTACAGAACTAACTACTAGAGTGTTGCACAAACACGAAATCCCGGCACTTGGAGTGGGGCTGGGTTGGAGGCAGAAGGATCAGGCATTTGATGTCACACTAGGCCACATAACTTATTTTCCTTTTTGTCTGCTAATTTTTTGAGAAGTCTTCCTATGTAACCCTGGCTGGCCTAGAACATGTATAGACCAGACTGGCGGAGAACTCACAGAAACCTGCCCGGCTCTGCCTCCCAAGTGCTGGGGTTACAAGTGTGCATTACTATAGCTGCCAATAAGTTTTTGTTTTGAACAAAAACTTTTGGGAAAAAAAAATAGTTCGAAGCCTTCCGGGCTCCATAAGATCCAGTGTGAAGAAAAAAGAGCGAAACCCCCAAAACACAAAAGGATAAAATTCAAGGAGGTTGAAGAGAGTGGACACAGACCATGATCCTTCCACTTGCAAGAAGGAAGATGTGGCCCTCATTTCTTCATCTCAGCCTCTCAGGCAACCCAAGGCACACACGCATTCACTGTGTTCATTCAGTTCACGATTGCAACTAAATGCAAGAGAAAAAAAAAAGATAAAATAACCCAGCCTCTTCATGCAAGCTATCATGTCAGCTTGTAGAAAGTTTTAAATCAGATTATTTACTTATTAATTGTGTGTATGTGTATGTGTGCATGTGTGTGTGTAATGAGTAAGTGTGTGGGTACACACACTCCATAGTCATCTCTGAAGAGCCCCGAGGTTAGTGAGGTTAGTTTGAGTCCTCTGCCACACGGGTCCTGAGCATTGAACTCGGGTTTTCAAGGCTTGGTAGCAAGTGCCCTTACCTATGCGGCCATCCTGATGGCCCTGCTTATAGAGAATTTTATACAACAACTTGAACGTTTATTAAACCCAACTGTGTCTTTACATAGTTTCCTGACATGGGCGTGGCTTCAGAGCGGAGATGGCAACCCAAAATTGAGCTCCACAGCCCCCCGTGGCACACAGTGCTGGGAAAGATGGCTCAGGTCTCTTCTCGCTGTTGTTAGCATTAAAAGCTTTCGGGATTGGCAGGTTGTCCTCGTATAGATTTGATTTCAAATGGATTGCTGAAACAACAGATCAAAATGGGTGAATCATGAGTGCCTTCGCTGGTAAAGGACTAGGGCCCTGCCTACCCATGGAGAAAAGTAGAAGACAAGCAAAGCAGCCCCTGGCCTGATAGAATTCCTGGCTCTTGGCCTTAGAAATCATACACAGAATCCATGACTCTTGGCTTGGACACAGTCTAGAATGCACGGGCCTTGACTCAGATGGATCCTAGAATCCATGGCCCTTGACCTTGAACTGAATATAAAACCTACAGTCTTTGACTTTGGATAGAGCCTCTAATCTTTCTGTTCTCCCCCTAAGCATGAATCATACTTTGGGAACTCATATTAAAGCCACAATGACTTAAATGGTCCCCAGGGTGACTCAGCTTTGGACTTGACAGTGCCTGGGAAATACTATCACTTTTCAAATCCTGTGACAGCAGAGGTTTAAACAAGAGGGCAAATGACTGGATTCATTTCGATGAGTAGCATATCCAACTTCCGGCTGGACCCAGGTTCGCTTCTGGAAAACCTCATCAACTATGAGGTTCCTGACTGAAGGATTGTACAGCCTCGCCTGATTGTACAGTCTCGCCTTGCACTGAAAATGAGAAGGAGCAAGGGTACCCACCCTGGGCAGGTTTCTAAGCTGCCCTGGATGTTGTTTTTCTCAAGCATAGACTCATGCAAGAGGTTTCTACAGGGGGGTAACTCCACTTCAGGCCCTCACAATAGCACAGTCTGCAAATGTATCCGGTTCGTTTTAGGTTGTAGACACCATGAGCTACAATGGGATGCTCAGCCTTTTTCCTTTGGGAGCATGTAAATCTGAGCCACACGTTCATCCTTCTGCTGAGGGGACCTCCTGGGGAGTGCTCTGTGAAGACCCTGCCCAGTCCCTGCTCTTCTGTTTCCAGAAGACAAGATGTCACAATGGAACTGGGCTTGAACTCACAACAGTCCCGCTTCAGCCTCCTGAGGGCCACTCCATACCTTTCAATAGCTTCTTCTTGCCCCTCTCCCTCTGTTTAGAACATCAAGGTCTTGTTTTTTTGTTTCTGCTTTTCATAAGCTTTATATGTATTGTGTCAACTACCTGAATTCTGTTTTGAAAAACGAGCCTCCCTGATAACAATTTTTGCCTAGCAACTACCTCACTGCTTTCTTAGAAAGGTAGATTTCTCTTGAACTACTTCAGAACTTTGGGTAACATGGACATGATTGCCCCCAACCCTGAGCACAACTGGAATGTAGGGAAGGCTTTTAGGGTGAAAATAAACAAAGAAAAAAGGAAGGAAGGAAGGAAGGAAAAAAGAAAGGAAGGAAGGAAGGAAGAAAGAAAGAAAGAAAGAAAGAGTTCTGGATCCTGGGGTTTTGGAAAGGGGGCATGGCAACCCAGGCCTGGTTAGGCATGTGTCTACCTGTGTGGCCCCTTGTCCTTGCTCTAGCTGAGAAGGGAGGCCACAATGCTGCATTTGTAAGCAGCAGCCCAGATGGTGTCCATGTTGCTTGTGGAAAAGTCATATTTAAACTCTAAGGGCTTAACTCAAGTCAGGGAGGAAGGAGCTGCACAAAAGGTCAGCCTCAGGGATGGGGTTGGGACCCCTACAAGGTACATCCATTTACTGCTTGATCGATGGCCCTGGGCAACTGGGCATCCTGCCTGCTGCTCTGGAAGGAGCCTGGTTTTGTCAGAGGGTTGATATGCCAGGGGAGGCCTGGCCAGCAGCCAGCTCCGCCATTCACGGCCTCTTCCCGCTGGCTCCTTCTGCATCCAGAGGTACCCAGGTCCGTGGAGCACCTGGCCTTGCACACCTGCAGCCGTGGAGCCTGCTGCCCGCTGAGGAGCACCTGCCCGTTCTGGCCAGCGAGGGTAGGGTGGCACTGCAGGTGGCCAGGCTGCTGCTAGGCATGGCAGAGTAGGCCAGGGGGAGGCAGCTGCAGAACATAATGTGGGGGCAGACTTTTAATCACGGGGGACTCTGGAGAGCCTCAAAGCAGGCAGGTGGCTTGGGAATTCAGAGTCCTTTCCTAGGGGATGCCTGAATTCAGCAGCTGGCGGGTGTGGGGCCACCCCTGTTGGTGGGAAGTGGAAGGTGTGGGGGGCTCTGATACAGAGAGAGGCTGCTAGGAGCTCCCAATGGAGGCTTGTCTTTGCAAGCCGCATCCAGCCTTCACCTAAATCAACATCACCCCAGCAGCTCAGCTGAGGTGAATCCTGCTTTCTGGACTCTACGAAGACGGCAGTGTGGAGCTGCCTGTTAAACGTGCACACTAAACCATTTCTCCTCATTAAAATGAGATTCTCTTTCCCTCGCTGCAATGTTGGCATGCCAGCAGTCCCTGAGACAGAAAGGCAGTGATGTGTGGTTGTTGGCATGAAGATCTGCCCTTGAGCGGTCACTCCGGGCTGTAGTGGAAACAGACACTGCCCCTGATTCTACTGTAGTTATCTCCGTTGCCCTGCCCTGATGTGCTCCCAGAGACACGTATCTCTGCAATGGGTCTTGTGTGTATGTCTTGATCTTGCCGCACCATCTGCACATAACCGGTCGCACACTCTCCTGAGGATTAATCACAGTGCCTCCTCGTTCTCATTCTCCACAAGCGCTCAGGTCATCCCACCCCTAGGTAAACGATTTGAAGTGTGTGCGATTTAATATCCGAGGTAAGTGTTGTTGATTCTTCAAAGCAATGTGCATATTTAGGAAAGCAATGTACCAGGGCTGGAGAGATGCCTCAGGGAGTGAAAATACCTGCTTCACAAGCATCGAGGCCTGAGTCCAAATCTCCAGAACCAGGATGAAGAGAGACACTTTGTAGCATTAGTGGTAGGTAGAGACAGGAGAATCCTAGAAGCCAGTGGACCAGCTACCTGGGTGTATGTATCTGTGAGTAACACAAGGAGCCTGTCTCAAACAATATGGAAGCTGGGAACCAACAACCAAGGTGGTCCTCTGGCCTGTACATTCATGTGCCTATCCTTACACACACACATACACAAACACACACACACACACACATGCACACACATACACCATACACAGGAACATACCTTCCATTTCTGTCTTTGCCACTCTGTTACAGCTTTGGCTGTGTTCTCGTGTGTGTGTGTGTGTGTGTGTGTGTGTGTGTGTGTGTGTGTGTAAAAGTACAGATAAAAAGAAGCATGCAAACACGTATGCTTGTCACAGGGCCTAACTGAGTGGTCCTTTGGGGGGCATCTCCATGCCAGGTCAAACATCACAGCCCAGTTTCAAGCATTTTTCAGTTTAGTATCAAGATCAACAAAGCCACAGTTAAGGCTTTTCTCTTTCTCACTTTCTAGTCGGGTAAGAGACAGAAAAGCCATGGTGCGACCTTCCTGTGGTCAGCCACAGCAACAGCTGATGATGAAATCACTTGCCTTTGACTATGTTCTCCTCCTGCATCAGGATTCAGGCTGTGAGGAAGAAGCTAAAATGAATGAAGTCTGGATCTACACTGTGTGGAGATGGAGAGAAGGATGACCAGGCAAATTCTCTTCTGTGAGCGTGTCACTGACTGACCACAGAGCAAAACCTCTGAACTCACCCAGGAGTATGCAAGCTTTTGGTTCCTTTGGATCACATTGTCATCTACAAAAACCATACTTAAAAACAAACAAACAAACAAACAAACAAAAAGCCACCCACTTAAAAAGAAAACTGCGTTCAGATGCCCAGGCCTTCTACCTCATTCTAAATTATACGCAGAAGAAAGACAGGGTGCAGATGTGGCTGGGCATGGTGACACACACCTTTAATCCCAGTACTTGGGAGGCAGAGGCAGGCAGATCTTTGAGTTTGAGGCAAGCCTGGTCTATGGAATGAATTCCAGGATAACCAGGGCTATACAGAGAAATCCTGTCTCAATCATCACCCCTGCAAACATAAACAAAACAAACAAACAAAACACAAGGGAGCCAAATGTTGAATTGGGAACTTTTCTTTTTCCCCCCGTTTCTTCTCCTCCCCCCTCCCCCTCCCCTTCCCCCTCCTTCTTCTTCTTCTTCTTCTTCTTCTTCTTCTTCTTCTTCTTCTTCTTCTCTCTCTCTCTCTCTCTCTCTCTCTCTCTCTCTCTCTCTCTCTCCAGGTCTTGATATAGATCCATAGCTCAGGCTGGCCTCAAAATCACAGAGATCCATTTGCCTCTTGAATGCTGAAATCTAGGATGTGCATCACCACATCTGACTTTGGGGAAATTCTCTTGAACTTTAGATCCAAAGGCAGCTTTGAGTTTGTGGACAGCTTCCTTCTGTCTCCCAAACCCTGGGATTAAAGAATTTTAATCTATGAGTTTACCATAAGAAATATCGTCCCATGGGGCTGGTGAGATGGCTCAGTGGTTAAGAGCACTGACTGCTCCTCCAGAGGACCCCGGTTCAATTCCCAGTACCCACATGGCAGCTCGCCGCTGTCTGTAGCTACAGTTCAAGAGAATCTGATATCATTATACCAATGCACATGAAATAAAGCTAAATAAAGTTTAAAAAAAATAAATGTCGTCCTTGCTAGATTTTTTTTTATATAAAAATATTGTGTATGTCTTCACATGAGTATGTACACGTGAGTGAGGGGTCTGTGGAAGCCAGAAGAGAGTGCTGAAATTGCAGTTCTAGGACTTGTGAGCCCCCTGACATAAATGCTGGGAAATGAACCCCGGTCTTTCAGGGGAGTGCAAGCTGTGACCTGCTTAGTCTCCTTATCAATATTTATAATTCCAGTAAGAGTCAATCATGCTTTCAATGACTCTGTTCTTGTTAAACTCATTGTAATGAAATTTGTTCAAGAATCTAGATTATTTAACTACGGAGGGCATTTCCTATATTTTAAAGGATAATCACTGCATAGTTTCATGTGTTGCAAACCCATTTTTAGACCACGGAGTACCCGATGCTTTCCACCTGGGTGTATCACTATCTTCATCTCTCATCCAGTCAGTATAGCTAGTTAAGCATCTGTTCCGCCCTAGTCACCACGTTCAGGTTTCTAACGGTGAGAACGGCTCCCACTTTCTAACTCAGTGGCTAACCAAACTGACAGAACGAATCTGCATCCATCGAAAGTGGGTTGATTACAGTGTCTTACAGGCAGTCTCCTGATGGAAAGGCCTAGAATCTGAGCGTTGTTCAGTCCCCAAGGGTGGCTGTCTCAGCTGCTTTTCATTCTAAGCCTGCAGACAGAGATAAACATTAGCACCCATCAAGAGGACTATGGGTAACGGCACCTGCCATATAAACCTGAAGACTTGCGTTCAATCTTCAGAATCCATGTTAATATGGAAAGAGAGAACCGACTTCACAAGTGTGTCCTCTGACCTCAACTTGCATGCCGTGGCTATGCACATGAAACACACACAGTGATACTATTATTGTTGTTCCTGTTATTATTAATATTATCATAGAAGGCAGTTAAATCAAATATCCCTGTTGATGCCCACCCACTTCCTCACAATGCTCTCAGCCTCTATGGGAGTGAAGAACAGAAATTCAGACTTGGAGAAGAATGACATTTGGCATAGCTTAGCCCTGTGTTATGGTTTCCAGGCCCCTACGTTTAATCGAAGGTGGAAGTTATGGACACAGGGGGCAAAGTTTCCGTGGATGAGGATTTCCAACACTTCTTCTCCTCTTTAGGTCGGATCTGCTGTCTGCCCACCCGTGCTGTATGGAGCTGGTACTGCACGACTCTACCATCAGCATAAGCATTGTGAATGCAAAGCTGGGCTACCAGCCAAGGGCCTGCTCAGCTGCTGTGCATCTATGGACTGCTCCCTGGTGGATACAGACCCCATGAGCCCCATCGACCCTGGAGCCACCACTCATGCCTGGAATCCCATGTCACTGAATGTCTGTGGCTGAATTTCAGCAAGGTCGCCTAATGATAAAGGACATTTTCCCCAAGTGAGGCTGCAGAGTAGAGATCCATGTTGCCCCTCCTTGCTTTCTACTTCCCAGAAGTGTTAGAAGATGGTTTCCCTAAGCAGCACAAACATGTCCAGAGGGAATGCCTCTGGACCCTATGCCTAGATTCTATCCCGGTTATCCCGTGCTATAGTACATCTTTGTGGGGATACTTTATAATCACACTATTCATAATGTTCTCAATGATTTGAGAGTCACAGAACTTTTAGACACAGGTAGAAGATATCCAGCCAATTGGTCAACATAGAAACAAGGACAGCTAGCTCCTAAAGACTGAGCGCCTGGCCTTCTTCAGTCCTGAGACTTAACACGTGGAGACTGAATCATCTTGTTGAAGCATCTGGTTGGATTTTCTGGGCTTAGGGTCCTATAGGAGACCTTATGCTTCAGAGCACAGAGTGTGCCAAAGAGAACCAGTCATTTGGTTGGTAGCCTGCCCTGGAAAGCAGAGCCTACATCCCTAAGTTTCTGAATAGTTATTAAAGATTAATATAAAGAGAATAAGATGTGGGCTCCACTGCACAGGGCAGCAGGCAGCTAGTCCAACACAGGCTTCAGGATTCGGACTGGCCATTTCTTAGCATAGGGAGCTTAATTGGATCCTGTTTGCACTCTGGAAGAGAGAGCTAGATTTAGATTCTACCTGTGTTAGTGGAGGAGGGGAGATATGCATCTATACATATATATGTATATACATATGCATATGTCTATTTAGTTTCACAGATGTTTAGACTACTACAGTGTGTCGTGTAGGCAGTTCTCAGACCATTTTGGTATGGAACATGGTATTATTCTATAGAGTTGCTGTAATTAGCATTGACACAATAAACAAGCTTCCGCTGAGGTGGCTGAGCAAGTAAATACATGCCCAGGAAATACTGCAAATGCCTTTCCTTTTATACCCCAGATCTTATTCTTCATGGTGAGGTCCAGAAATAGGCACCCGACATCATACTTGTGCAGTCATTCATTCACCCAGATGCGATTAAATACACCCTTGCCCTCTGTCTACAAGAGGTTAAATATAGGCAATAGCATATGCATTTAGGAATATCAGAATTAATTATTGAGAAAAATATCAAATACACATGGGCAAAGGATATTCTTTCCCCCATAAGATAGAACTAGAGAATTGAAAACAAAACAAAACAAAAAGTCCTGGGCATCAGGCTTGGGAGGGGTATAAAAGAGACTTTGGATCTGAGAAGATATGTGACTTCTATATTAACCCACTGGTCTCTTTGCTGCCCAGTCCAGGAAACAGACAGGGTGGAGGATGCATGGGTACCAGTTTCCCTGGCTTCACACTCTATCCTATTTATAGATGCATCCTAGATGCATCCTCCCACTCTAGAGCACGACACTTGCTTTGAGACTTCTTCAAACACCCTCACATTTTATAATTATGTGTACATATACACGAACTTGTGCAGATTTTTATGGTCTCAGAGGCTCCCAGAGAGTTGTTTCATGAGGAGAAATCTCTGTGTTAAATTCTTCCTTTAGAGAAAGAAAATCATGGTGCTGAAGTCGGGAAAAGATGTCAGTGGTAGTGTGGGAAGCGTCTTGTGCATCTTGTGTCATGCTCAGTTCTCCACACCAGGAAGAAAGGAAGAAAGAGAGAGAGGGAGAGAGAGAGAGAGAGAGAGAGAGAGAAGAAGAAGGAGGAGGAGGAGGAGGAGGAAGAGGAGGAGGAGGAGGAGGAGAAGGAGAAGGAGGAGGAGGAAGAAAGGAAAGGAAGGCAGGAAGAAAGAAAGAAAAAGAAAGAAAGAAAGAAAGAAAGAAAGAAAAAAGGTAGGTCATTTCACAATAATACCGGCAAGACATTGAGAGCACCAAACTTAGTCTTGTGGGAAAATAAAGTTCCAGCCAAGTTCAAAGTAAAGGCAACTAGGGCTGGGGTGGGGATAAAGGAGGGAAAAAGAAACAGAACCTCTTCCAGGAGGGGCAACACTCATCTCCCTTCTTCTCCTTAATTCTTTGTTTCTCTTCCCCAGACTCTCTCAGGGTGGTTTCCTCTTCATTAATAGTCTGAAGCATGCATATACTACTGCAAGGTTTTCTGGAGGGGGACCCAGAACCCGATTACCTCCATAGTAGAGCAGATGAGATGTATGTTCTCTTCAAGGGAACACAATGGAAACCAAAGACTTCTGCATTGGCCACCATGTTCCTGTGCTTCCACCCCCAGCACCAGCCATCCCCCTGCCTGCAAACTGAAATTCACACCCACTGTCTTGCATTTTTTTTTTTTTGTCTGCTCTTCCTGCCTCCAAAACCCACCACGGGGCTGGGTGAGAGGAACTTCATTGTATAGAACTATCTCAAATCTGAAACAGATCTTTATAAACAACCGAGAGGAACTTCCTGCCTATCCCTTGGGCTCCCGGAGCATTTCTGGCATCCATGATCCAGGCCTGGATGGAGCGTGATGTGTAGATTTGGTGTCTGGAGAAAACTAGGGTGTCAGCATGACGAATGCTGTTATAAGGACTGACATTCAGTGAAGGACTCTTGCAATGAGGAATGGCTGGAAATTAGATTGGAGAGATGATTGGATGGCTTGAGCCTTTACCACACAACCTTATGGCCTGTATTTGGATCTCAAGGCCTCACATGACACTGGACACAGTAGCACACTCCTATAATCCCAGCACTCCTACTGAGAGGTGGGAGGTGGAGACAGCAGGGTCCTGGGCCAGCTAGCCTGGCACCCTCAGTGGTGAATAAGGAAGACCTGTCTCAAACAAAGGTACAAAGTTAGGACTCGCACCTGAGACCATCCTCTGACCTCCACGTGTGTGTAATGGCACACACACATACACACACATACACACTTGTACATCCACACTCACACAAATAACCATGCATACACAGAGAGATTAAAAAGTTAAAATACAAATGTGGATCCCTTGCTCTCAGAGGCCAGGGCAGGAAGAGGCCTCACTACAAGGGTGCACAGCCCTCTGCCTGTATCAGTATGGTGATCACCTGGGATTGAATGACATGGAACTTATCCTTTCTCAGTTCTCACGGAAGTTTTGCCCCAAACCCTAAAAAAGGACACTCCGATGCCTATACTTTTAAGCTGTGACCCCTTGATGTAGCGATGCTGTCTTCCATTGTGGTACTAGGAATTCACACAGCCATGTTTACCATTGACGTGACATGCATAAAGGCGGCTAGAGTGGCTAAGCAGAAAACTCTTGCAAAACAGTTTGTTTGAAGACAGCACTCCTCCAGGGCTTGCTATTGCCTCTCCCTGATGTGGTTCCTTGGTGGGGGTGGGGTGGGAAGGTGGGGGAGTGTTACTCTAACAAAGGACACAAAGGACCCTTGAGCTGAGGCCTCAGAGATGGTAATGTAGAGCAGCAAGGCCCCAGCCCTCACAGTTCCCTCTCTAACCTCAAGGATTCACAAGCATTTTTCACAAGCATAATACACTCCCCTACCTCATCCCAGCATGGCCGAGTGTCTTCACCAATGCAGTGTCTCCTCCAAGTCCAGAATTTCACCTTACTGTCTAGGTCAGGTGTTGTACCAGCAACTCTTAAGCAACGAACTTTCTATGCAGAAGCTGTGAACCCAGACAGGCTATCTGTCCCTAAACAGCGCCATAGGACAGGCATGGAATGGACATCTCATTCCAAAGGAAGCTGTTACCAGGAAAAGGTGAAGGAAAGCCCACTGGGTGCTAAGCACTGACAATTCCCGCTTGAACTTGGTTTTCCCACCTCCGGGTCTCTTTCCACCTACATCGTCTCTTCCCCAACCACAGAGGTTTGGCTCATAGCCACCCCTGCAAGATCATACTGTTGGGTCCCAACTCAAGAGGAAATGGATGGAGATGGGAGCCCCTGGAGGATGGCGCCACGGCCTCTCCCGGAGACAGAATGTCTAGGCCTGGCTGGAGCTGGCTTCGAGGAGAGTTAAGGGAGCAGTAGAGGGTAGTGCGCATGGACCATGGACGAAAGCCTAATGGACAGGGAAGGAAGAAACCTGAGTGTGGCCCTCTGAAGTAGGGGATACGGTGTAAAAAGCATGCTGTAGGGACATGTGCGCCAAGCTGCTACGAGGAGCTGAGGAGCTAAAGGGATCTGCACCCCAGAAACAAGGCCCATGTTGCTGCGGATGAGTTCTTGCAACCCACTCACCAAGGCAGCTTAGCAGTCCAGGGCACGGGGCACTCAGCACAGAGCCTGGGTTCTGAGGAGCACTGGGACCCCTTCTTCTAGCAGTCCACTCGTCCAGGGCATGGGGCACTCAGCACAGAGCCTGGGTTCTGAGGAGCACTGGAACCCCTTCTTCTTCTAGCAACCCAAACTTGTTGGCCCAGCAGCCAGAGGTAGCTCTGGGAGCAAGGAGTGGGGGTGGGGCACAGCCTCCCTGCCACAGGGAGACCTGGAGAAAGGAATGCTTGCTACATTTAAATAGGGGCAGAAATGGAGGCAGTCAACAATGACATCCAAATGCCAACATCACCATTAAGTAGCCCTGTCCTAAAATATATAATAGCCAAGATGTAGGGAATGTGACCAATGTTCCCCAGCTTCCGATTTGATCAGAATGATTTTTTTCTAGTATAAAAAGTATAAGATAATAAAACAGGAAATTGGGGCCATCAAATGACTTCACAGGTAAAGGCACTTGCAGCTAAGCTTGAGAACCTGAGTTCAAGCCCCTGATCCCATTCGGCATGAGGAGAGAAGAGACTTCCAAAAGTCGTCCCCTGTCCTCCACACAGACAGGGGATATGTGCATGCAAATAAATAAATACAGGTTTAAAAAAAAGAAAGGAGAAAAATTTTAATAGACCCATAGAGTTTTTTAAAAACAACAACAACAAAGACAGGGGTGAACTTGGAAGCACCTTATGAAGGTCTCCTGCCCCATTCTGCCTCGCCCTCCCTCTGCACACAATAATAGCCCTAAAAGACTGATTCCCTGGCTGTCTTCCCTCCCATGCCTCTCACCCTGCAAATGTCTTGTATCTTAGTTTGGTACAGTGATGCATAGCTTCTTGCCCATAGGAAGCAATGCCTGCTCCCTGCAAGTAAGTCAGTGAGTCCAGGCCCAGTACCAGGTCACTCCTTTCTGCTGTCCTTTTCTGTCTTGGTCTTCTTCATCCACTAGGACACATTTGCCATGAAGAACACAGATGGTTTGGTTGTTGCTGTCATTTTTCCGACTGACGAGTGACTGAACTGAATGCATTTGGGTAGGACTGGGGTTTAAAGAAATCTGGTCTGTGCCTCCGGAGCTGTTTCTGCCCAAGTCATGCTTGTGCGCACACAGGCCGTGTTCACACACACAATCACACACACACTCATGATTCCACATGCAAACTTGCAATCACACGTTCACAACCGTGTCCAAAATCACACATATCTTCTTTCGTACACAAGGCCAAAGGAGACCAGTGCTCAAGGACCAGGCTTCCTCAGCCTTGAGAGGAGCTCAGCCCTCTCTGTCCCCTTAGAGATTCTGGCTCTGGGGTTTGCTTAGCCTGCCTCTTCTGTCCCCATGGTAGAATTAGCATAATATGCAGGGACCCTCTCCCCTCCCTACCACTTCAGCCCAGAGGTCCTCCTTTGGGAGAGTGCAGCGCCTTGAGAAAACTTCAGCAACTTAGAGAATGTTCCCACTGTGAAGTACCATGCACACCAGGGTCACCAATACAAAACACAAAGGTTTAAGAGACAGTTATTTAATTTCTTATATGTTAAGCAGCCTCCTGAGTGGTCAGTAAAAGTTTCTCCCTAATCTGTTTATACAGACGTCTTCTATCCCCCACCCCCCCACACACACCTGCACAAGGTGTTGCCAGTAGATCCACTCATTTCTGCCAACCTTGGGAGCAGCCAGGGTGGCCTCACAGAGGCCAGAGGCCTTGCCGCACCCAGACAGCAGAGCACCACGGGTTCGAAAAGTGCACCCAGGTCTGAAAACACGGAAGAGCTTACGCGCCCCTGACTGTGTGGAAGGAGCTGGCCTGAAAGTTCCGTGTGCTGTGCAGCTCCCGTACGTGACACACCCTGTCATAATAAGATCAGGGTATGCTGGAACTTAGAGAGAAAGGATGAGGAGGTGAAGCAGAACGTCTTCACCGGAACTATTGGGGTGACAAGGTAACAATGACAGGACACACGCCGAGTCCCTCAAATTGCAGCAGAACTTATGTCAAGGGTGGATGCACAGCTGTAATGGCTGGAGACGTGTTCACAGAAGATAGCCCACACACCACTGAGGTAGGGATGATGTGCTCCTGGGGGTCGTGCATAAGCGGACGGAAGTGAAGTTGTAACCTGTGTGCATTTCCACTCAGTTTTGTTGTGAGCCCAATGCTGCTTTCGAAAACAAAATCTCTTTTTTAAAAGAAACAAGAATGTCTATTTTATAGACCAAGGTAAAGATAACTCAGATGATTCAGAAAGAGCAAATAAGTGGGATGCTTTGGTCATTATTATCCCAAAGTTGAGGGATACCTAGTAAGATCTAGGGAAAATTACACGACTCTGAAGTCAGATTTTTCAATACAAGGTAAACTGCTTCAGTGCTCAGATCTCCACCTCTACAGTACAGTTTCCCACTCTTTGCTGGTAGATTGGTGTTGCGGTGCTCTGAAGACATTTTTTTTTTTTTTTTTAACGCATGGCAATGGAATAGACTAGAAAAACAGAATCAGCTTGAATTGCACAGAATGAAGCAGGGTAAGACTTTCGGCCCTTTGGTTTCTGTGTGGATATGTCCCCTGACCTGGTCACGGGGAGAACATATACATGTCACTTTCTTTTTTTTCTCGTTTTTCAGGATATATTTTTCCTGTGTAGCCCTGGCTGTCCTGTAACTTGCTCTGTAGACCTTGGGTATCTGCCTGTCTCTTCTCCCCAAGCACTGGGAGTAATGACATGTGCCACCATTGCCCCTGGCTCATCTGTCACTTCCTAAGCTCCAGTGCTGTGCTGTGTCACCTCCCTGCTCATTTGTTAGCGGGTCATGCTGTCCAGTGAGATGGTGTGGAGGACAAAGGAAAGAAAGGTCAACGTGAAGATTCTTCCAGCAACTTAAGTGTGCCCTGATAAAACAATGATTGTATCCCAGGTTATCAGTGTGTGTTGTGTGCATGTTTGAGTGTGTCGTGTTTGTGCATGCAGATGTGTGTGTGTGTGTGTTTGTGTGTGTGTGCCTGTATATGCATGCCTATGTGTTTGCAGAGAGCACAGAGCAGACAGACTTGTATTTAAAATTGTCCAGCAGTTAGATCCTACCCTCACAGCATGGTCTTGGCAGAAGCCTTAGCATTGCAACATGCATAGGCATTGAGTGTTTGCTGAAGAGTCCATATAGCTCCTTATCCTCAGTTGGTTCACAAGTGTGAACTAACTGTTCACAAGTGTGCATGCTTAGTTCGGTGCTTGTGTGAGTCTGTGTTGTACAAAGGTTACGGTGACTTTCAGTTTGTGCCCGCAGACATCTGAGGGACATTTGTGAGGACCTGGCATGCTGAGGAATAGACACAGTTGGGCAACTTGTTTTGGGAGATGAGATATAGGGAAAGAAAGGCCCATGCACTGGATTTTTCATTTGTTTGTTTTAGGAGGCCAAGCAAGGCCAGCAGTCTGATGCTCCCAGCTGTTAAATGAGTCAACTGTTTAACCAGGAATTGTTTTAAGACTTAACTTAAAATTTTGAGGAAAAATTGAACATTTCATGTTTAGTCTGATACAATTTTAAGTGACTTTGTAAAATACCTTTTTATATGTTAGTATTTTATGACAATGTGTTGAAAGAAAAGGATAACAGTTATAATTTTTAAAAAAAGAGAGAGATACACACAGTCACAGGGTCCCCAAACAAATGTGCCCATCAAGACTCTGAGGGTTAATTATGTATTTAGCAATGTCTATCCTTAACAGGAAAAGCACCTACCTCAGCCACAGGTAGAGAAAGGAAGTGGGTCCTGGGTGTGAAGCGTACTTAGTAGACTCGATCCTGATTTACATTATGGAGTTCAGAAGCTAACAGATATTCCCAGTTTATCAAAGTAACCTGGAAAGATAGATACTACTGAAGAAGATTAAGCATCCCTTGGACAATAACCCTTTAAATAGTTGATTCCTGCTGGCATTATGAAATCTGATTTTGTTTTTCTTTTAGAAGTGTATGCTGCTCCTGTAAGCAGCATATAGAGCTTCTACCCCGTTCCCCTCTCCTTTTATTTCTTTTCAAAAGAAATGACTTAAATTTTCCTCTTAGTAAACAAAGACACACACAGTGTAGCTAGAAAAGGGAAAGATGTTTACAGATTTTTCTAATTTTCTTTTTCTTTCATTCCCAGTCCTTGAAGAACTAGGGACTGCGTCAACAAAGTGGGTGGATCCTGGATACAAAATATCAAGTTAGTTAATTTTTTGTGAAGGAGCTCCTAAACGGGACTGCAGCAAGACCCGCTGGGTTCTCAGGCCCGCACCTGCAGCACCCCCAGCAACTGCCACTGTTGACTCAAGGACCAGCAAGTCTCGCACTTGTCGCATTGGGCCTCTGGATCTCTACACCAAAATTCAGCCTCTTTTGTTGGAATCTATTTTTGCCAGCAAATGACCCACTCGTCTTTGAACATGAGTTCTGTTTCTCACTAGAAAGAGTATGGGTTTTGCCTGGCATTCCCTGCAGAGCACCACAACCTTTTGAGAACATGTGTGTGCGTACACACACACACACACACACACACGTACACACGCACATACACACTGGCTCTTTCTTTCTCTTCTGGGGTTGATCTTCTTCTAAGGCTGTGAATAATTTCATACCAAAATGGTAGCAAATAAGTACAGAATTTAAATTGTCAAAGGTTTTAAAATATGCATTCTGTTACAGTGTAAAAGTCACAAGTGATGGCTCTGGAGGCTGAGCCAGGTGGAATGTCCCGTCTTCGGGACCAGCTTGGGGTGTATAAACTAAAATCCTGTCTCAAAACAAAACAAACAAACAAACAAACAAAAACAGGCCAGGGAGGGAGGAACGGGGAGGGAAAAGTCACGAGATAATAAAATAAAATAAATAATACGTCCCCGTGGTTCACATGCAGACAGGAAGCTGAGATGAAATACTTCCCCTGCATCTAAGAGTGTAGATTTCCTCCATGATGGGGACTCGCTGGCCCCACCCCATCCTCCTCCGACGTCCCCCATCGCTGAGAAATGCAGGCGGGGAAGAGGCAAACAAGAGGCCATCTCCTTGTCCGGAAAGATGGATTTTCACACACCACATGGGTTTTCTACAACTCCAGACTACGGGTCACCCATTACGACTGGGAATTCTTATGGTTCCAGTGGCCTTAAACAATAAAATAAAATGCCAACGTTATCAAGACTGGGGTTAGCTTTAATATTACATGTACTTGGGACAGTGCTATTCTTTAGGCTGCCCACGAGGGTGAAATACAGGGGTCTTTTTCTTTTCTTTTTAATAAAATGATCTGTGAAGAGCTGACACCATTGTCCGCGGGTGGGGGTGGGTGAGAGATGAGAAGCTACTGACCTGTGCAGTACACCAACCTGAAAGGAAGTGTGTTTAGATAATTCCACTAGTCTCGGGCGGCCGATTTCTCGGGTGAGCGACTACGGGTGGGGTGAGGGGCTGTAGATCTTAAGAACCAGCCTCCAGCGCTGGGGGTGGATGGGTCTGAGGAAGATAGGGTGAGCAGCGACGTTAAACAGAAAGCAGAGAGCTTCTTTTCATTGTCCTCAGAAGAGCCATAGGTGGGTAAGAGACAACACAAAGAAAAGCGAGTTTCCAAGGAGCCCCAGTAAAGCGACTAGGCTGGGGCCGCCTCTTCGGCGGCAGTCTTTGCAGGAAAATAAGAAATATCTTTGCTTTAAACCCAAGTACACTTCATTTTAGCTTCGGTTTATACCGTTGGGTTAAAATAGCAAATGACCCAGAAGGTGCTTGTTGGGAAGCATAGCCAGGGTTTCAGGACCGAGCTGCAGGGGAGGAGGGCGTGGGAGGGAATGGAAGGAGGAGGCGGGACGCTGGGGTGGGGGAGGGGCAGCGCGCGGCGAAGCTGAGTCCCGGGCCACCGAGGGACCCGTCCCGCCTGACACCTAGGACTCCTTTTGGAACCGCTTCGGAGCCGCAGATTGGGATGGTCTCAACAGACCGTTACTCTGGCCGAATCAGGGGCGGCGCTAGATCTAGGAGGGAAAACGGGAGGGGGGTGCGGGGGATACGGGACAAAATCCTGCGGGTGCGCGGTGGAAGGGAGGGCACGGCCGACCCGACTCCAGAAAGCGGGGAGAAAGGGAACCAGAGGATGATCCCACGTGCACGGCGCCGCGCGGTGTCGAAGCGCCACCTTCCGCCTGGCAGAGGCGCAGAGCGATCGCGCGCGGGTTCAGGGCGCGACCCGCCCGGGACCAGCAGCGACACCCACTCGCGGCGCCCCGTGGGCGCGTCTGCAGTGAGGCTCACTTCATCGTCCGCATCCTTGTGCCCACGCTGGTCTTTTCCGCCCCGTCCTACGTCCGCCCTGGAGACACGCGCAGCTGTACGCACTCGCGGATTTCTTTTGAAAAAAATAACATATTTCTAGACACCCCCCCCCCATCTTTGCAAACTGGCCAGGGGGCGGGTATAGGGGCGGGACCTGTTGTTAATAACGGGAGATGGGCGGGGTCGGGCATAGCCATTGGTTGGCTGGAGGAGTGATGTCACCCATATGACACCCTGATAACGAGTTGAGAGAGAGCCCTCAACTTTTTGCAGAAGAAGCGCGCGCGCCTGGAAGTGCTCGGGTCCGGCGCTTGCGGCGGCTGCCAGGAGCGGGAGAGCGAGAAAGCGAGCCGAGCGAGTGAGAGAGAGAGAGCGCGCGGGTCCCGGGCCGCCGCCGCCTCCTCTCCGGTCGCCGCAGCCGCCGCCGCAGCAGGGAACGGGGCCGGGGGGGAGGGGGGCAGCCGCGGACGCGCGCGGCCGAGGACTTTGCAACTTGCCGGGGAAGGTGGAGGGGCGGGAGGGGGAGGGGCGCCCGCGCAGGAGACCAAGCGCCCAGCCCCGCCGCGGACCATGGTGCAGCAGGCCGAGAGCTCGGAAGCCGAGAGCAACCTGCCCCGGGACGCGCTGGACACCGAGGAGGGCGAGTTCATGGCGTGCAGCCCGGTGGCCCTGGACGAGAGCGACCCGGACTGGTGCAAGACGGCGTCGGGCCACATCAAGCGGCCCATGAACGCCTTCATGGTGTGGTCCAAGATCGAGCGCAGGAAGATCATGGAGCAGTCGCCCGACATGCACAACGCCGAGATCTCCAAGAGGCTGGGCAAGCGCTGGAAGATGCTGAAGGACAGCGAGAAGATCCCGTTCATCCGGGAGGCGGAGCGCCTGCGCCTCAAGCACATGGCTGACTACCCCGACTACAAGTACCGGCCACGCAAAAAGCCCAAGACAGACCCGGCGGCCAAGCCCAGCGCGGGCCAGAGCCCCGACAAGAGCGCAGCGGGCGCCAAGGCGGCCAAGGGCCCAGGCAAGAAGTGCGCCAAGCTGAAGGCGCCGGCGGGCAAGGCGGGCGCGGGCAAGGCGGTGCAGCCCGGAGACTGCGGCGCGGGCAAGGCGGCCAAGTGCGTCTTTCTGGACGACGACGAAGAAGAAGACGACGAGGACGACGAGCTGCAGCTGCGGCCCAAGCCGGACGCGGACGACGACGACGACGAGCCCGCGCACTCGCACCTGCTGCCGCCTCCGGCGCAGCAGCAGCCACCACAGCTGCTGAGGCGCTACAGCGTGGCCAAGGTCCCCGCCAGCCCCACGCTCAGCAGCGCGGCCGAGTCCCCCGAGGGCGCCAGCCTGTACGACGAGGTGCGCGCGGGCGGCCGGCTGTACTACAGCTTCAAGAACATCACCAAGCAGCAGCCTCCGCCCGCGCCTCCCGCTCTGTCGCCCGCGTCCTCGCGCTGCGTGTCCACCTCCTCCTCCAGCGGCAGCAGCAGTGGCAGCGGCGCCGAGGACGCCGACGACCTCATGTTCGACCTGAGCTTGAATTTCTCCCAGGGAGCTCACAGCGCCTGCGAGCAGCCTCTGGGCGCGGGCGCGGCGGGGAACCTGTCCCTGTCGCTGGTGGATAAGGACCTGGATTCCTTCAGCGAGGGCAGCCTGGGCTCCCACTTCGAGTTCCCCGACTACTGCACGCCGGAGCTGAGCGAGATGATCGCGGGGGACTGGCTGGAGGCGAACTTCTCCGACCTGGTGTTCACGTATTGAAGGGGCACAGGGCTCCTCGGGAGGCAGTCGTGGCGGTCAGGATAAAGAGGATGGTGGGAGGGGGGAGGGGGAGAAGATGCTCATGGTCAGAGATGTGGCGCAGAGAAATTGGAAAAGGTGGTGAAATGTTGGTGGAGTTAAAGTGAAATGAGTAGTTTTAAAGAGATTTTTCCAGGTTTTTTTTAATTTTTTTTTTTTAAATTTTTTTGGTCTCCCCACCCTTCCCTTTTTTTATCGTGTCTCAAGGTAGCTGCATACCTAGTCTGGAGTTGTGATTTCCCCCACCCCTAAGAAAACGTGTTTTGTAATTTTTATTTCTTTTTCCTGAAATTCGTGATTTCAACAAAGGCGGAGGGGACCGGGCGGGGGGAGGGGAGGAGGCCCCGCTCCGGAAGGCGCTGTTTGAAGCTTGTGGCTTTTTGAAGTCTGAGAGACGTCGGCAGAGGACCCTTTTGGCGGCACAACTGTTACTCTAGGGAGTTGATTTTTTTTTTTCTTAAGAGATCTAAAAAAGAACTGGTGATTAAAAAACAACAACACAAAAAGGGACCATTGCAACCTTTTTATTTTAATTTTACTTTTTTGGAGGGAGAAAGCTGATGTCTTCTATGCATCCAATTTCTCAAACTGCAGGGAGCTTGAAAAAATGCAGTCTGTACAAACGCTTACAAAAAATCATAACTGTGAACTGACTTAAGAGCAGAGTTTACTTTTTCAGATCAAATTGTTTATGGTTTTACAAATGTGATTTCTACTTGGCAACCTTTTTTTGGTAACTCGTTCCCTTATACCTCCTTGATTGAATACCTTACAGCCTAGACCTCAGTACAAAAAGGTATTGAAACATTTTTGATACATAACAGACCTCAATCTTTTTTAAAAATTAATATATTTTCAGGCGTATTTTTGTACAGTGAAAAGGGAACAATCTTGCTGTGTTTTTTCAGTAAGACTTTCAGGCACTTCTTCCCTTTTGATTTCTTTTTCTTTTCCTTTTATTTTTTTCTTTTTTTGTTTGTTTTTTTAGCATGCAAATATGTTGGTACGTTATGTCCTGGTTTAAAGGATTAAAAATTTTAAAAGTAATCCTTGCATCTAAAGGCCTTGTGGTTAAAAAAAAAACGCAAACTTTTTTGTACAGCTATAGTAGAGATTTGTTCAATATTTGTAGGTAAAGATTTATTGAAAATGGTGACATAGACCTCAGAGCTGTTCTTAGTTTGAGACTGTATGTACTGTACCATAGTAGGACCCATGTATCTCATCGCTGTGATGTGTGGACGGGGCCCCAGACAGAAGGTTTGAAACTGGATTCTCGATTTTTAGCAAAAAAGAAAAAGGAAAGGCACATAGTTTTAAATTTTCTCATTTTGTGCAATATAATCTAAATAAACAGACCATTGCATATTTAGTAGCAAATGGTGGCGAAGCAGACTCAACGCACTGTCGACATCACCGCCCGAGTTTTTGTGAGTGTATGTGTGTGTGCGTGTGCGCGCGCGTGCTGAAGCCTGTGTCTTGATTTTAATAAATCAGCAGGAACTGATAGAAGCTCGCATGGCCCATAGTCTAAGTCTACCCGGGGACCGCGTGGTCTCAGCGGCTGCGGGTGGCGGAGGGCGGATTCTGCTTGTGGAACCCTTAGGCTGGCGTGTAGTGGGCAGGCCCGGTGTCCTCCCACCTCACCCCGCCCTACATCTCCACCCCCTCCGCGGGCTGCGCGAGGGTCCGTGCGTGGTGGGGCCGAGGCTGGTGTCCACAGGGCTAGCCCCCACCACCACCGCCGCTTTTTCGGATTTTTTTTTGTCAGTTTTATTTTTCCTTTTAAACCTTTTTTTTCTCCCACCCCCCGCCGCATCGCTGCGTGCGCGCTCATTCGGATGCGGGTGAAGAGGGCCGCGCCCTTCAGTGTCCACGCGGGTGGGGCACGAGGAGAGCAAACGCGCCCGATGCCTCTTCCACAGTGGGTGGTTCGTGGCTTTGGAGTCTTGATGGAACATCTGCCTCCCGGGGCCCAGGCCAGTCCTACCTCCCCCCACCCCCAGCCCTGTCCCTCGTGGGGTCCCGCGCAAGCCCAACTCCCCGGGGCCGCGGCGCCCGCGACCGAGGAGCCGCTCAGCGGCGAATTGAAACTTGGTACCCAACAACCCGACTCTAGACCCACAGAAACCGTTACTCCTCGGGCGCTGGCCGCGGGGACTTGGCCAGCTGGGATCCAGGTACGGGCCCCACGCGAGTCGCACACTGCAGGTGGAGACCTGGTAGCCACCGAGCGGCGCGATCGCACAGCGCGCGTGAGTGGTGGTGGGGGGCGGCGTGGCTTTTCCGGGCGCTCCTCGCTCACCCCTCCATGGCGTGCTGGTGTGGGCCATGCGGAGACCTTTAAACCGCGAATAATCCCACCAGCGGTTTACGGGGGGGGGAGGGGGGGGGGGCGGTTTCTGAAGCTTAAGGAAAAGGCATTCGGAGTGTCTTGAGATCTTTACATTTGCATGTGTTTCCTGTTTTCCACCGTAAGGGAATTAGAAAGGTGTGAGGATTTGGTCTCAGAATGGAAACATAGCTGTGATTTGTATTTTAAAACTATGTGGCCGGTTTTTTGGCAGGAAAATAAGAGACAAGTCCTTGGTTGGCGATCGTAAAAAAAAAAAAAAAAAAAAAAAAATTTTTTTTTTTAAACCCTGTTAGAACTCAGGACAGGCGCTTAAATGCGCTCTTAATATTTAAAGCAGTTTAGACGAATGCATTGAGAAGATCATTCCCAATAAACTCTTTATTGAATGTCTAATACACAAGGTATTCCTGCCACTGGCTAGGCTTCAATAAAAGTTTAGCTGCATTTTCCCCCCTCCTAAGTAAGTCTTATTTTTAACTGAGCATTGACAGTATCTTAAAATGGTAACGTGGGCGTGGGCGTTGTATGCAGTCTAGCCAGTTGGGTACCCTGCCCCTTAACTAGTTCAGAGACTCGTGCATCTTTGGCGAGATTTCCATCTTCGAAGGAAAAAAAAAAAAATACCTGAACCAGCGTTCTCTTATTAATTCTTTAAGCTGTGGAAATAATTTCCAGTTTCTACATTCTCGATAATGCACCCTTTTTATTAAAAAGAAACAATACGAATGAAAGGCAGTGTGCTTCAAGTGTGCTTTGCAAATCCGTGTTATGAATGGCTACGGTCACTGGGTAAATTATTTGTAGAATGACTAGCCTTTAGCTAGGGAAAAAAAATCTTTGCAGCTCTTTTGGGCCTGGATGGTTCTTTTTAATGTTAATGGAGGGGAAGTGATTTAAATATGCATGCTCGTAGCAGTCAGGATCTGACTTAGTTGTTTTGAGAGAAGAAAAATCAAAAGGCAAGGTCTACTTTTTCTCTGGGAATTGAAACCACCATCATCTTGATACTTGGATGGTGTAAGAAATGGACATTTGTTCTTCACTTCAGAATTCAAATGAGTTTTTGCCCAAGGAATCTGGGAAATGAGGCAAATAAGTTGCTCAAATTTCAAGTAGTCGTTGAATAGAAATAGATTTCCATCCCTCAGCTTTTTTCTTCTCTGATGGGGTATTATGTATAGTCTCACCGTTTTCTCCTAATGGGCATATGTATCTTTGTGGACACTTGGAAGAGAGGATTTTCTTGTACTCTCTCGTTTCTAGAATCTTTATACTCTTTTTCCTGCGAGGTTCTCTGCTTTTAACAGATTTCTGAGGCAACTATATTTGTGCTTTTTTCTTACGTAGGAAGACCAGCGAAAATAGCTTACTGAGTTGTCAATTTTATCAGTAGATAAGAAACTTTGTTTATTACAGTTTCAGGGAAGGTTTTTCAGGATATTTCTCAGTTATTCTAAGGGCCAAATTTTATAAAAATTTCCATTAGGAATGTCAGTTTCAGATACCCTTTGTATAGCCTATGGCCTGCGAGGACAAAGACTGAGCCTTACATGTGTCCGAACAGGAATTCATAAGTCCCCAAAGTAAACGTCTCCATGTAGCGACTCTTGACGCGTTTCCTGAGCGTTGACTTATTTTAATTATCGATTCTTTCTCACTGTCCCATTCTAGTTGATTGATTCTGCCATATCCCTTGGTTTTTGATGATCTCGACATTTTTTTGCTCTTTGGTAAACGACTCAGGTTTTGTTTATGGGTTTTAACGCCCCCTTTGTGTGATGCTTACATCTTCAAGCGCAGTAATGTACTGAAGCCAAGCTCACTTTTCCACTTCCTTACGGCTGACTCCTTTTCTTCCCCCAGCTCCTTACATACCTTCATTTCTTTTTCCCATCATCGTATTTTCTTTGACACTACCTAGATGCGTTAGCTGCCTGATTACGTCATCTACACCATGTGGGTGCGGTGAGTTTATAAGAGAATTTCACAAACAAGTAGTTTTTTAGTGAACTTAAAGCAGAATTTTAAAGGAGACCTATTTTTATACTCAATAAAAGCACAAAAGTGCATAGAGCTTAGCATGGCGTACAAAGGGAAATCCGCTCATAACGTTCCATGTATGAAAGTAATAATTTTCTTGGATAGCGATATTCTTTGAAGACCCAGTGCCTCTCTACCTGTGCATAGACAGGATGGTTTCCACACACTGGGAACTTCCGGTTGCCGGCACTTGACACACACACACTTCGTCAGAGCCACCATGAGCAATAGGCAGGAGCTGCCATGTGCTTCCTGATGGCGAGCAGCTGGCCACTGGGCAACCTGGCTGTGTACGCGTGGAGGCTCCAGTCTTTCTGTTTGATCAAACTTCTTTTATGTGGTCGTGTAGACTCCATTTTTCTCTTCTGTGAAAAATGACAAAATAAAGCAATATGGCGAGTTTGGAAATACATTTGAAAGGATAGAATTTCCTCCAGGGTCCTCAAAGAGGTTTTTTTTGTTATTGTCGTTGGTTTGTTTGTTTAGTTGGGTTTTTTTTTTTCTTTTCTTTTTTAATGTGACACTTATTTTAGGAGGCACATTGCATTCCCCCTTCAAAAACAGAATGACTGGAAATAATCAAAATATAGCGTGGAAAAAAAAAGAATTTTGATCAAATGGATTTTGACAAAGGGCCCTCGATTCCATTTTTCTTCACCCAGCTTGTGTTCAAAATCCGTATGCCTCGTCCCCTGAATCACAGGGAGAAGCGTCCTGGGCCATTGTCACGGACTCCCCACTTTGTCTACTTTTGCTCCTGTACA
The DNA here is from genome assembly GCF_018167655.1 of Microtus oregoni. Taxonomy (NCBI): domain Eukaryota; kingdom Metazoa; phylum Chordata; class Mammalia; order Rodentia; family Cricetidae; genus Microtus; species Microtus oregoni. The sequence goes on along the minus strand of NW_024543093.1, from coordinate 9,419,526 downwards.
TAATGTTGTGGGTATCAGTCTTTCCCATTTGTTCTGTGACAACCTTTGTTTGAATGGACTGTTTTGAAATGGAGGCCTGTGTCTCGAGTATGGGACACCTAGTGGTCGTGGTGTCCCATCCCATAGTGCTTTGGGCCAGCTGGGACAGAGCCACCTGAAGTCTGAGGGAAGTTATTAGCATGACACCTTGAACAAGTGTTTTGTTTTTGTTTTCCAAGGCCGAGAAAAAAAAAAAAACAACTTTCACAGCCACTCCAGGTTTTGGGGAGGACTAGCTGGAAAGCCCTTTTGTTTAGAAGTCTGAGTGGGTTGTGGGGGGACCTTTTATAGAGTTTGCATGCCAGCGCAGAACCTGTTGCTGTCAGACAGAGAGAGGGAGGAGCTACCTGAGGCAGTGCGCTGGGGGACCGTGGAAATGTCCCATAGCACTAGGGAAGCAAATGCATGGCGAAATCATGTCTTCTGGTAGAGGTTATCTAGCATGCAGAGTGTAGTGTGTTGAAACTGTATGACGTTGCTGTATCAAAGTTGTAAAATTAAGCATTATTTATTGAAAACTATGTATTTTTTTGTAAAAACCTGATCACACAGAGTATCAGTGGCTTGTGCTTTGTGCTTCAATCCAACCAGCTTCGTGACCGCCCTCCTTGGAACGCAGTGTTAAATGCTCAGGGTTGAATCCATACACTCCAATGTCTCTTTCGCAGGAGTTTTTCACAGAGGAACACATTTGTTCAAAAGACCAATAAAATCGTGTGATCAATCTCCACATGTGGCTTTTATGTGACTTTTTTTTTATTTTGATTTTTTTTCCCCATTCTGCATTGGGTAACTACTGTGTGACTCCTAAAAGTGTTGTCTCGAAGCTGAGAGATTTGAACCGTCCTGATGTCTCAGCGTCCAGCCGGGACCTACAGCCTGGGCAGGACTGGGGCCCTCAGGAAGTGATACTTTGGGCAGTCTGGCGAGCTGCCCGCAGTGGACGAAGCATGGTGATGGTGTCTTGATATTTTTAACTGGCCAATAGAGTGGATTAAGAGCCTAGGCCGAGACTAGAGGGGTAGGTTAGCCTGTGTGTCCGCAGTAGAAGATGAAGGGGCTATTCAGGGGCAGTTGCTGATGTTGAATCCAATGCCAGCCAACTCAGCCAACTCCATTCCTCAGTGTCTTTTTTTTTTCTCCCCTCTATAAACAATTTACAGTGTAAATGTATTTTGACATAGAAACCATTCTGTATTGAGATTCTTGCTATAAGATGTTTTATGAAAGCCTGTAAGTGGTCCTTGCAACTATTATCAGATTTTTTTAAAGATGTGTTTACATGGTGAGTGTTTGTTGCATATTAATTAAATTTGGTTTTGTAGAAACATCTGTGTCGTATCATGACGGATCTCCACCAGCACGGCTTACACACTCACATGCTTGGCTCACACACTCAATCCTAGGTCCTTGGTTTGACCAATGTTACCTTTTAAAACACCAAAGAGTAAATCCCAGGCTCCACGTGTGGGACAGCTCTCTGGTTTTTATTTATGTGAAATATTTTTACTTCCATAATTGACTTTCTCATAGTGTCTCCATTTGGTAGGACTTGACGTTTTTTTTTTTGAGACAGATTGGTAGACTCTGCAGCCTTTCGTCTTAAAGTAGATTTTATTTATTATTAAACAAATTCACTGACATATCTAGCTAAATCACCATTGATGAGACTTTTTTTTTAACTTGTGAACATACCTTGCCCCGCAGATCTAGACTGTCCTGTAGCGCGGGAGTCTGCTGGCACACCAGGAGTGTCTCCCTTCACACCACCACTCTCCCATCTTTGAACTTGAATGGTAGCTACTGCGGGGAAAGTTACTCGCTTTGCCAGGAAGCAAATGACTCCACAAGTAGAGAGGAGCTTAGTGAACTTGATGGAGCCAATCCAAACTTTGACGTTGGTCAGAGCACCTGCAGTTTCGTTAGAATTGGTCCTTACGATACCCCAGAGTCAGTGGGAGTGGAATGAAGTCCTCAGGAACCCTTCTGCCATGTCATTGTTTATTATCTGCTAGGACCCAGTGCGAAGAGTCCAGTAACCTGTGAACACAGCTGGACTGAGTCTACGGGTCAGCATGTAGTCAAGGTAGCACCTTTAGAAGGGGGGATGCAGCTCATTTGCTATTGTGCTTGCGCAACATTCTGTGTTTGGTCCCCAACATCGCATAAACCGGGCATGGTTAGCACCTGCCCACAATCCCAGCACTGGGGAGGTGGCTGCCTCAGGAATCAGCTGGTTGAAGCCATCTGTAGCTACAGGAGTCAGCTTCAAAACAACAGTGACCCTTTAGGTGAGTCTTTCTAGGAAGCTCATCCAGCTGTCTGACTGGCTTCGTCTGTTAGCTTCCTGCAGCCCCAACTGAAAGATGTTCTAGTCTCATGCTCCTGAACAAATGGCCTTGCCCCACCCCTCCTGGAACCCCAGAGAGCAGGCTTGTTGGCTCCTTGCCACTCTGGACTGCCTGGGGAGCTAAGCCGGTCTGTTATACTCCTGGACAATGTAGATGAGCCTGAGGCTACACACAAAACTTGGTGCTTTGCTGGCCAGGCTTGAGCTGGGAAGCTGAGGAGGAAATAGGAAGTCAAGCAGTGACTGCAAACTTATATTTCAGTGGTCAGAGATGGAGAGGAGTCTAGAAAGCACCTAAGAAGCATATGGAGCCTCCAGGAAAACAGCAAAATCCCAAACAGGGCAAGTCCTCTGGACACCACCCTTCAGTTGGGCTGAGGCCGCAGGTGGCTCTTAGAACTCATTAAGAGCTTCTTGAATCACACACACACACACACACACACACACACACACCCTTAATTTTGGTTTGAATGGTAATATAATCAAGAAAAAAAAATAAAAATCCCAGTCTCATAATTTTTGAGAGGGGGCAGTACTACGGTGATCACTGAGATGTCAGTTGGAAGCTCCTGGCTGAGGCAGGGTGGTTGGTGTGATCGGCTTCCTTGGTCCTCAGCCCAGCAGACATGTACATAAGGCCTTGCAGTCATGGAGAAAGGCAAAGAGAATTCCTGTGCCCATACTGGTCACCACAGCCAAATACAGCTCCAGGTTTGGAAGAACCCACCTTACTCATCTTTCCCCTTAAATGTGGCCAGGCAAAAGCCATAGCCCCATTGTCCTGGTTCTTGGTGTGGGTCTTTTATGTCTTCCCACCTTGAGTAGATGTCCGAAAAGTTTAAATAGCTGAAGAATTAGGGATGAATGTCACATATAGGGGAGTACATGAAGGGAGTTACCAAAACTCTTTGGGAGCATTTACAAGAAGGAAACAGAAATGTTACTGGTTTTTGCAGGCTCAGACTGGACATCAAGTTGCCCTGTTTACATTTTAGCTTTATTTATAAGAAAATTTCTCATTAGGACATTCTTTGGACCTGGGCGGTGGCTCACAGAATAAGATGCTTGCTGTGTCTCACTGGAGTTCAATCCCTAGCATACACAGAAAGGTGGAAGGAGAGAAAACCAGCTGCTCGAAGTTGTCCTCTGATTTCCACATGTGTTCCATGTCACAGCCACACACACCACACACACACACACACACATACACACACACACACACACAATCATAATACGTTTTTCAAAACCGGAAGGATTGCTGCACTTTTCAGCCTGGGGTATACACGAACTGTCTTCTTAAAACATTCATTGGTTCCTATGTTGGAAATTTCTCCCACCTAGGTACTCAGGCCTGGTCTTGCCAAGTACCTCTGGCTTCCGTGAGTGTCATTTACAAAATGAAATCCTCAGATATTGTTTGTCCCTAATTCCCTCCTGAGAGTTCAGCTTTTAGTGTTCTGAATGCAGAGACTCTAAGAAGAAATGTAGAGAGGGGAACTGAGAACTTGAAGCCAACATCCAAAAGGATTCGAAGAAATGAAGAAGGAGGAAGATGGAGGAGGAAGAGGAGGAGGAGGAGAAGAAGGAGGAGGAGAAGGAGGAAAGAAAAAGGTAAGGAAAGGGGTTAATTTAGCAAGGATGCTGTAGAAAGCATACGAAAAACTCACAGCCAGAGATCCAAATGGTCCCCGGTTCATCTCTGTGTTGTGTCATGTGAAACTCAGGGTTCATGCTAGAGAGGCTAAGCCATCAGCGAAAGCTCTGGTTGGGCTCATCTTGTCCTGTTTGGGAAGGCAGGGAACTGAGAAGTCCTGCACTTAATCATTCACCTCCCCACTCTGGTGGCACTGGGAGGTCTGTAAAAATCACTTTGCCACACCCCTCTTCTCTGGGGAGTTTTTTCCTAACACAAATATTTTTGGTCCATTGAGAGTCTTTCGATTTGGGATCATCCAAGCTAAATGGGCCGAGCATCTTCTTGTGTCTTACCCCTTGGGTCTTCTCCTGATCAGGCAGGCAGTCTTCTCATATACCAGAACCACCACAGCTCAGTCCAAAGGGCTCACAAAGATAGCTGGACTGGTCCAAAGAATTTTTTGAGAGTTTGAGCCCAGAGGACAGGAAGCTACGGGGGATGGGTGTAGAGAGGAAGAGAGGGCCTTGGGAAAAAGGTGTAGCCCAAAGCAATAGAAACCTCTGGAGTTGGCCCAGAATGGTAGCTCACCCTCACCCAGCATGTGGTGAGTGTGAGCCAGTACTCCATAGCTAGGATAAAGAGAAGATGGATTATGAGAGCTACTTGCAGAAAAGAGGTGAGCCCAAAAAAGATGCAAGAAGAATGCAGTTTGGTCGTGTTTTGATTAAGAAAAGGGTGTCAGGAAGGTGAGAGGTATAGTCAGTGCAACCCACATTCCCAAGGATGGAGGAAGAGGTGGCGTAAAGCAGACCTTGGACTTCAGTGTCTGAGTCTTTGTGATTGGAAGAGGCAGATTTGAGCCAAGTCTTGTGCCTGCCCTGAGTTAATAGACCCATTTTCCCCCATCACATTCCCTTACACGACTGTGTCCCTATGACCTTGGGACCACAGGGCAGCTGGGAGTGAGAGTCTAAGGTGACCTGCAACCTCAGCAGCCTACACCACACAGTCTGAAGAAGACGGTCTCATCTCTCTCACTTTCCAACCAGAAAGGTCATTCAGGATCACGTGTTCCTCCAGTGGCAGATTGTCCTGGAACTCCCATAGAAGTGAGTCCTGAGGGGACAGTGCCTTAAGGTTTCTATTGCTGTGAAGAGACACAGTGACCACAACAATTCTTATAAAGAAAAACATTTAATTGGGCCTGGCTTACAGTTCAGACCTTTAGTTCATTTTCATTGTGGCAGGAAGTGTGATGGCATGCAGGCAGACATGGGCTAGAGAGATAGTTGAGGGTCCTACAGGACATGAACATCACATGGGGCATGGTTTGAACTTCTGAGACTTTAAAGCCCTCCCTGCAGTGATACACCTGCTCCTACAAAGGCACATCTCCTAATAGTGCCTCTCCCTATGGCCAAGTATTCAAACACAAAAGTCTATGGGGGCCATGCCTGTTCAAACTACCACTGATGGTGAGGGCCCTGCTGTTAGGGCCCATCCAGAGGCTCGGACTTTAGGGTGCAACATGACTGTCCAGTCTGACCAGCACCCTAACCTCTGCACTAAACCAAGTGGGCAGGGAGACTAATGGGATCCCCAGGGGCTCCTCAGCACCAGGGTACTGGGAAGATACATAGGTGTGCAAGATACATAAACAAAACCAGTCAAGGAGTGGGTGGGAGATCTAGCTGTGTCCAACACATACCCAGGAAGCTGCTGGTTTGGGCTGAGACCCTGGCAACAGGGAAGAGTTTCGCATCTCTGACTTCTCCGCATTTCTTTCTTTATAGGAGGTAAAGCGCAACCATATACAGTTAAATAGCGGGGTGGGAGCCTGCTCCCTTGTGTAGTGGATTTTCACCCATGGTTTTGTGCTTTGGTAACACCTGATAGATGCCATTCTCCTGCATTAAAAAAAAACAACCAAGATCTATAAAACCACAGTGGAAGGAGTGGGGGCATTGTTACCTCAGGATCTGTGAGGTAATTCATCCCAGAAAGTGCACAGGGGTCTCTGAATGTTCTTTGGAGAGACAGGCAAAGGGTCAAGGACCTTTCATGCTTTGTGTCTCTCAGTAAATCCTGGAGACATAGAGAACCTTAAACAAAGAATCAGAAATCATTTTTAAATATATTTGATTTTTACAATAATTCTGTCATGACAAAACTGCAGGACCTTGGCCTTTATTGTCTGTGAGGGACTTCATGGGAAGACCATGCTCTGCAATGCCTAGGAGGCTCCCTTCCACTGAAGTGGTCTCCAGAGAGGTCATCGGCATCCTTGGCAGCCTCATCTGAGAATATCATGGCTCACGTCATTTCCCGCTAAACAACCCTTGCTAAAGACAAGAGAGACAGGATCCTTTCCTAACACTTCATGCTTGGATCAATCATCTTGTCTGTACGTACTTTAAAGACATAACATCCTTGTTGGAATGCTTGCTCACAGACTTTGAAGGAGAGATCTTAGGTGAGGTTATTAGGGAAGTGAGGTGAGAGGGCCTCCACTCCAAAGGGAGTAGAAATCCTAAGTTCTCTCTTCTGGAAGGAGTACCAGGTGGTGTTTGGAAGAGTGGCCCCCAATTCTGTTGAGCTACCAGTCTGACTGTGCAAGCTCGGATCATTCATTTTGTCTTGAATTGATTGCTGACTGTCTTAGGGTTTCTATTGCTGTGACGAAACACCAAGACCAAAAAGCAAGTTGGAGAGGAAACGGTTAGTTTGGCTCATACTTCCACATCACTGTTCATCCCTGAAGGAAGTCAGGACAGGAGCTCCAGCAGGAGCAGGATCCTGGAGGCAGGTGTTGATGCAGAGGCCATGGAGGGTGCTGCTTACTGACTTGCTCCTCATGTCTTGCTCAGCCTGCTTTCTTATGAACCCAGGACAACCAGCCCTTGGGTGGCACTATCCCCCATGGGCATGACCTCCAACACTGATCAGCAGTTGAGAAAATCCCTTACAGCTGGGTCTCATAGAAGCATTTCCTCAACTGAGGCTTCTTCCTCTCTGATGACTCTAGCTAGTGTCAAGCTGACATACGAAACTAGTCAGTGCCATGACTCAAGTGAGCCACCCTGCGATTCTTTTTAGCCCAATAATACAAATCAAATAGCCACTATATGTTTGCAGTGAGTGCTGACTTACAGGCGTTCATGACTCTCCGATTCCAGGTGCAGGGAATGAACAGAATAAAGACAACAATGTCCTCTGGATGAAGGAAGCCAGCACTCACCAAAGGATCCACCTTCAACATTTTGACTCATCTAGTGGAGTGGTGGTCACACATAGTGACCACAGACGCTCTCTGTTTTTTTTTCCCCTTTGGGGTGAGTCTGTGAGTTTAAAGCCCCCAGTTGCTCTGCCCTGACTGAGCTATAGCCACGAGTATCAGAAGACAAGACAGCAAAAATGTGGCTTCCCAGGCAAGCAAATTCTTAGTCTCAAATTTGATCTAATGATTTGACTTTGCTTCTTGAGACAAGGTCTTGTGTAGCCCAGGCTGGTTTTGAATCGCTATGTGGCTGAGGATGTCCTTGAGCCTCCTCCCCCAATTCCAAATTTAGGTTACTACCACGACTCCTGGTATATTAAGATGGAATTCAGCACCCCATGCGTGTTGGGTAAGTGCTATATCAAGGTAGAAGCTTGAAGCAGAAATCATGAGGAACACTGCTTACTGGTTTGCTCCTCCTGGCTAGCTTTAGCATACTTTCTTATACAGTTCAGGTCTATCTGCAGGGAGTGACACCACCCCAGTGCGCAGTACCCTACCAAATCAATCATTAATCAAGAAAATGTGTCACTTACGTGCCCACTGGCCACTCTGATTGAGGCTCTCTGCGCCTGTATGTCTAGGCTTGTGTGGAGCTGGCAGAAATTAACCAGCCCACCAACTAAGCTACAGCCCTAGTTCACTTTGACATGGTTCCCTTTGTGCATTGCTGTGCTGTTTCAATTGTAAAGTTTCTCTTTGAGGAAACATAAATGTGCCTCATCATTTACAGAGACACCAACACTTCCTGAAAGAGGACACCGGCTTCCAGAGAAAACCAACAAGCAGACAGATTGACCTGCTTTCTCCATAGCTCTCCAGAGCGTCTGGAGAAAAGCCTCACATGGGTGCAGCCTCTCAGTGAGTCCATCCGACTCTGATGCTGCTGAGTCACAGATAGCTTCTACAAACCAGAGAACTGGATGAGAGGGGAATCATACAGACCTACATTGTATCAAAATACCGTTCCTCTGAGTCACCAAGCGAGACATCTATTAATACACATGCACACAAATGCATGCATGCACGCATAATGACTGTGGTTCTGCTTCTGCCACTGTTTGCAAAGGATACTCTGCCTTTAGGGCTGTGGTCAGATGAGGGAGTTTGGGAGGGCTTTCCTGCCGTGGCCATGTGACACACAGAGCTAGGATGAAGAGAAAACAGACAACCTTGACTGGGGGACAGGAACAGAGCTAGTTAGGACCCTGCAGGGATCAAAGGCCCCCAGAAGTACAATTAGCTTGCTTCCTAGCCCAGAGGATGGGCACAGAAAGATGTGGAGCTAGGGGCAGGAAATGCTTACAGGTGGATCCTTGCTTTTGCTGTGACCCAGAACACTCGCTTCGTAAAGAATTTCTTCTTTTTAAGCCTCTCTATGCAGGTCCCATCCTTAGACTGGACATCCATGTTGTGGAGATACAGTGGGAGAGTTGGAAATCAAAACAGTAATTTTTCCACACCTGGATCCTCCCATTGTGGGTTGGCTCCATGGCATTGTTGGCAATAAATAGGAAACTGGATAGGCCTAGAGAATCGTCACAGAGACACTAAACTGGGCTCCATCCATTTCTTTCCTGCAAATGGACATGCGCACCTTCTGCTGCTCAGTCCTGAGGATGGGAGCCAGGATCACCCGGTCCCAGAGTTAGCATCACAATAGATGTTTGCCTTTGAGCTCTTAACCACCTGCAAAACACAGATCACAATGCTTGTTTCCTGGGAGCCTTGGTTGTTTAATGAGCTTTCGTAAAGGTCTTTGGCACCTTCTGACAAGATGTGATAAGAAATGCTACACCTGGGTCCCCAACGAAGAGATAAAAGGCAGAAACCCAGTGTGGGATAGAGAATGGGTTCTGTGCCTTCTTGTACAGAGCAAAACAAATGAACATATTCCACTAGAGACAACAAAGCAAGCAAGCAAACAAATAAATAAACATCACAGGGCTGAAGCAATGGTTCTGCTGTCAGGAGCACTGGCTGCTCTTCCTGAGGACTCAGTTCAGTTCCCAGCGCCATAGGGTGCTTTGCAAGCATCTGTAACTCCAGTTCCGGGAAATCCGGCCCCCAGTCTCAGAGGGCACCAGGCACAGGGTGCACATATAGATATGCAGGCAAAACATCCATACACATAAGGTAAAATTTAAAAACAAATTTTCCTACCTACCTAATTCTAGGAAACAGTTTTTAAAAGTATAATAATATGGAAAGCTAATCCATATACAAAGTAAAGGGAATTGTGGAAATGACGAATGCAAAAAAATTAAAATTAAATAAATAAATAAAAATTAAAAATAGAAAATAAAAAAGAAATGACTAAATACGGGTGACACCTCAGAATCACTACGTCAACACAGGCATATGCAAGAGAAGGTAGAAATAGAGGAAAAACTGCGGCTAGATGCTAATGACACGCACTCTGTGCAAGGAACACATACATGGACAACCCAGCACAGCTGCCCTCAGGAAGCTTCCACCTTCTTAATTAAACTAGACCTGATCAAGAACCAACCAGGCTTCAGAAAACCAAGGGGAAGACCCTGCACAGCCCAAATTCAAGATAGAAACCACATGATCTAATCCAGATCTTTGCCCATGAAAAGATAATTAAATGAAAAATAATTATTAACGAAGATGGGAAGATCTTAGGCCTCGCATGCCTCTGCCTGTGTTCTGTGCACTTAGATCAGAGCTAGCTCAGCGGAGTGTGGTGCAGTGGCTGTGCCCTCCTGTGAGTCCTGCATCTTTTCTATATGATTGCATAACCTTTTTCAAGCTCACGACGTTAGTATTATGCTGTGATTACCTCTTGGTCTTAAGTGTCTAGGTGTACTAGCTGAATCATTTACTCCCAGTAAGATTTCTCTAAGGGAGAAATTCAATAACAAATTTTGCTTTTCTTTATTTACTTTTTTAAAAGACGTGGTATCGCTTTGTCGTTCATGATGCCTGGAACTCACTACATAACCCAAGTTGTCCTCCAACTTCCCAAAGGCTAAGATCACAGGCATGAGCCTCATTGTCCTGCCTTTACAGCCATAACTTTTGAGCTCCTGACCAGCTGATGGGGGTTAGCCAGGTGTGTTGCAGTATGGGGGACCCCTCAACACCACCGGGAGGGCTGCTAATAAGTGACTCGCTGGCAAGACAACATGAGCGTCCCATCATCTGTGGTTCTATAACGCTGGCACCATGGATCTCAGTTTGCTGTGTTGTGGGAAGGAATAGCCTTTGGAGAGAACAAGGGGTGGGGAAGCCACTTTACTGGCCTGCCCTGTGGTATGCCTTTCTTTTCTCCCTGCTTGTCCTGCCCTTACCCTGTAAAGACAATCCTTGACCGCTGATCAGCCAATCTTATCAATTGGTAGGAAAAATAGGGAATTTGCCTTTTTTTTTTTAGAAAAGTAATTTAAGCTTGATCCCCATTGCTTGTGCCCGTCCCCCCATGAGGCAAATTTTACAAATAAGCTTACAAAGCTCCCTGTGATTGCTCTATTCCCTTGATCGATCGGGCTTCTGCGAGCGCTGTGTCTTTGTTGCTATTACGGTTGGTTATTTTTCTTTTGGTTTGTAAAGGGTTTAATAAGCTTCAGGATGAAAGACATTGTATAATGAGTCTTATTATTATGTTTAATGCGCTTTGTTACTTAACTTTTTAAAACACCCTGGTGAAAGTCGCTCATTTAGTTTCCGACATGGAGAAATATTAACATATTAGTATAGTCATAATTGTGTTGTACCACAGTTAGAGGGTCAGCACTGGGAGCATGATGGAGGCCAGGCAGGCGTTAGGAACATATGATAGGTAACAGCAGATGGTGGACACCCTGCCTGTGTACAGAATTCTCTTGGACATCTCTGAGTCTTCCCCCAGATCCTGGGGGAAAAAAGCAGGCACCCTATGCTGAAATTGCCTGATGCTGAATAAGACTCTCTGAAATATTAGCAAGATTCAAACAATGCTGATAAAATATTTACTAGCTATTACTCTTCTTGACCCACTAGCAGAGTTCACTAATGGACTTGGGCTTCCTAAGCGGAAAGCTATTTCTTCAGCATCTAGACCAGCAGCTTCCGCTCAGGCACATCTGCAGTGCTGGAGCTCCCGAGTCCCACTGTCATGTCTGGAGCAGAACTACATTCCCTGTCGTCTAGCACCACACTCGCCACCTCCATGTCCTCACCAGCGGCAGAAATTATCTCTCGTTAGAGACTAACAGACGCATTCATCGTGCAGCTGACAGTCAGCAAGGCTGCAGAACCTGGCTTGCAAATAGAGAAGGAGGAAGTTGAGGCAAAGCTGGCACCTCCGTGCCAATGGTGCCTGAGCAAATCGCCCTCAGCAGCCACCCAGGCAGTTGTGCTGGGGCCACTCCTGCCATCTTTGCATCCGTGAACACAGATGTGGCTCACTACTGTCTCCACTCAGCATCATGGGGCTCCATCCACCTCTGAACTCGGGTGCGCGAGTGAGTCTTGTCCTGGGCTGGGATCTTTTGAACTTTAGTTTCCACAGGGTGAGGCAGGTGTGACCTCTCTTCTGAGACTCAGCACTTCCAAGTAGGGTGCTTCTTAAGGACCTGGAAGGGGAGAAGGTTGAAGTAGGGAGAATAAAACCACAGACAGATGGGTGCCCCTTGTCATTTGTGTCTGTAATGCATGAAGTGCGCAGACCCATGTAGACACAAGGTTATACACATGTGGTGTGCATTGTTATTTCCCAAGTTCCTGTACCAACTTCCTAACATCCATGGAAAGGATTTAACTCTTCTCCCAAACCCTTCATGGGAAATCTACTTAAAAATAGTAATCTTGCAGGAAACCGTTTTTACTATCTGAGGCATCTCTGAATGAGAGAAACAGGAATGAAAGCATACGTACGTTGATGGTTTTTATAGTCTCACATTACAGAGAATTTTAGACTTTGGGAAAGGGTGAGGCCGAAACCAAAAAAAGCACACAGCATTAGAGGATCAGAATAGGGCACTGTGAAATGGGGGTGCTGGAGAGGTGGCTTGGTGATCAAGAAGGACTTGAGCTTGGTTCCCTGCACCCAAGCTTGGAGGCTCACAGTTACCTGTCACTCCATCTCCAAGAGCAGCTAACACCGCCTTTGGGCCTCCACAGACCTCCGCACTCTCCTGCGCCTACTTACACAGGCCATGTCTTTTCCTGTCTTCCTCCCAGTTCCCCGGAAATGATAGACGACACAGCCGTAACCATGGTAATAGCATCGGAGAAGAAGGCTGCTCCGAGGGCTGGAGAGTCTGCCACTCTCTTTACAACTAAGTAGGAACTATGGAGACCCTAGAGCTGGGACAGGATGCTGTGTGGGACTTGGGACCCCACCTTGAAGCCCCGGCACAATGCTCACCATTAACCAGCGGCAAACTATCTCCAGGGAACAGAGTCTGGGTTTGGGGAAGTTGAGGAAATCTAAGCTCAGTTGAGTCAGTCAGGCTGCCATATCTGTCTCTCCCTTCAGAAAGCATGAATGTGGAACTAAAGCCATATCAAGATTAACACACGATTAACAAGAACTCCATTGGCAGAGAAAGATCAGAAACCCATCCACTCTCTGGGCTACATAAGGCAGACAGTGTATGTACATGAGCCTGGCGACCCAAAGCTTTTGAGAAAATGCCCTTCCCTGCTCAGTAACCTACTCCCAGTCTCCGATATGTTTTCTCTTTATTAATAAACCATCTGTTGTTACTGTCTTATGTGTGTCCTTGGTACAATCCTTTGTCCTGGGACACAAGAACCCAGGAACTTGGGCAGCTATGGCAGGACCTGGAATTGGCTGTCACCTCCAGTGCGTTTCCCTCAGAGTTAACGCACGTCTGCAGCAATGACTGAAGAGTCACAGGAGTGACCTGCAGTGGGCAGATGAGCGACAGACAGCAGCAGCCAGGTGGAGATGGCTGTGCTGGGATCCTGTTTCTGTTCTCACCTCAGCATCTCAGAAGGTAATTTATGACAAACTTCAAGGCATCCAGAGGCACAAAGTGAGAGAACAAACTGTGTGCCCCAGAGGGAGTGATTGTAGCCAGAGCCGCGTTCTTTAGGATATAGTATTTACCTTATTACTCTTTCCACACATTTTTTCTCTTTTGTGAAAATGACAGCTGTTTGTTGTTGCTGTTTTCCAAGACAGGATTTCTCTGTGTAGACCTGGCTGTCCTGGAGCTTGCTCTGTAGACCAGGCTGACCTCGAACTCAGAGATCCAAATGCCTTTGCCTCCCAAGTGCTGGGATTAAAAGCTTCTGCCACTACCGTCAAAGATGGCAGCTATTTTTAAAGTGCACAATTCTTAAATTTTAATTCGAACAGGCACAAAGGGGGAAAATGTTAAGTGGAATGAAATGAAAGAAGTCCCAGGGGATTTTGTTTGTTTGTGTGTTTTTCTTTTTTTTGTTTTTGTTTTTCCGGTTGCAGAGTGTGTCCTCAGCACAGGCAGAGTTTTCAGGAAAACTCCCCACCAAGTGAACTCTTACTACCAGGATGTAGTGCTCCTGGGAGTGGCCTCTTCCAATCAGAACGCACTGGGCTCTTTACGGATGACGTGATCTACCTCATGTCTCTGTTGCTATTCTGACCCTAAAGCAGCTTCTTTATTTGGCACCCACTTCCTGGTCTCTATCCCTCTTCTAGGGAGGCAGAAACTGACGCAGAGACCATGGAAGAATGCTGTTGACTGGTTCACTATGGTTTAATCCCTACCAGCTTTCTTACTGTGGCAATGCCCACAGTGAGGTGGGCCCGCCTACCTCAATTAGCAATCAGGAAGACTCTCCACAGACATGCCAATCTAACAGGGGCCACTTCTCAATTGAAGTTCTTCTTCCCAACTGGCTTTAGTTTATGTCATGCTAAAAAGAACTGGTAAGTACACAGGGAAAACAGTCACACCTTTGAATCCTCAGTGGCACCCAACTAGAAAGGCTGACTGCTTGTTGATAGATCCCTCATCTATCACTCCAGAGACCAGGCCATTACCAGGGTACCTACTGTTTACTGAAGTAATAATCACACAGTCCAGGGCCCAGGATGGATGTGCTGCCCCGGACACTCTTTGTGCCATGCCTCTTCAGAAGTCATTGACTGAGAGAAGTCATGTGGTCTGGTCCAGGGCTGCTAAGAGGAATGACCACGAAGGCAGGAGTGGGAGAACCAAGCCTTCATGGTGGTGTGGAGGTCCTTCTGTCTATGTGTTGCTTTTATTGGTTAATAAATAAAGTACCTTGACCTGTTGATAGGGCAGAATTTAGATAGGCGGGGGGGGGGGACTAAACTGAATGCTGGGAGAAAGGAGGCAGAGTCAGGGAGAAGCCATGTAGCCCCTATGCCAAACTTTACCTAGTAAGCCACAGCCACATGGTGATACACAGATTAATAAAGATAGGTTAAAATAAGATGTAAGAGTTAGTCAATAAGAAGCTAGAGAGAATGGGCCAAGCAGTGATTTAAACAATACAGTTTCTGTGTAGTTATTTTGGGAGTCTGGGCGGCCAGGAACAAACTAGCAGCTCTCCTTACAACACAGAGGATTGGGTCCAGCAGGCTGCTTGTGTTAATGTGAATATTAAGAACTTCTATTTTTAAATCACCTGTAACAGAACACAATGTCTACTTAGTAGCTCGCTTTGGGTGTCAGGTTTGCTACCGGACAACTGGGATCAGTTAGTCAAGTCCTGCTTAATCGTTCAGGATTTTCCATGAGTCACAGTGAAGAACTCAGTCTAAAGGAAAAACGCAAGGACACCGCAGTCGCCTGTATCTGAAATGGCTACCAACCTGCTCCTATCCTGCATCCTGCCTGGCTATGCCGTTAACCATCCCTGGAGATCTGGGGCCTTGTTTCCCTGTAGGTTACCAGGCCACACACTGTTCTCAGCTAGAGAAAGGGAAGATGGCAGGCTTCTCCCTGTGGAAACCTCCATGCACTTTCATTGCTGGAGTTAAGACCATGCAGGCTCCATGTAGCTCCGCCCCCAGCCACACTCCCCCTAGTAGTCTATAACCTTCCCAGGCTGTCTTCACGTAGGGGGAGAAAGCACTGCACAGGCAAAACTCCAAGGGGAAGTGAGGGAAGTGGAAGCGCCTGTGAGCACCGAGGTGGTAGCTGGGCAGTAAGGCCTCCTCAGTGTGAAGCTACGGCAATGGCTCCACTGATTGTAAAGAGGGTCAGGCACTGCAAATCAACCACTCTTTCCGGTACAGAGAGAGGAAGTTCTACAAAATAAAAATGCAGTCAAGGAATGGACCTCAGGAGAGAGAAGGGGCTGGGAAGCAGTTGAGGCTAAGGTGTTCGCCTGAGCTGGGGGTTTGGACTCCACCTCCAGTATCAAAAAGAAAATAAAACCACAGGAGGCTCTATGCTGAGAGCCCAGTCCTGCATAGCCTGGGGTTATTTTCCCACACCTTGAAGGTGTTGTAAAGTGGAAAGCTGGGTTAGAGGCATTTGAATGTGTGCAGGGGAGCCCTGCAAGGCCTGAACATCTGGCTTTGTCACTAAACTTACAACATGCATAAGAAGCTGAGGGCGTGCTAAGTAAGATACTACCTCATCCTGTAGAAGCCGTGGGACTTCTAAGAGCCTAGTGCTTATTTCTACTATGGCCTTTACGTAGCACTAAAGTCCGTGTGCAGTTTCTGAATCTTGCATCACACAGATGAGAAAAGCTGTGGTCTTTCCGACAAATTCCAGTGCCTCGGTGACCTAGAGATGGGATGGAATCCTTCCCATCTTTCACTCATAGCTTCGCTGTCCTCGTGGAAATACTTTAGGGTGATATCTGCAGCTCAGATAAAGCATAAACAACTTGATTGTTTATAAACTGTTAAATTCTATATAAACAAAAACTAGACTATCCCTCAAGGATATTACCGTTGGCACTGCTTTGCTGTCCTATCAGGTGCTGCACCCAGATGGACAGATATGTAAATGAGTGACTAGAGAGAGGGATGGGAGAGTGGTAGGTAGACGGATAGGTAGAAGATAGATTGATAGAAGGGGGCGATGGGTGGATGGGTGAGTAGATAGATAGGTAAGTAAATATATAAGTAGATGGACAGACAGAGGCTAGATAATGTAACCATGGTGTACTTACAGAATATAAATAAATCTCTGTTCCTGCACAGCTTTTAAATGGGTCAGATGTTAAATAGTATCTGAGATGCAGTGTTCATCATTAAAAGCCATAGGATTTACTAGCTCCAGGTGCTACGTGTAGTGTATATAATAGGTTTGATACTTACCATAGTCATCATGGCAGAAGGACCCCCAAGTCCTGAAGGACTGAGTAACTCCTGAGGCCAGCAAGTGGTGAAGGAGGAGTCTAAACCAGGCCTGCCTAGAATCAGAACTGTGCTGCCAATGGACAGCAAGTCTGTTCTTGATTCTTCACAGAGGAAATATTCGAGTTTTCTGTTTGGAGGAAAGGCTTTTTGTTTTCTTTCTTTCTTTCTCTTTAAGACATGTTGATGTTAAGTTTTTTTGATTTTTCAATTTATGTGTCTGAGTATTTGCCTGCCCATGCATATGTGGACCACACAGGTACCTGGTGCCTGTGGCGGTCAGAAGAGGGAGTAACATCCTCTGGAACTGAAGTTTCAGCTTGTCGTGAGTCACCCCATGGGTGCTCAAAACAGAATCCAATCCTCAGCAAGAACAGCTGGTACTCTTAACCACTGAACCATCATTACTCTAGTCTAGCCCACATGTGCTAACTCCTGTGACCGACTGACTATTACTGAAATTACCAGGCATGAGTGAGAAGGAAGTATGAAACACAGAACAAACCCACATAGAAATTTATTAGAGAATACGCGTACAGGCCTGGAGAAGTTGGTGTGCAGAGAGAGAGGGATGAAGATGGCGTCCAGCTTTGAAAGGCTGCCTAGCCCATGCCCACAGGGGCGTGACATGGCTACATCATACGCAGAGCACAGAGTTCACGCATGTGTGCAAGGGCTCATGTAGCTGCATCATATGTAGGTGATGCAACCATTCTGCACATGGGTCATGCAGGGGTTTTTAAGGTCCCCAGGGCAACTAAATATTTTTGCCTGAGGGCTTGTCCGCATATGCGTGGCCATGGAACCAGGAAGTGTCAACCATGCTGGTTTGGCTAAAATCATAACTACCATCATAAGTAACTAGTTACTTCTACAAAATTGTCTAGGGTCAAGTTAGACTATGGGTCCCCCTAAGGGAACAGCCTAGCAGAGCCAACCTTTTTTTTCTTTTCCCAGCTTTTCTCAGTTCTGGCCTAAGATGTTTCTTTTTCTGCTTCATTTTGCTAAAGGGGAAACCCCTGCAGAAATGGAGCAATCTCCTCTGGCTCTGGCAAAAAGTTACTTTTTCTGCTCCACTCCTAAGGGAGTTTCCCAAAAGATGTACCTGCTTCTTCTGTTTTGTTCTGCTCAGCCCCCCCCCCCCCAAGGGAACATCTCAGCAAAGGTTCTTCTGTTCCACTAAGGCCAAAGATCCTCACCCAGAACTCTTTTTAAAAAGAGATTTGAGGAGGAGGAGTCCAGGAGAATGACTGCCTCTGTCAGGGTGGTGAAGGACAGCCAGCAACTGAACTGGCAGGGGGACTTATACGGGACTTCTTAGGGGCAGAATTTTCCCAGGGAGAAGACTTTCTGCTCAGCGATTGGCTAGTTCTCTTTTACAGGGATTGGTTGGCTTAACTGGTCAGAGGCAGAGTTGGCTCTGGTTTCAGGACCAAACTGTCTCTTTCACTGGTCCGTTTTAAGTGTTTTGGCTCTATTTTTAAGGCTAAGGTGTATTTCTTCCACTGACTGTGTTTCTAGGGCCCAAGTGTGTTTCTTAGGTTCTGGGTTCAACAATACTGTTTCTTTCACTAGCTCTCAGGGCCAGAGTTGGTTTCTTTCACTGGGTCTGAGTTCAGGGCCAGGATAGGTTTCTTGGGCTGGCCCTTTTACCCTACAATAACCAAACTGTATTCTTGTCTCTGTCTCTGGCATTACACCTAATCAATGAATGTTTCCAGAGACTCAAAGATTGGACTCTTTCTAAACCTCTTACCACTGTGGTAGAATGGAGTGGATATTTGCCTTTAAGACAAAGTAGCCTTTAAAGAATCAGTGTGTGGAGGTGATCTAGAATCTAGTCATCAGCTTACAAGCTGCCTTCAAAACTGCCCCCATCTGGACCCCTTATAAATAACTTTTCATGGACCTTTTCAAGAATCTTTCTTTCCTCAACAGTCATCTGTATGTGAACAGTTTTGTGATAGGCACAGGCCTCAAGTTCTCAGCCAGAACAACTAGCAGAGGTGAATACCTTTGTGCCAGACCCTACAGGCCTTGCATAAGATGGTATTATCATTATGGGTGTGAAAAATAACACTCAAGAAGACTTAATAACTCTCCTTCTGCATCCAGCTGTGATGGAGGTGGGTCATCTTTCTAATTGTTGTTTCATTGGTTAACTAATAAAGAAAACTGCTTGGCCCTGATAGGACACAAAATTAGGTAGGTGGAGTAGACAGAACAGAATGCTGGGAAAAAGAAGCAGATTCAGGGAGTCACCATGATTCTCCCACTTCAGACAGACGCGGGTTAAGACCTTCCCTGGTAAGCCACCTCGTGGGCTACACAGATTATTAGAAATGGGTTAGATCAATATGTAAGAGCTAGCCAATAAGAGGTTATAACTAATGGGCCAAGCAGTGTTTAAAAGAATACAGTTTCCGTGTAATTATTTCGGGTATAAAGCTAGCTGTGCAGGCGGCTGGGTGCAGGGAATGCAGCCCACAGCTCCTATTACAACAGAGTGGCGCCTGACGTGATGGACTAAATCCACTTAAAAACCTAAGAGAGCTTAATTTTAAACAGAGAAAAAACAGAGTTTAATGCAGAGTTTTGCTGTTTGTTGGTGGCGTGCCGTAGAGAAATTTCCTGATTCGGCAACAGCAGCAGAAAAAAAGCTGCATCATTTTAAAGCGTGGCTTCCTGGGACTGTGCTGCCAGTGCAAACTCTGACTTTAAAGTATTTCAATGGCTTTTATGGGACTGGATGTTTGTGTTCCTACTTGGGATAGGAAGGAGAGTGCTCTGAGACTGTGCCATGGCTCAGTGCTCCCAGCCTGCACCTGGGCAGCTGGCAGAATCAGGCTTAGGCAGTTGGAAGAGCATGGCAGATTCCTGTCGCCATACAGAGACGTGTTTTCAGACTGCGCAGTGCTCTGCATGTCAGATTTGGCTGTAACTTGGATGAAAAGAGTTTCTGTGCCGCACGCTCAGTCTCAGAGTTAAACTGCTGAGTGAGGCTCCAATGTGGACTGCTGTGTGCCTGGAACTGTATGTGGCTCAGGCACCAAATGGCTCTGAGGCAGGAGCAGCTCAGCTCCACCATGCTGAACTGTGCTGGTCTCAGCCAGGAACTACTGTAATTTCCATAATAACAGCACAGTTAAGGTTTAGACTGGGCAGGACACAGGCCGTACTGTATTACTTCTACCTGGTGCAACTTAAGTTTTTAAGAACTGCTTAACATTTTAAGAAATGCTCCTGGATAGTAAAAAAATTACAGATTCACAATAAAACAGATTCAGACAGACCACTAAATGGATCACAGTGTTGGATGAATGTACGTGGGTTTGAGAGAGAGAAAAAAAATAGAGAGAGAATAAAGTTAATGCCTTTAAAAAAAAAGATAAAGTCTTTAAGGAGACAGAGTACAAATAGTTATAAATTATAAGAAATAAAGAAAAATAAGCCACGTAAAAATGGAAAATTCACAGAGAGTCTGGATTATGTACATTGTGTTTTCTTTAAAATTTTTGACTGTGAAGGAGCTAAATACAGAGAAACATTTCATTGTTTGGTCTGCCAAACTACATGTATGTTCTAAAGGTATTATGATTTCAGAATTTGGGTCTAAGGATATGATGCTTTGGAGAGGGTCTTCTTTTGTTTTCACAGAGAATGAGACCCTGTGGATTGCGTCTATCCCAATATGGTATGATAGACCACGCCCTCCTGAAAGGTTGTTGTGAACACCCTCAAAAAATTACTTTGCTCAGCTGCCGACTGAAATGAACCTAGCTGACAGGTTGTACCATAAAAGACCTGAATAACATAACAGCGCCCCCATTCAGCAGGAAGCAGTTTGGAGAGAAAAAACTGAGCCCATGTTCCCAAATATTGTTTATAAATGTTCTTTTACATTTAAAGGGGGATATGATATAGATATGAATAATTTGCATTGGTATAGATTTTAAGGCCAATTTTGTTATATGTATATGTATTTCTGCTCTTGATTAAGGTATTGTGATTGTGTAGTTTATTTAAGAATGTAATGTATAATTAGGAAATATAGGTTGTTAATGGATAATCATCAATAATAGTCAAGCTTGTAGTCATGTTAGTTAGATTTTCTAGATATATAGAGATACATTTCAGTTGGATAGGCATTCTTCATATCTTTCAAAACTGCAGAATATGGCATTTTAAATATTTATTTATTTATTTATTATGTATACAATATTCTGTCTGTGTGTATGTCTGCAGGCCAGAAGAGGGCATCAGACCTCATTCCAGATGGTTGTGAGCCACCATGTGGTTGCCGGGAATTGAACTCAGGACCTTTGGAAGAGCAGGCAATGCTCTTAACCACTGAGCCATCTCTCCAGCCCAGAATATGGCATTTTAAATGTTTTAATAATTTAGGGCTTTTCATGACAATGAGACACGTCTGCTCCTGGCAGCACCAATCTACTTCAAGAGGAAGATGGGCATCGAAGAGGCTCCTTATGGAGTTTGATAGTCATTTGGGCAAGAAACTGCTCTTGCCTGGACTGTTGCATGAACTGGACACAAAGAACCCACAGAGAGAGGACTACTGAACTTGCCTAAAGGTGAGATAGTCTTTTGGGGTTCCTGATTCATGAAAGAGTCTGCGAGACATTCTGCAGGACACAGCAGATAATGACTCAACTGCCTTTGAAATTTCCTGCTTCATGGAAATGTCTGCTGGATACTATGGCCTGTAGGCTGAAGATGGATGCCCCAATGGTACAGAGGAACTTTGAGTGACTGTCCAGGCAGTGAGATGTCTCTGTCATTTCTAGAGTTTTGACTTCTTGTTTGCTTAGGTAATATTATATCCTTCTGGAGTCTTTGATGGAGTTGAAAAATGGATAGTTATAGTTTTCCTTAGTTATGATAAAAGATAAAATAGATATAAATATTGTAACTGTAATTCTTGCTTGATAACTGTTTTGTTATATGTAATTTACTATGTTAAAGTGAAAGCCTTTCTTCTTTGTTTAAACAGAAAAAGGGGAAATGATGGAGGTGGGTCACCTTTCTATCTGTTGTTTCATTGGTTAATTAATAAAGAAAACTGCTTGGCCCTGATAGGACACAAAATTAGGTAGGTGGAGTAGACAGAACAGAATGCTGGGAGAAAGAAGCAGATTCAGGGAGTCACCATGATTCTCCCACTTCAGACAGACGCAGGTTAAGACCTTCCCTGGTAAGCCACCTCGTGGGCTACACAGATTATTAGAAATGGGTTAGATCAATATGTAAGAGCTAGCCAATAAGAGGTTATAACTAATGGGCCAAGCAGTGTTTAAAAGAATACAGTTTCCGTGTAATTATTTCGGGTATAAAGCTAGCCATGTGGGCAGCCAGGTGCTGGGAATGCAGCCCACAGCTCTTATTACAACACAGCTGTGCTCTGAAGGGCCCTCCCCTGGGGACACTGGGTGGAGGTGATTCAGTGCTGTGCTGCCTCATGAGGCTGGCCTAACTCTCCATGCTAGGATTTATTAAATTTCATTTCTTTTCTTTAGATGCAGTTGTGATCCCCAGCATGTGAGAAGCATGCTGGCCTTCTCTTTTTGAAGATATTCATCATCTTCCATCCAACTGGCTCTCTTCAAGGATACAGGTATGCCCCGGATCCTCAGAGGGGTCTCTGATTCTTTAGCCAGTTTCATCATTCTTTGTCTCCATGATAACTGGACTTGGAGAGGCACTAGACAGACCTTGGAAGGGCTCATTAGACAAGAAGATTGATTTGTGTGCAAGGTATTTGCCATAGAGTGCTACTGGCCATGTTTACTACTGGACTATGCTCGGCTCTGGCAGCCTTTCATTTCCTAGAGTCCTCTAGGTCCTCCAATGGGAAGCACATATATTTTCTTTCACTCAGGGTGACTCTTGGTAAGTTAGGTTCTTCGGCTTCTGTGATCTTTGCTATGATTATTGTGTGGCCCAGAACATGGACCATCCTTTCTTCCATCCCAGACTCCATTCCCTCTGCCCACTATTGATATCAACACCCTCATTTTGTTCCTCGAGCCAACAAGGACACTGTTTCCAAAGCCAGAACACTCAGGAGCCTGCTGGGGAAGGCAGACACCCCAATCCAGGCATTCCTGGATCCAGACCACCTCATGCTAGCACCTCAAGGTGCTTTACCTGTCTCAGTTTCTCCATTAAAGAGTGGGGATGGGGGATGATATGTGTCTGCATGTGCTTAGTTGAACACTTAGCAGCAGCCAGTGCTAAGTACGCAGAGGATACTTTTGTTAGCTTCCTCTGTGTGTGTGTGTGTCTGTGTGTGTATCCAAGTGTCTTCTGTGTATGTGTACGTATGTGTACTATCTCAGGTGTGTGTGCGTGTGTGCACACTTGCTCAAGTGCATATACATGTGCTTCTAGTGAGGCATAGATACACCCGAAGCTAGTGTCTCTAGGATGAAATCACTTCTTCCCCCTCTCAACCTACAGCTCTTCCAGAACTCAGCTTCCCTCCAGTCTCTCTTACCCTATGCCCCATGCTGTTGGGACCTGCAGCTTCTCCCCATGACCTCTGCACTAACCCCGAAGTGATTGTGACACTGTGATCTCCTTGAGGTCAGGGTCCCTATCATGTGTTTGTATTTTTCTCCCTAGAGAGCTGTGCCTGGCCTGGCTTTCCTGAAAATCAACAATACATATGGAAAGAAAGAATGACTATTTGACAGCAGGAGGCCCACCAAGGCCACTGTGGGAAATGCATATCTAGGTCCTAATCTGAATCAGTGGGTGGAGCAGGGTGCAGGGCAGTGAGAACTCAAAGGAAAACAAACTTCAGGTCACACCCGGTTCAGTCCTTCCCCCATTTCATCCCCCCCCCCCATTCCAAACTTTATCATTATTGAGAAAATTACCAACCAGTCTGTGTTAACAGGCTTGGTGCTCTAAGGAAGGCTGTTGCTGAAACAGCTGAGCCTGGGAAACCCAGCACTTGCAGTGAGAGGGGGGCTGTTTGCTTCTTCTGGCGCGCTCAGTTGGTGGAGGCGTAGGGCAAGTCTCCGATTTTCCTTCCCTGTTTTCTCTATCAGGCACTAGACTTCAGCATGACCTAATTTAAAAAAAAAAAAAAAAAAAAAAAAAAAAAAAAAAAAACCACTAAATTTCTTTGAATGCCAAGTGGCATTCCCTAGGACATCCCTAAGTTCCTGTTGGGTGTTGGTGATCTGCTTCTGCTCACTGAGCGTAGCTTTCAGGCAGTAAGTGGGTCTCTCAAACAAGTCTGCCTCTTTTACCCGCCCCCCTCCCCCAAATAGTTACCAGGGTGGAGGGTGCTAGCCAGTGGATGCAGGGTTTCTCTGGAGGAGATGAAGAGCTGTAAATTTGTCAGCGGGGACACTTGTGTGGCATTCTAAACTACCTAAGGCCACTGGGTTGAATATTTTAAAAGTGACTAGCCTGTTAGTTACACTACCATCAGGTTGTTGCCTGAGACCAAGAAGGTCATTCTTCACTCTCCTCCCAGGTGCTTGCCTTGTCTTTCTTCTCCAGGGAGGTGTTACCTGTAAAGAAAGGACACAGGAGTTAGGGCTGGCTGGTGACTGAGGTAAGGATCCTTCATTCACAATCACGTTTTCAATGTTTAGCAGAATCACACTGTGACATCTCCCTGGGCTGGATAAAGAAAGTATTGGTTTCCTTTTGTGTTCTGGTCTCTCCGTCAATTAAAAGGGTAGCTGCGGGATAAGAACAGGATGTTTGCCCTTAACTCTCAGGAAACACACCTTGAAACCTGAGAGCGGATGGGTGATGTTGAAGACAGCTACACTTTGGAGCTCAGAAACCCATTCCTCCAAAGAGGCTCAGTTATCCATGGAAGGCTATCCTGAAGAGAATTAACTGACACTTGCTACTTTTGTTTAAATGCTAAAAGTGTTTACTGAGGAGTCACTTGAGGGGTCAAGAGATTAATAAACCATAGATGGAACCCTTGGAAGCGGCCTTTTAGGGGACAGTGGCTTACAGCAGGTCTGGGCAGGCTCTTGGTAGTCCCCTGAAGGAGGCAACTTGATGCCTGTATGAGCTGTAAACTCTTTAACCCTGGCACTAGGAATCCCTCTTCTTTGGTGAGACAAGCCCTACTGATCCCTCCTGAACTCAATGAAGAAAAACAAGACAAGATTAAAGGACTCAAGACCATCTTTGTGCTCTTCTCCCTGTCCTTCTGCACTCTCCCCTCCGTTCTTCTTTCTTTTTAAACAGGGTCTTACCGTGTAACCCAGAGTGCTGGAACTCAGGATCCCCCACCTTCCACTGATGCCATGACACCCAGCTACAACCTTTCAGTAACTTTATTTTGTGCTTTTTTTTTTTTTAACCCTGAGTATAGAGACCTAGGACACACCATCCTCCGTGTCCACCTTCAAGGAAAACTCTAAAAGTGGGACAGGAACCACAGAATGAGCTAATTCACCTCCAAATGAGCTGGGGAGCTGCACAGGTACAAATCAAAAACAGTCCTGTCTGGCAAGGATGAAGCTTTGCCCTAGAGGAATGGTGTAGAGCTCCACCGTGTGCGGGGTGGAAGTCTGCTCCTGATGTGTCTCCTCAAATATATGGTTAATGTTTCTTTCTTCCTAGGACCTGAAATTGCAATCATATTTGGAAATGGGGTCTTTAAAAATGAAACTAAGTTGAGGCCACAAAAAGAACCCCTTAAGCTAATCTGAATGACATCTCAGGCAAAGGGAATGGATACTACCTACAGAGGATGCAAGCTACATGAGGATGAAGGTTGAGTGTGGGATGAAACTGCTGAGTGGTCGGGACCAGAAAGGATGACCAGCAAACCCCCAGAAGCTCCTTTCTCCAGGCCTCAGAAGAAACCCATGTGGCATGCACCACCAGCCACCAGGACCCGTGGAAAACAAACTTCTCAGACACCTGTTTGAGTTGGCCTAGAAAAGAGCTGACAGAATTTCCCTCATCCTCCTTATCTCACTGAATGCATTCCAAGACCCTAGTAGATTTCTGAAACTCTGGTCAGTACCAACCTCTCTATAGACTATGGATTATCCTCTCTCTCTCTCTCTCTCTCTCTCTCTCTCTCTCTCTCTCTCTCTCTCACACACACACACACACACACACACACACCTAAAATCAAGAGTTTACTTTTTAAATCAGGCATAGTTATAGACTGATGACAGACTACAACTAACAATATAAAGAATACATTTCAGGAATAGATTCTTCCCAGAGGCACTGGAGAGCCGATTTGTACCTGTCTTAGTCAGGGCTTCTATTGCTGCTCTGAAACACCATGAGCAAAAGCAAGTCGGGGAGTAAAGGGTTGATTTGGTTTACACTTCCAGATCATCATAGTCCATCCTGGAAAAAGTCAGGACAGTAACTCAAGAAGGTCAGGAACCTGGAGGCAGGATTTGATGCAGAGACCATGAATGGGTGCTGCTTACTGGCTTGCATCCCATGGTTTGCTCAGCCTGCTTTCTTATAGAACCCAGGACCAGCCACCAAGGAATGACAACACATACCAGAGACTGGGCTCTCCCCAACTGATCACTAATTGAGAAAATGCCTTACAGTTGGATCTCAAAGAGGCATTTCCTCAACTGAGTCTTCTTCTCTGATGACTCTAGCTTGTGTCAAGTTGACATATACACAACCAGCCAGCACAGTATCTATGAGCAGGGATGAAAGAAAATAAGGGACAAAACCTGGCCCCTGCATCCTACATATTTGGAGTGTCCTCTGTAAGCACGTAGAGACCCTGGGCTAACAGGGCATTTTTCTCCAGAGATGGAATGAAAGGATGTGGGTTCCTGGATTTTGCTATGACAGCTGAGTGGTAGCTGGGCTTGATGGCAACACCTTTCATCAGAGTCCTTGGAGGAAGAGGTAGGTTCCAGGCCAGCCAAGGCTTCACAGTCAAACACTGTTTAAATAAATAAATAAATAAATAAGATCTGAGAGGTAGCATTTTTTTTTTCAGATTTTAGTTTTAAACACTGTTTAGCTAGAATATATTTTAGTAATTTCATGTCTTGGGGATTCACTTGTGTGTACAAGCTGTGTGTGTACAACTGCTGTGTACATGTGAGTGAGGGACAAAAGGTCTTAGGGTTTCTATTGCTGTGAGAAAACACCAGAACAGAAAGCACCTTGAGAGAAAAGGATTTATTTCAACTTACAGCTTATAGTCCATCATACAGGGAAGTCAAAGGCAGGAACCTGGAGGCAGGGGCTGATGCAGAAGCCATGGTGGAAGTATTGCTTTCTGGTTTTCTTTCCATGGCTTGAGCATTTTGCTTTCTTACAGAAGTCAAGACTACCTGCCCAGGGGAGTGTTGCCCACAGTGGGATGGGCCTTTTCATATCAACCATAAATCAAGAAAATGTCTCACAGACTTGTCCCCAAGCCAATCTAGTGGAGGAATTTTCTCAGTTAAGGTTCCCTCTGCCCAAATGAATGTTGCTTGTGTAAAGTTAATAAAAACTAACCAGGAGACAATGTGACCTAACAGGTAATCTTCCCAGCCTGTATCGGCCTCTTGTCTGTGGTCAACTCAGGAAGTATAAAGCAAATTCACTTCCTTTTCTCTTCCTTGTGTGATAAAATTATTACTTTTGGAAAACAAGTGAGATATTTGGGTTTTATGGGCATTGTAAAACATGGAGAAACATGAGTGGGGGTGGGGTGGGAGGAGAGAGACTTCACTGACAGTCTTTTCAAGGAGTAGGTCAGAATGGCTGGCGAGAACTACTCATTTGAAGACATGCATGCCTGATGTTTGACATTTTAACTGCAGAGTTCCCTGAAAAGTACATTTATTTTCAGAGCAGGAACACAATAGCAATTTTTCCCATCCCTCTGGCATTATGGGGTAAATGCCATATATGGATGAAAGGAAATGTTCATGCTCACCTTGTATGGAAGAACGCAGAACCATGTATTTGTTTTCTTGTTTGCTTTGAGAAAAGTTCTCATTATATTACTGGATAGACATTTACATGACCCAAGAGCTGGGATTATAAGAATGTGTCATCATGCTGACCCCATTATTACTAACACCTTCAAAAAGTCTCCCTTCGTGTGACACTGTCACACTCAGTGAACTGGGAGAAGCTAAAGGTATATATGCCAAGAACTTCTTCAGAAACAACTTCACAAACTTCAGTGAAAATGGTGTAGGTTGACCAGATGTACCACTCCCGAGCATGTAACCTAAGGGCTCCATGTCAGCAGTGTTTACTACAGCACCATTCACAAGAGCTGCGATGAGGGACCCACATGTGTTGTAGGATCCACATGTGCTTGTTTGTTTCGCAGCCGCCCAGCAGCTCAGACCCGAAATAACCACACAGAAACTGTATTAATTAAATCACTGCTTGGCCTATTAGCTCTAGCTTTTTATTAGCTAGCTCTTACATAGTAATTTAATCCATCTCCATTAATTTGTGTATTGCCACGAGGCTTACCGGGTAAAGTTCCAGCATCTGTCTCCAGCAGGGCTAAATGGCTTCTCTCGACTCCTACTTCCTTCTCCCAGCATTTAGTTTAGTTTTCCTTACATAGCTCTTCTCTACCCTACCAAGCCAGTTTCTTTATTAACCAATGGTATTCACAGCAAACAGAGGAGAATCCCACATCACACATAGGCATCCACCAGCTGAGGGATGGATAAAGAAAATGTGATACACACACACACACACACACACACACACACACACATACACACACACACCCGATGAAATACATTTCAGGAGAAAGGGTGAAACTGGAAGCAGTCATGTTAACCAAGTTAAGCCTGTTTCAAGAAGGTCAAAATAATCATGGTTTCACTCCTATATGGATCTTAGATCTTTATATAGATACATAAAATCTAGTATGTAGGGAAATATCAGTGGATGTGCTCAACATAATATATACTATCTGGAAAATATGCTTCTGCGACACAGAATCCATTGTGATGAAAGGTTTTTTTTTTTTTTAAGGAAGAAAGCATCATTAAAAACAATAGCTATCACATTTAAAAGAAAGTATATCAACATATACATTTACATTTATAATTTAAGAGCATATATGTATACAGGATGTCTAATCGTGGTTGCCACCTTGATAAATCTACGAAGAGGACCTGCCTTCCTCAGATTGTCCTGGGGGCATGTTCATGTCCATGGGGCATTTTCTTGATGGCAGATTGATGTGCAATGGCCAAGTCCACTATGTGCAGCTAATTCCCTGGGCAGCTGGGTGTGGGCTGTGTCAGAAGAATGGTCATTGAATGTGACTCTAGGAGAAGGCTAGAGAGAAGAGTTCTTTCACTGGCTTCTGTTCCAAGCTCCTACCTTGGGTTTCTGCCGTGGCGTGTCTTGATGATGGACTGTAAACTGTGAGGTGAACAAACTCTTTGCTTGACAAGTTGCTTGTGGTCATGGTGTTTGTCACAACAAAGCAAACCGTGGCAAATTGAAGTCTCTGATTCGGTTGGCATTTGTCCTACTTCTTGGGTGAGAAATTGCTTGATTTTTATTTCTGTCCAGCCTTGTACAGATTATGCAAAAGGAAAATAAGCTGGGTGGCCCAGCATTTTGCTGTCTGACAGAGAGATATAAAGCTTTTGGGATCCTGTCTTTAAAGTGAGTCTTTATTGTTTGTCTTCTTTCTGTGCTTTCAGATTCACTCAAGTTCCTCCTCCATCACCAGAGAGAATCTTTCTTCATGAGCTCCAGGAGGGGAACAGAAAGGACACATTAGTACAATTCTTATTCTTACTGAATCATTAATTTTTTTCCTTCCTTTTTTTGATGCAAAGTTTCTCTTTGTAGCCCACACTGGCCTCAAACCAATACTATTATTGTATTATTATTGTTACTGTCTTTTTGAGACAGGATTTCTCTGTAGACCAGGCTGGCCTTGAACTCACAGAGATCTGCCTGCCCCTGCCTCCTGAGTGCTGGGATTAAAGATGTGCACCACCACTCTCTGGTGTACACCACCACTGCCTGATTCAATCCCAATATTATTATCCCAACCTCCCAAACGTTGGGATTATAGGCTATGCCACCATGCCAAACTATATGTATTTTATTGTGACATAAATTCATTCATGCATGTATCCATGCATTTATTAATTCACTAATTCATGCATTCATGCATGCAAGCAGCAGTCCTTCAGTGTGCAGGGGGAACTGGAGCTCCAAGTTTGAGATAGAGGAGGGATGAAAAGACAGTTACATCACTATACATTTCCAAACAATATGGCTATAGAAACAGGGTTAGAGACCCAGTTGAGAGGGTTCAGTGAATTTAGAGCCACCAGGCTTCCGGGGGATACTGTGACTTAAGAAAATACTAAGAAATAAGAAGTGTGTTCAGGCGACCTTTGCAAAAATGGTGAGAGTTGTTTTTAACTGGTAAGGTCACTTGAAGATCTTAATGAACTCAGGTGAGGAGGCCATGATGCTGCAGAGAAACTGTGGTTATTGCCACTAGAAACTCTTGGTTTTGTCAAGCATGATGGAGTTTGAGCTTCTTGGTTGTCCCAGCCTGAGATGGTGAGGGTAAAGCCCAATTTAGTCAATGGGTGACTATTAACTGTAGAATATTCTATAAGGATCAATAAACATTTTCTTCATCTTCTTTCTATTCTTATCTGAATTTTCTTATCAGTTGCTAAGCTTTAGAAAACAAAGTCTAAGTCTGAATCTCATTTGTGTCTGCCAGCCTCAGAGATGAAGAGAGTGTCAGCAGGAAGGAAAGCGGGGAGGCTGTGACTGGCAGGAAGGGTGTGGCTGTCTTTCCCTATGGCAGGCAAGATTAGTTTACTCACCCCCAGTGGAAGAAAGTGGCTCTCTCTGGTCTCAGTTACCCTCAAAACGTGTGTGAAAATAGCCAACCCTGGACAACGTTCTTGATAAACAGTCCAACACAATTAGTCTTCAGCCTACATAACTACATACATATCTATGTACATATATGTACTTACACACATATGTCAGAGGAAATTTATGCTTAAGAACTTCTTAATCAAAGCAGCAGCATCCATCAGTGCTGAAAGTTGACAGTAAATGCCGTGAATGAGCCACGGACTGAAGTGTGAAACACAAAGCATATTTTAAGCTTTGAAACTCCAACCCCTCCCCACCCCCGCCCCGGCACAGCAAGTTCTTCCATCGAAACTCCCCTTGCTAAGCATGGTGCCACCTTGGTACGACTAAAGGCGGTACTGACGTTCCGATGGTGGCAAGTGTCAGGATCCTGTTTTAGAGTGGCTCCCAGTGCCAGCCTTCATTGAGAAAAGCATGTGGAGGCCTATGTAGGGTGTAAGGACAAATCAGCCTAAGAAAGTCATGACTTCCAAAGGCTTCTTAATGATAAGTCCCTAGTAGAGTTGCAGAGGCAACTGGGGGGTTTCTCAGAGGGCTTCTAGGTGTCAGTGATGACACCATCACCATGGGCAAGCAGACCCAGAGAATCCCTTCTAGCTTCTAGTTGACCTGAGTTACAGATAGAACAGTTGGAGACATTTTAGGAAGAGACTGCAAAATGGTCACTGATGTGTGTGTATCCATGTTTATAGATGTGCTCTTTACACACATGTGTATGAAGGGAGGCCAGGGGGCAGTCTTAAGTTTCCATCTTCAGAAGTCATTTAAGCTGTTTTTGAAGCAGAGTCTCTCACTGAGACTTGGAGCTTGCTGAGTAGATTAGGTCAGCTGGCCATTCTGTTGGAAGTAAAAATAAGAGACTAGACCAGGAAGGAACTGAAAGACAGACCTTTAAGAAACTGTGGGAATTTGAGTCAGTCAAAAAAAAAAAAAAAAAGTCACTACAAGTTGTTGGGAAATATTTTCAGGTGTGTTGCTTCTGTTTCTGCTGCATTTAATTAACTGTGAAGCTGTGATTATTTGCCTGTCTAAAACACCTGATGGTCGTAATAAAGAGATGAATGGCCAATAGTGAGGCAGGAACAAGAATAGGTGGGGCTGGCGGGCAGAGAGTATAAAAGGAGAAGGGAGGAAGGGAACAGGAAGTTAACTAAATACCAGGAGAACAAGGAGAGGACAACGTCAGGGGCCAGCCACCCAGCTATACAGCAAGCCACGGAGAAAGAAGTAAAGGAAGGTAGACAGAAATAGAGAAAGATAAAGCCCAGAGGCAAAGGTAGTCCGGATAATTTAAGAAAAGCAGGCAAGAAACAAGCCAGCCTAAAGCCAGGCTAAAGCCAGGCATTCATAACTAAGAAGAAGCCTCTGTGTGTAATTTATTTGGGATCTGGGCGGTGCCCCCCCCCCAAAAAAAAGCCAAAAGAGTAAAACATCACACAACAGCAAGTAAGAAGAACCTGGAACCCATGGGGCAAACTTTCTGCCCACCGGATGAATGGCCCAGATACAGCAAACTGACCTTCAACCCTTCCAGCCGGCTGCCACTCCTGCCTTTTACCCTTCTTTCCTGGACTCTGTTGGGCTGACTGCCACTCCCTAAAATCTTAGCTTCTTTTTCTGTCTGCTGGGACTTCTTCCTGTCAATGAGCAAACGTCCTGAGCTTCTACAAACCCAACCAGAGAGCCTAAGCTGCGGGAGCCTCACGACCTCATTCCCACCTTCTCTCAAATCCCTACTCCAGTTTTTTATTTCAGCCCTTAAGTATTTGGGAATTGTCTCCATACCTGACTCCAGGGTACTTAGAGAGCCTCGTGTTTTAGACCCCCATTAACATTCCAATGGTCGCCCAAGGGTAGCCTTCACTTCAACCCTTCCTGGGTTTATCTAGCTCCCTGCCCTCAGGCCTCCTGCTTTGTTTTCTGTAGGGTCTTTTAGAAGTTGCTTTTCTTAGAACTCTGCCTCAGGCTACCTGACTTTTTCCCTTCACACAGTTAGTTTCCTAAGTGGTGGGACCTCCCTCCTGGGTCTCCTTGGTTCCTGAGGCAAACAGCCAATAGCCTTTTCTCTTTACAGGCATCCCAACCTCACACTCCAGTTAGGTCTGAGCTCTTCCAAGCCCTGAAAACTCTATTGCCCTATTGCCCCTGGCCTCCCAAAGAAAAGCGGTTCCTCATGCCCTCCCTATCAAATCTGGTCCCACTCAGCCATTAAAACTTGCAATTGACTTCCAATATCAGGATCTAAGCTGCCGCCAGTGGTCACCTCACCTTTAGATAGGCGTTAGCACATTCATGGCAAGGTCCCAGCAAATGGAGCCTACCCAAGACTCCCCTAGAGCCCTTGTTCTGAACCCTTCTTCCTCAGCCTAGAGAGATATATTCTTGGAACCAAACCCTGGCCATTGGGTCTTGTCCCCAGCTTGCTGCACTTCAGCCTTCCCCTTCCCTGATGTTCCTCTTTCCCCGATTTCTTCAGCTTCTGTTTTGTTTCTTCTAGGGGGAGGGGGAGCTAACTCTGTCCTCTGTACACGTTAGGCAAACCCTTTGTCACTGCAAAGGAGAGGGCCACCCCAAAGCCCAGTTCGAGCTCTCATACTTCAGAAGAGAGTTTCTCTTTCCAGAATTCTAAAATGTAGTCGCTGCCACGGGTAAATAACAGTGCAAAAATTGCTATGCCTTGGAAGCCCCCATGTCAGAACTCTTGCTGACATGTTCTCTAAGTTCTCAGGTGTGAAAGAAAGGTACAGTCATGTCTGTGTGGCTAGTCTGGCTCAGCTCAGAAACTCCGCTGGCACAAGTGGGTTGTCTCCCTTGAACCTCTCCAGCCCCTTCTCTCTTTGCTTCAGGGAATTCTGGGAGGGGAAGCCCCTGCCACCTTTAGAAGTCTCTGCCAGGTAACACTTCCCCGTCTTCGCAGAGCTAGAACTGCTAGCTGGGTAGATCAGGGCTGGATTTGGGTCGGCTTGTCAGTTGCTGTAAATCACGGTCAGGCTGAGCATAAATGCAGGCTTTCTTTCCCAAATCCCCACCCTCCCTGGGTGCACAAGCCAAAACAAGATGTGGGGGTTTTCTCTTCCTTTCCACGGGGGCAAAGCTCCTTCGGCGGTTAGACTCTTGGTATGTGAACACACCCAAGGAAGTCCAGGTTTCATGTGCCTCTGTGTGCACCCCCCCCCCCCCCCACACTCCCTGCCCCGTCCCTGAGCCCCCGGGGAGATTTTGCAAACACTGCCTTTCACCGTCATTGTCAGGCCAACACAGGGCTTTGTTTCATCCTCTCACCGTGTTTCCTATCTCACTATTCAAATATAGACAACTCTGCATGGGAATGTTATTATTAACAATGAAACCAGTCATTAGCACTACGACGTTTCCTCCTCACCCTGCTCCCCCCCATCCCTGGAGGTGCAAGCATCTACCAGATCCCAGTGATGAGGGCCTAACAGGCCATCTTGTGCTGAGTCTCAGGCAGTGCTTTCTCTGGTGCTCAGGCCAAGGGATTGGATCCATGGCTCAGCTAAGATGGGAGGATCCAGGGACAAAGATTTACCGCAAAGGGGGAAATGGACGAAGACTGTATATTCTACCACCCTAGCTTTCCTGCGCTGGGAAGATGCTCCTGTCAACCTGGAGAAGCAGCCTCCCTGGAACCTGGGTGTGGCCATCTGTATACATCCTTGCTGTGTGGTCCTAGGACTCAAGGGACTTTTCAGAGACTTTAGCTTTTTAGATTTTCTTTTCTGTGATGTGGGAGTAGAGTGAGGAAACAGGTTATCCCCCTAGCTCCCGGAAGCTGACTTCAGCCATGGTATGAGCTGCTGGCGGGAGAGTTGTAAAGCAAAGCACAGGGAAAAGTGGCTTTCCATGGAGACCAGCGGTTCAGAAATCAGACTGAAATGCCAGGTGGATCAAAATGAGGGTGTGAAGGGAGGCAGTAGTTTTTCTGCCTTTGCTACTGACTTATTTTGTAAACAAAGAGCGGACATCTCTCTCCTGGGAGCATTTCGTCAAGGAGATTTCCTACATTTTGGTT